>NC_135315.1:47835470-48163803 GCF_048772815.1 Callospermophilus lateralis
CCTGCATGGAGGCTTTTAGCCATCATTCAGTCCATTCTCCTTGTTCTTTGGGTGAGGAAGCCACTGCTCAGGGAGCAAGCGATTCGACCCAGGACATGAGACAGTCTCAGCGCCCCCAGGATCTGGGGGGCAGATCTTGGTCCTGGCGCAGGGTTAGAACAGCTGACTCCAAAGGAAAGCAAGGCACTCTGGTACCCAACTGAACTCTGATACCCACATCAGTATATATGATTAGGAGAAACTGTCAAAGATTAATTCACCTCCATCAAAGCTTTACTGCACACCTGCTGATGCATTACAACGAACACTATTCTTTGCCACCAGAAGCCACCTCCCTAACCCCCTGCCCCAATCTATTACACACTTACAAAGCACTAGACATGTTGAAAAGTCTTCCCGTGGATTCTCTTACTCCTTTCCCAGTTGTCCAAGGGATGTATGATTAGCTCCATTTTATGGAGGAAGAAACTGAGACTTGGAGAAGTGTGGTGACTTGTCCTGGGCCTCATGGCCAGAGGCAGAGTCCAGAGAAGCCTGGGTTTGACTCCAAAGTCAGGCTTTCAACTCCCATGTCATGCTGCTGTCCTGGGCACTGAGTGTGAGCTGGCCATACCCAAAGTTGGTAATTAGGGATGCATTCACATATGTGATTGTTGGGTTTGTGCCCCCCACCGGGGGAACAGAGATTCAGTATCTGCTGCATACCTCCTTCTTCCCAGCTCCCAGCATGGCACCTAGCCCAGAGACACTGCTCACTGAATACCTATCACTGAATGAATGAGTGAATGAGTGAATTTGTTGAGAATCACTCAGGAAAGCTGGTTAAACATCCAGAATCCAGTTCCTGCCCTGCCCCCAAGATTCTAGTTCAGGAACTTGGAAGGAGTATGCACCTCTGCCTTGTAAGTAAATGCTGGTGACAAATTGCTCTTTGAGCCCCCAGCTGTGGGGGAGTGGACTTTTCTGATTATGGGGAGAGGGTAAAGTTGGCATTTTGTTCTGCAGGCAATGGGGAACCACAAAAAGTATTTGAGGAGGGCATAAGAAGTCACGTGGAGCCGTGATTTACAAAAGTGACCCGAGGGCTCTGCTTTGTCCTCTGGCCTGGCGATGCCTTCCCCCTTATTTTGGCCCACAGGACTGATTTTGAACAAGAGAGATTTGTGACAAGCATCGCATGCTGCAGTTGTGGAGCGGCCCCGTTTTGCTTTCAGCCTTTTGCTGCCTCTCTGACAGCAGGCGGGCCATTAGGGGCTCCCTGCCCTTCTGCAATGGCTTGTTAGCACATTTAAGGCCTTTGTAGGAGGCTCTCCTCGGCTGTAATTGGGCCTTCACTCTGCTGCGCTTCCTGGCCACAGAGCTTGTTAGCTGTCAGGCAAGGCTGTGAATTGGTGGAATGGCCAGCGAAGCTCATTTTTAATAGGCAATCTTGCCATGGGAGCACCCCATGGAAAAGACACCAATAACATGGGAGTGTGCCTTAGCGTGGGGGAGGAGAGAGGGATTAGGGCTCAACTTGGGAATGGGGCAAGTTGACAAAATGGAGGTCTCACCCCTGGGGTTTCCACGGATCTCCGTCTCCTTCAGTGTATATTAAGTCTGTAGTGCTGGGTTTGCCTCGAATCCCCCGTTACCCCAAAGGAACAATGATAGCTTCTTCCAGTTCTGTGACTCTTCCCATAGAATTTTTTTTTTCTTTTTTTAAGAAGAAGCCTTCTTTAGCAGTTTGTTGGTATGAGGTGGGTAACTGCACTGAAAGGAAGTCAGTGGTGGTGCGAGGATTAGAAAGCAGCTTATCCGCTGCCCTGTGGAGAAAAACCACATGTCCACGGTCCTGGCCAGTTTACAGAGGAGGACATTGTGGAGACCCATGCCTGTCTGTCTCCTAGCTCTTGAATTTTAGGAGAGGATATTATGTGTTTTCCCTCTTGCTTCCTTGCATGGCCATTGTAGTGACTCTAGGCTCCACAGAGCTGCCTTGGACCAGGGATTTAGGTAAAAAGCATATTTGAGAATTTTTTTTCTCCCCAAGAAAATGGAGGAAATAGCAAGAAGAGGGAGAGATTGGGTAGGTTCTACATTCCTCAGGTTCACCAGTGACTCTGCAGACAGAGCTACGATAGACGGTCAGAGACTGCAAAGCAGGACAGAGTGGTGAGGAGTAGGGGGGACACTCTGGTGTCGGGAAGGAAGGAGGGGGTGGAAGAACAAATATTCTTGACCTGACTTTGCTTATAATTGCTATTCTCTGTGCAACCTTGCACCACTCTGTAGATCCATGTCTTAACCATCTTTTCTGCGACTCTGTAAACTGGTTCATATGGAGGACACCACCCAGGGCTTCCTTATTGCATATTTTGTTGGGTTTGACCATTGAGGCACTGATAGAAGACTGGAAAAGAGGAGAGGAGGAGAAAAATGAGGAGGGATGATATGTGTTAAGGGGCAGTATCTCAGACCTTCTTTGCTTTGGGTCACAATTCTAGAAGTTTCTGGATCCTTTCAAGTCCTGTCTGGTGGTTCTTTCCAATGACTCTAGGGCTCTAGTCACCGTAGTCACCTTATTTCCCCCATCGTAACACCTCCCCACTGTGCCTGGACTTTGGGTGCCTCATCGTTTCTACTCACAGTGCTTGGAGAAGTCCCTTCATTTGGGTCTCTTCCTTTGCATCTCTTCAGTTGAATCTTGTGTCTTGCTGGAACCTGACTGACAAGGTTTCCATTCTCAGGGCCATGCCATCTTGATCATAATTTTGTTCCTCTGATGGTGGGCTGGATGTGGTTTGCTCTGACTTTGGTGTAGTTCTTGGTACAATGAAGGGGTAGGGTGAAGGCTTTTCAGAAAAAGAGAGGCTGATGGAGGAGGCTGGAGGGAGAAGCCTCAGGACCAGCCCTCAGGGCTGGGCACCATGGGGTCTTCAGAATCCTTCTCAAGAAGAGTCTGTTTGGTACCTGGCTCTTGATATGCATCTGGTTGTCATAATGGAAGGTTATTTTGATAGAGGAAAGGCCCAAATCAAAGCCTCCTATGGGAAAGACACAGGTGATATTTACAAGCATTTCTAACAAGAAAACCAGAGACTTGCTGAAGAATTTTGATGTGGGAAACATTTCCTTTGAGGCTAGAAGTATAATATAAGCAATTAAGTCTGGAGTTGAGAAATAGTAGGTATGTGAGATGCTATGGGAAGGCTTGGCTGGGAGGGATGCTGGGGAATATCCTCACCTGCCCTGGATGAAAATTTTGGAGAGTGAGTCATGTGAGGTCAGATGAATCAAAGATCCAGAGAGTTCTTGGGCCAGAGGGGTGGAAGATATGTTATCTGTGAGATGTGGTAGCATCTTCTTGGAAGAGGAAAAGAAGGTCAGAAATGAAGACCTCCTTTCTATCTGCTTACCAAGTTGTGTGGCTGGACACTGGGGCACAGGATCCAGTGACAGTGACTCTGAAGGGTCCATTGGAAGATGCAGACCATAATCTAATGATCTTGACCTTGGATTGAAGTTTATAAAAGAAGGTGCTGTTTCCTTAAGCACCTTTCTTGTGTCTCATGGACACAAGATCAACCATATTCAAGAGGAAACCTTGTTTGCCCTTAATGTACTTCAACTTTTATTGTTAAAAAATCTTTTCTATTCCTAAGTTACTCAATATTTCCTCATTAGCTGTCTGCAATGAGGTGGAATAGACTGTTTGGGATTGGTGACACCATCAGGGTAGTTATTGCTTTATAGAATGAGTTGTATCTCAGCCAATGTGATGGAAAAGCAAATCTCTGAAAATGAATCCTAATTCTCCACTAAGGTCTAGTATTAAGTCAGAGAGAGATGTCAGAGAGAGAATTTAATGATTGCTTGTATGTGGATACAAGGAGGGGTAACAATATAATGTGGGGCACTGACAGACATTCCATAGACTACTCCAGAGTGCCCAGGGCCTGTGAGCACTGTTGTCTAAGGTCTTTGAGTGTCTTATAAACTATTTACTGTTCTCTTTTTTTTTAATATTTTATTTCTTAGTTTTTGGCAGATACAACATCTTTGTTTGTATGTGGTGCTGAGGATCGAACCCGGGCCGCACGCATGCCAGACGGGCGCGCTACCACTTGAGCCACATCCCCAGCCCTACTGTTCTCTTATCCTGACATTAGAGCATGACATACTACCTCCACCACAGACAAGGTGCACATATCTGAGCTGTAGAGCACACTTCACCAAAGAAGACAAGAATCGACATTTAGGGAAGAACAATGGCAGAACCCATTACCCTGATAGATCCTTGAATCCCAGATTTGGAGCTCCTTTCTCATGAAGATGCTTGCAAAGGATCAGCTGAGAAATGTCTTCACAGCACAACTGATTAGGGAGGTAGGAATCACCTTCAAAGAACTGTTACTAAGTCACATTACATTCATTTTCTCTAATAATTTGACACATGCTTTTTGAGTGACTCTTATATTACATTAGGTACTGGGAATATAATAGAGGAGACAACAAAGACATCTACCCACAGGGAATTTGTATTCTGAAAGACACTGACAAAAAATTGAATAGATATAAAGATAATGGCAGGTAATATTCAATGAAAAAAAGGGAAGCAAGAGGTACGGGTATTTTTGTTATTTTAAATGCAGTGGTGAGAGAAGTCACATCTGAGGGGATGACATTTGAATAGTATATGTTCTCTCATATACAAAAGTATTTTGGGTAATGGGAGAAGCAAGGACAGAGAACCTGAGATGGGCCTACTTGATATGTTTGGGAAAGGGTAAGAAGGCATTGTGGTTAAAGTGGAGTGAGCAAAGAATAGAGTGGGAGAAAAGTAAAGTTGTTAAGGTCTGTAAACAAGTCAGATTGGCACCTGTTATTTTGCCAGAGAAATGATAGAGTCTGTAAACAAGTCTGGATGGCGCCTGGCCAAATGCCAGAGGGAGTGGTTTGTGAAGTAACAAAAGCTAGCCATTAAGTGTGGAGATTCCTTATTGGTTGACTGCTGTATCTATTTTATGCTAATTAGATAAGCTGTGTAAAATGTATAAATATCGCTCAGATCCTACAATAAACGGCTCCCATTCCTGCTGTATCAACGTACACAAGTCATTCCTCACCCCCCGGATATTTTGCTGCAGCCGGACTGCGGCATAAAGTCAGAGAGAATACAACTCTTTCCTCTCTTGTTAGCTTTTTAAATATTTACCATTAGCATTTCTCTCCTTTTCCTGGAAATCTCTTGATTCCACATTGGCAGCTTTCAGAGACATTTCTGGGCAGAAATAGTGTCTAATATAGCTGGGTTGTAATAACACCTTTCACCAGCAGTGGCCGCTAGTGCACTCAATGCCTACAGTTCTCTAATTTCCTCCATTTGAAATCCATCAGACATTTGTTGAGGGCCTCCTAGGGCTCAGGTACCATGGAGGCTCCTTCTGGGTTTCAGCAGTAAGCCAGACACAGTCTAGTGGACTGTAAATTCAAGGTGCTGGTGAAGTGACCCATGGGATGGCCAATTTATGACTGATGAAACAAAAGAGCCCAATGCTCACGCTGCTTTGGTTATGTTGTCAAGGGTCACTGCGGGCTCTAACATTCCATCTCCTCCTGAGCTTCAAAGTACTTCCCAATCCAATCAAGGCCTTTCTGACACTTCAGCTCTATGCCATAATTTTTTTTTTTTGTTTTGTTTTAGGTCACTTGGAAAGAAGGAGATGTGAGATTTTTCTGAGAAGCAACAGAAAAATAATAATCCTTCCTGCCTCTGCATTGTACTTTCTGAACTCCCAGCCAGTCTCCATCTTGCTCTATTCTTATCACAACCCTCAGAATTGGATATTATTAACCCCATTTTATAGTTGAGGAAGCTAGAGGTCAGAGAGGCAAAGTGATATTCCCAAATATTGTTTCATTGGTTACTCAGAGACTGCCTCTCACCCTAATCCTATCCTTTCATGCTCTGCCAAGCTGGGGCTGAGACTGCAAAAGTCATTTTTATTTTGACAGTTGGTTTCCCACTGGGTTTTGCCAATAGGGGGTGCTGAAGGGTTACTGGAAGACAGGGGATGGGAGAGGAGACAGATACCTTTTGCTCTTTGCAAGTGGCCTGGCTAGAGATCCCAGTCTCTTGGGAAGCTTGCTTGTATGGTGCGTAAACCCTTTGGCTCAATGGCCACAGATGCTGTGGGCTGGTTTTCCAGGCCTTGGGATCTTCTCCATAGGATTTGGGGAGGGGAGAGGGTGGAGGGGGTCTTCTTTCCTCCCATGGCTGTCTGGAAAAGTACCGCTAATTCACTTGTTTTCTTAATTTGTGAAACCTCCTTGACTTGCCTGTGAAGAGCTCCTCAGAAACACCCTCCTCATTACAATGTTAAATTAAAATTTAGTAGACGAGGCACATAGCAGAATAAACTTTCAATTAAAATATACACACTGTGATGGTGAAGGGAAACTGGAGAGAGAACTTGCAGGCATCTTTGCCGCGAATGTGCTCGAGATTTAATTTTACTATGACATCTCCTTGGAATTACACTGCTAATTGATCACATTGTGTCTGTCTGTTATTTAAACTTTCAATAAAACGGAGATTAATGGAAGGTGTAATCCTCCCGGGCAGAACAAATATTCCCATTGCTCATGTCAGGTACAGAAATGGAAATGCTCTGCTAACAGCTTTTTGCATTCAATCTGCGAACATGAAGTTAATCATGAAAAATGCAGTGATTCTTTAATTGCTTGAATGAAATTTTTTTCTGCCTGCCCCATTTCTCACCCAAAATAGCTGCCCTTGTCGGAGAGTGAAGTGGCCCAGAGGCAGAGCCGGGCTTCAGAGCCTGGAGATGTGAGAGGGGCTGGCGATGAGGCGGGTGCCTGTATCCAAGGACATCGTCCATCACCCTTGTGAATTGGAGTAACTCTCAGATGGATTTGGAACTGGCAAGGGACAAAACCCAGCTACTACAGGAGACAAAGGTACCCCCTACCAAATTATGATTTTGGCAAGAGGGTGGGGTGAGCCTTGGGGAAAAAGGATTTTTCTCCTGGGACTTCTAGGTGGGTAATAACATATGCTGAATCTAGAAGCCACTGGAGAGCAACCTTCTAGTCCTCATATGGGTAGGAGGTAGGGTAATGTAGTAACTAAGAGCATTCCAACCCCACTCTTTCTGAACTGGTAACTTTGGACAAGTTAAATTCACCATGCTTCAGTTTCCCCTGCTGTAGCTGGGAATGATAATAGTCCCTGTCTCAAAGGGCTATTGTGTTTGTGTTGTTGACACTCTAAATGGGGCCTACCTTCCCTAGGTGCCGTGCAGGCATCCTCTATTATCTTTATTTGGCTCTCAGCTGACGCTTCTGTCTTTTCCATGGTATCTCTGCCAAGTTCAATAGCACCGGAGCACATGCTTTGCAGTCAGATCATAGATGGGTGCTTCCCACATCTTCCACCAGCCAGTCACTTACCATCTCTAAACCTCGGTTTCCTTTATTGTAAGTTAGAGATGGTAATCCCTGCCCCATGGGTCGTTGCAGAGATGAACTGAGTATTTGGCATGCAAATTGCACTCAGCAAGCAGGAGTGCCAGCAACCAGGATCATTGCTTTCTTCCAGGCCCTGCAGACCCCATCCAGCTCCCTTCCTTTTAAGGAAACCCAATCCACGAGGATGGGAAAGCCCTGCCTCACATTTAGCTGTGCTCAGTCGTCGAGTAGCTTCCAATCATTCACCTCCAACTAGGTGTGGAATACAGGGTCACACGGTTGAAGCCAGTTCCCTCTGACCCCTGACAATCCCTCGGGTCGGTCCTTGAATTTGTGCTCCTGTTCTCGCCCATCTTTTCTTCTCCAAGTTCCCTGAATGTTCTTCCAATGCAGTGGGTTCTGGTCCTTCATTTAGGGTTAGGTCACCCTCACTTGGTCAAGTCTAGCTTGCGCACGTCCCTGTGAGAGGACGGAGGGCTCACTACCTCAGATGTGTCTGGAACCGTGTAAAAAGGATATTATCCCACATTCTGCACTCTGTACTTCTACTGAGGTGGCCCAGACGGTATATCACACTGCTAGTTAATGAAATTACAGTTAACTACTTCTTCCAAGTCATTTTGTAGGCCTGTTGATGCCGCCTTGTAACACAGATGTGTTTCTGGACTCAGGTGTAGGTTTTTACTTTGATGAACTCCTTCCACTCCTACTGCTGGGATTACTTGGGCTCCTGATTCTGAAATCCATCATGCAAATGGTAGGTTTTTCAGCTATTTCTCAGGTATGGTGTTAAACCTTATTCTACACAGATGAGAAAAACAAGACCTAGACCTAGGGCAGGAGATTGCTGAGGGGCCCACAGCAAGTTGGCAAGAGGATTAAGGTAGAGAACCCAGTTTTTCTGAATCTAAGTTCAGGAATCGTGGAAGCTTGGAGTCAGAGGTGGAGTGGGGAAGGACTGTCCCCAGAAGGCTCCCCTCAATTCTCAAGTGTGGGAGCAGACCCCCTGCCTTGTTTCTGATGAGAGGCTGGCTGTCCACTCCTTTTGGGTGGACTGCAGTGGGAGAGGGGCTTCCTGCTTGTTTCTCGCCCTGCATCTCTCCACTATAAGAGAGAACTCCTCTAATTGTTCTGATATTCTTTCTTAATTGAACTGAAATCAGCCTTGTATGAATTTTGCAAGAAATTAGGGTCTTTCCAGATGTTTTAGTGGGAGGCTTTTTGTTGTAAAAAGCAGGGACTCACTAAAACTAACTCAAGTCAGGAGTCTACAGTGAGGACAGGAGAGGATCCCTGTTCTCTCCCTCTCTTGCTCTCCCTCTCTAGCAGGGCGGCTCCTCTGTGCTTCTGTTCTCTTATTTGCAGCTTATTCTGCTTTGCACTCACTCATAGATCTTGCACCCTGCTCCTAACCTCAGCCACAGGGGCTTTTTCCTACCCTGCAGTCATTTCCAGCAGTGGCCTCCATCACCAAACAGCAACGTTTCTCTCTAGTTCACATTCTTGAGATGGAATCGGATGAGCAAGTGCCTTAGCCCAGATTCTGTAGAAAAGGAAGTTGAAGCAAAAGTTTCTGGGTTAGTGGGAAGTGCACACACGCAGGGAGGCAGGAGTGAAGGAAAAGAATTGAAGTGGGAAACTATGGGAGGGGGGAGCAAATGGAAGAGAATGTATTGCAAAGCTGACTGCAGCAGCTAACCAGCTGATGTCTTGGGTCTTGCAGGATATCTTCGGAGACACAAAATGAAACTGTGGTATCTCCAAATGATCTATCTGAGTGAATGATTCTTCAACTGGGGTGATTTTGCTTTCTAGAGAATATTTGACAATGTCTGGAGACTTTTTTTTTTTTTGGTGGGGGGGGGTTACTGGGGACTGAACCCAGAGGTGCTTTACTACAGAGATATATCTCCACTCCTTTTTGTTTTTGAGACAAGGTCATGCTAAGTTGCTGAAGCTGCCCTAAAACTTGAAATCCTTCTTTCTCCGTGTCCCAAGTTGCAGGGATTACAGGCATGAACCATCATGCCTGGCTGGAGACATTTTTGATGGTCACAATTAGGGGGAATGCTATTAATGTCTAGTGATGGAATGGGTGGAGGCAGGAGATGCTGCCAAACACCCTGCCATGCACATCATCCCCCATCCCCAAAGACCACAGTGTTGAGGCTGAGAAACACTGATCGAGTCTGAACTCTAAGGGGAGAAACATTAAGAATTTATCTCTTGGCTCCCGTATCCCTTTGGCTAGAATTTGCATCATAGGATATTAATTCTTCACATTTCTAGACTGTTTGTGTGCTGTAGTTTGAATCTGGAATGTCCCCTAAAGGCACATTTGTTAAAGGATTAGTCTCCAGATTGGCACTGTTGGGAGGTGGTGGAGTTTCAAGAGGTAAGGCCTAGTGGGAGGCTGTAGGTCATTGGGGGCATGTCCTTAAAAGGGACAGTGGGAACCCAAACCCTTCCCCCATCTCTCTCTCTTCCTCTCTGGCTTCCAGGCTATGAATTGAGCAGCTTTGTTCCACCAAGTGCTTCAGCCATGAAGTTCTTCCTCGCCACAGGCCTACAAACAGTGGGGCTAATTGACCATGGATTAAAAACTCCAAAACTGTGAGCCAGAAAAACATTTTTTTTCCTTTTTATAAGTGAATTATATAAGGTATTTGATAAAATAATGGAAAAGTAACTAACATAGTATGTGAATTCCACTTGGGTCCCTTGGTGTCTCTTTTCTCAGTGACAACAAGAACATCAAGAGGTAGGAGGCAAGAGGCTTGTGGAATAGGCATGAGGTTAGGGGACACTTGTGTGTGCCCATGATGAGTCTGAGCAAGTCCCTTATCTTCCACAATGATAGAGGCAATACCAACTAGACCGTAAGACCACAGGAATGGGACATGCTCTGGTGGTGGAAATAAAATTTGCAGGTCTGGGGTGGCACATAAGTTGAATTCTATATAGGCTCATCTTCTTGAGCCATGGTCTCCAAGACATGGTTTCCTAGTCAGTGTATGGATCTCTTGGCCTTTTTTCAAGGGCCCATTGCAAGCCAGTTAGTCATGACTCTGTATGAGGTGGGGTGGGACAAAGCCATGCGGTGTAAAATATAGTTGATTTTTTTTTTTAAAGCAGAAACTGTGACTAGAAAAAAAATTATATTAGAAAAGGGCATAAGTGGAATTGGCATTGATTAACCTCTCTCACACACTAAATTTTGGAAAATAGACCTGAAATTCTTTACATCAGTAGTGATGTGCTAATGATGTTAACAAACAGCTCTCTGGAGGTGCAGGGGGAGAATGCCCTGATTTGCAATGCTTGCCACTTTTTGTAAATATCCCTATTACAGTCAATTGCAAGTCACCAATAGTTCACAAATGTCCTGAAACTTTAACAATTGGCAACAACAGTCCAACTGGCATTAGTACATAATAAATAAATAAATAAATAAATAAACAATTTAGTATGGCAGGAAGACAGTTGCAAAATATTCCAGACTTTTCTTTTTCTCCTTTAGTGTAACCATCCCTCTAGTTCCAAGCAGACTGTATTCATTGCCTCAGAGAAGGAGTGTGGTGTGGTATTGGGGAAAGACTTGTGAATTTGCCTCCTGAATTCTGTGTTCTAAAATAATGTAATTAGACAGAACAGAAAGCTCTTTTGGACATTTAGACACAACTGTTTAAGACTGGAGGCTTGAGAGCAGTAACAACCATATGGTTTCCGGAATGGAAAAAAATTCAAATGCTGACGGGGAACAAACAAAATGGTGGAGGAAAGGCTGAGTGTATAGTTGCCTGTGGGTCCCATGTAGAGCAATCTATTATTTACCCCCTGGACAGAGAACTGCAAAGACAGCATGACCCAAGGGAGGTTTGTGGGATCTAGGAGCAGAGAGGACATTCTCTTGGAGGACCCACAGCCAAGCTTAGAGAAAGAAGTTATAGAGACGATGGGGTCGTAGGCTATCCACTGAAATTCCTGCCCTCTGTTATGGTAGAGAATCAGCTGATGATTCTTCAGTTTGCAGACAAGCACTGAGAGAGAGAGAGGAGGGAGTGTCCAAACTGGAAAGGCCTAGATGTGGGAGTGAGGGACTTGGGATGAACAGAGAGGATGATGGGAATCTCAGGGGATGCTTATGTGGATGGACCACATTGAAGCATCCTGTTACCTTGGAACTATGCAGGAATGTGACCACAACCCCAGGGAAAGGAGCAGGCTCTCAACTGGACTGAGATTGGTTTATGCCACCCTGGAAGAACAGGTGATGTAAATACAATAAACTTACAAATAAAGCATGTGATGTGGTGTGTGTGTGTGTGTATTTCACAATTGAATGTGTGGACTGTGATTGGAATTCTAGACCTTTGCTTTAGACTAGGACTCAGTACTAAGTTTTTCTGAAAAGGGCCAGAGAATAAATATTCTAGGCTTTTCAGGCTACATATAGTGACACATCTTTCTTTCCTCCCTATACTCCTTTCTCTTTTTCCTCCCCTCCTCTTCTTGCATTTGAAAGATGTAAAAAGCATCCTTAGCACATTGATCTGGTCCCAGAGCCATATGTGTCATCCCTGTGTGAATCTGCAGACTGGAGAAAGCCCCTCCGTGTTTGTCTTTGCTCTGCTGCTCCCGGCCCACAGAGCTTCTGTCTCTATGACGCTCTCCCTCAGCAACACTGTTGGATTCCACAAAGCCAAGGGAGCTTGTGCTGCAACCAGATCCAGTTACTACAAAATGTGTTAGCATACCAGGAGGATAACAGTCTTCCTCTGGCCACAGGCCATATAAGGAAGCTTGCATCTAGCTGCAGAATGAGATCTTAAGCACAGCCAAGCTTTGGTGAAAACAGGGGCACTTTTCCCTCATCCCCAGGGAACCAAACCCTCTCCCTAGTTCTGTTTAACAGCTTAGTGTCCTTCTTCCATATGTCCTTCTCCTTCAAGGGACATCTTCCAGGACCCAGGACTCCTGTTAATTCATGATAGGGCTCAGCTGTGGCCAGATAAGGTGCTATTCCTGGGTTTTCATAAATAGACTCCCGGGCACGACCCTCACTGCGGAAACAGTAATTTTTTTTTTCTTTTTCATTTTTCTTACTTCTTAATTTAATTTTTGAAAGGCAACCCACAGGCCTGGATGGAGAGACAGACAATAAGGAGAAGAAATGCTTGGGCTGCCGCATGATTGTGATGTTGATACAGATCGCTGTTGGCCCCAGCACACACTCAGATAACATCCTGAGAGAAGGTGCCAGGGCTGGATAATAAATCCGTGTCTGAGCATCCACCTGCGAGGCGGACACTGGTCAGGCTCCTCTGTATCATGGATGCCAAGGCAGCTCTATTGCCAGGCAGGTCTGGTCTGCAGCAGAATGACTGATGGACTGGGAATATCTGCAGTCTTGGATCTGGAGGCATTGGGCCTCTTAAGTCTTCAATGAGATCCAGGAGCTCAGGATGCCATGGTTGTCACGAGATACCTGAGAGGCATGCTCATCAAGCCACAGCGGTCTTTGACCCCAGCCATTGAAGGAGCTCTGATCCTGAACAGAGAATCCCAAGACAAGCTCCAAGCCCCAGTGACCTCTGCAGACTGTGTCACAAGTGTGTGTTGTGTAGTAAGTGCTTTCTTCCTTGAACAGAATGCAGAGCCAGTTTTCTGTTCCTGTCTTGAGAGGAGGGACAGGTCAGGAACATGGTCTTTATAAGCAAAGGACAATGTATTGGAAGGAAGCCAAGGATTTTTTCTTCTCAAATTGGGAAGATAGCAGACAGGGCATCTTGATTTTATTTTTAGGGTATTTTATGCAAAAGAGGGAATGAAGGGGAAAGAACAACTCTTGTCTTCTATTTTGAAATCTCTAAACCTCGAGCAACTTGAGTGATTCTCAATTGACCACAGAGCAGCTGGTCAGTCACTTGTCACAGGTGTTACTGACACCTATGGGCTGGAGCCCTGCTTTCAACTCTTCGTGGACATGGAGGCCAAGTTGAGTCTCTGCCCTGGAGGACTTGCCGTGAAGTTGGGCACAGCAATGCAGAACACGGACATGCTTAAGAAAGTGTGTAATCATAGCTGGGTGTCCAAGGGGATGGAGAGAATGCTGGGATGGAGCAGTCGGGGACGGCTGCAGGGCATCACTGTTGGGCTCACTCCAGTGGATAAACACATCTGACGTCAGCCACCCTGTGTGGCCACAGCTTCGGCAGACTCCGTGTGCTTGTGGACTCTGGAGCTCACTAGTAGAAGCCTCAGGGACATATTCATGGAGTCACATGCTTCATGTCCTTTAGTGACCACTGATCCCTTCACCCTATATGTAAATTTGCAAGGGTTTATATTGCCTTTGTAAATAATCCTCTTTTGGAGCACACTCTCTCTATTCCCCAGGGTTCTTCTATTGATGATATTCTCCCTACAGAGATTAAAAAAAAATTAGATTTCACTGGGTCATTCTCCTGCTTAAAAGTCTTCAATGGACTCCAGTTGGATTTAAGGTAAATCATATTCTCTATCTTTTTTCTTGCCACTATCCCGTCCTCTCTCTCAACACACACACACACACACACACACACACACACACACACACACATTTGTGTTTCTCCTTACCTGGGACTATAGGCTGTTTCCTCCGCCTGGAGCATCATTCCCCTGGTCCATCTGGTCAACCCCTGACTCCCTGGTCAGCAGTGATGGTCTCCAGGCTCTCACTTGGAAACTTCCAGGCTTTGCCCCTGCTGTTCCCTTTCCCTGGAATCAGTGTCCTCTCTCCCTTCTGACTTGTGCCTCCCACATTTGTTTGTCATCTGGCAAACATCCATTTCCTTCTCAGGCCTCAGCTGACATGCCACCACCTCTGTGACTTTATTTGACTCTCCAGGCTGCCTTAAGTTCTCTTTCTCCTAGGTCACACTAAATTCTGGATACACCTGAAAAATAGAGACTTTTTAAAAATTAAATTGCCCTGGTTGGTGGCAGAGTCCTTATCTAGCATATGCGAGGTCCTGGGTTCAATGCCTAGCATTAAAAAAAAAAAAAAATTAAATTAACTGATCCTCGCCCTCTCCCCCTGCCTTGTTACCAGGAAAGTATATACCTTTTGACTCAGCATTCTATTATTGGTGAAAATGCCAGGACTCAAAGATAGCAGAGCAAGAATGTCTCAATATTTGAGGAGTTCAGTATTGGAATGTCCTTAACCAGGTGTGCAGTTGACTGAATGATGGCACATTCATGCTATGGAACAGTACACAGCTATTAAAAGGAAAGAGATTTTTGTATAAGGACCATGATATATTGTGAAGTATAACAATGTGCTGAGTAAGGTGAGTGTTGTAAATATATGTCAGAAGAAATAACAAAATAAAGCAAAACTTTAATCTCTCTTTGTGTTGGCACATGAGCAGGAGAAAGTACATGAAAATGCACATCACACTGAAAATGCTTACAATTTTAAATTATGAGTGGCACTGAGCATATTTATAAGCCATATGCATTTGTTTTTCTTTATAGACTGCTTTGTTATGTTCTCTGCCTATTTTTCTATTTTCTCTTATTCATTTGTAAATGCTTGATCCATTTCATCTACATTGTCAAAGTTGTGTGTACCAGTTGTTTGTAATACTCTCTTATTATTCTTTTGATGTCTGAATTCATTTGTATCTTTTAAGTGTTTTTGTCATTTTGAGAGATTTGTCAATTTTATTTTTTTTCAAGATCACCCAGATCTTGGTTCCATTGTTTTTCTCTGTTTTCAGTGCATTGATTTTTTTATTGTTTATTATTTCTTTCTTTCTGGTTGATTTATTTTGTTATTCAATTGTTATTGTTTTGTTTTGCTTTGTTTTTTGGTGCCTGAGGTGGGAGCTTAGATGACTGAGACTCTTCCTGTATCTAATGTATTTAGTCTCATAAGTTTCCTTGTCAATCTTTCTTTAGCTGTGTCCAAAAGGAAACTTATGGAACTAAATACATTTTTGGAACTAAATGTATTTTTGTCTTCATTTAGTTCAATATGTACGTGTGTGTGTGTGTGTGTGTGTGTGTGTGTGTGTGTGTTTTATTTACCTTGAGATTTCTTCTTTAACTGTGGGTTATTTAGAAGTGTGTTGTTTAGCTTCCTAGTATTTAAAGATTTTCCTGTTATGTTTATTTTATTTATTTCTAGTTTGATTCAATTATAATAATTCAATTCATATTCTGTGATTTCAATTCTTTAAAGTCACTGAGGTTGGTTTTATGACCCAGGGTATTGTCTATTTTGGCATATGCTCTGTGGGTACTTGAAAGGATTGTGCATTTTTCTGTTTTGGGGTGGAATGCCCTGTTAATGTTCATTAGTTCATTTTGGTTGACGGTGTTGAGTTACTCTATGTTGTTGCTGATTTTCTAAGTTGTTCTATCAATTGTAGAGAGAGGAATGTAAAACTTTTCAATTATAACCATACTTTTCATATTTTCCTTTATTTCTCTGATTCTTGTTTCACATATTTTAAAACTCTTGATATTTTGATTTTTCCTGTTTTCTAATGTATTTAGTCCCATAAGTTTCCTTGTCAGTCTTTCTTTAGCTGTGTCCACAAGATTTGGTATGTTGTATTTTTGTCTTCACTTAGTTCAGTATGTACCTGTGTGTGTGTGTGTGTGTGTGTGTGTGTGTGTGTGTGTGTGATATTTTGGTACTTATATATTTAGAATTGACTCTATTATCATTACTTATATAATGGTATCTCTCTGTCTTCAACAATTTTCTTTGCTTTGAAGTCCAGATCTTTTTTAGGTACCAGGGGCACTTAACCACTGAGACACATTTCCAGCCCTTTTAATTTTTTAAAGATCTCTTTAAGTTGCTTACGGCCTTGCTAAGTTGTTGAGACTAACTTTGAACTTGAAATCCTCCTGGCTTTTCCTCCCGAGCCCCTGGGATTACGGGCATGCACCACTGCGCTGGGCTTGAAGTCTAGCTCTTTTCTATCGACATAAACACTTCTAGTTTCCTACTGTTTAATATTTGAAAGATATATATGTTTTCATCTTCTTATTTTCAACTTATGACATTATTGTTGAAGTGCATTTATTATAGATGACATATAGTTCAGTCATGTTTTAAAATCTACTTTGCCAGTCTCTCTCTTCTAATCGGTATATTTATATTAAGTACATTTAATATAACTACTGGTATGCTAGGGCTTAAATTTCATTTTATCTTTTCATTGCTCACTCTGTTTTTCGTTTCTGTTTTATTTTTTCTGCCTTCCCACTTCAACTTTTATCATATTTGAGTGTATGTCTTTGCATTGTTAAAAAATGTTCTCTTAAGTATTATACTATACATACATCATTTATGACAGTCTACATACATTTAGAACCACATGAGAAAGTATTATAACTTTTGCTTCAACTGTTAAAAACAATTTATAAAACTCAAGAAGGAAAATCTGTTATATCTAACCATATATTTGATTTCTTCTTGATATTCCTGGAATCTTTCTTTTATCATTTCTTCTATATTGAAAAAACTTCTTTCAGGGTAGATTTTTTGGGAATAAATTAATTTTCCTTCAGATGAGGATTGCTCAAATCCTTTTGGATTCCTGAAGGACATTTTCACTGGGCATAGCATTATGGATTGACAGTTCTTCTCTTTGAGTGTTTGAAATACATCGGACCTTTTTTCTCTGGTGTCCATGATTCCTGCTGTCATTCAAATTGCTTTTTCTCCTATAGGTAAGATGTGACTTTTTTCAATTTCCTAAAAATTTGTCTTTTGGCTTTCAAGGGTCTTCGTATGGATTTATTTAGATTGATTAATTCAGTTTCTTGAATTCATAGGTTTATGTATTTTGCCAAATTTGGGGAGTTTTTAAACATTTTTGGGAGTAATTTTCTAGCTCTATCCTCTTTCTCATATTCTTTTGGGACTGTGATAATATGAACGTTAGACTCTTTTAAAACTCTGTTGTTCAGTTGGTTAATTTATATTGTTCTCTATTATAACCCACTGATTCCTTCCTTTCCTCCATTCTTCTGTTGAGCTCAACCATTGAATCTTTCATTTTGGTTACTGTATTTTCAATTCTGAAATTTCTAATTGGTTCTTACTTGCATTTTCTATTTTTTTGAATTTCCTATTTCTTGGCCGAAAGTTTTTTTTTTTTTCATTTGTTTTCAGTGTGCTTGCAATTTCCCATTGAAGTATTTAAAAATGTTTTTATTAGTGCATTATAGCTATACATAATAGTGGAGTTCATTTTGATCTAATTATCCATACATGGAACATAAATTTGCTCCATTTCAGTCCCCACTACTTCTTCTTTACTTTCCTTCTCCCTTTCTCTCCCCCTATTTAATTGGTCTTCCTTCTATTAACTTATTGTGTCTTCAATTGGTACTTTAAAGATATACATGAAAGTGAAATTCACTGTAGTATATCCATATATGAACATAGGATAATTTGGGTCAATTTCATTCTGTAGTTCTTTTCTTTCCTCCCTCCTCCTCCCCACCCATCCCCTTCTTCTGCTCCACTGATATCCCTCTATTTTCATGCTCCATGGATATCCCTCTATTTTCCCTGCTCATTTTGCTCTAGCTTCTGCATATGAGGGAAAATATTTGACTGTTGATTTTTTTTTGAGTCTGGTTTATTTCACTTAGCATGATGTTCTCCCAGTTCTATTTGTTTTCCAGTAAATGTCATAATTTAATTTTTCTTTTGGGCTGAGTATTTTATGATGTTTGACTTACAATCATTATCAGATAATTCCAGTATATCTTTTATATCAATTTTGCTCTCTGTATTAGTTTCCTAGCACTGCTGTAAAAAAGCTTCCAAAAACTTGGTAGCTAAAACCAAAACAAAACAAAAATGTATTTTCTCACAGTTCTGGAGACCAGATGTCTGAAATCAAGGTATTGTTAGTTTCGGTGCCTTCTGAGGGCTTTGTTGGAGGGTCCAAACCATGTTTCTCATCTAACTTCTGGTTCTTGGCATTTCATGGTTTGTAGATGCATCACTCAAACCTCTGTCTCTGTTTTCACATGACATTCTCTGTATATCTGTTATTCTCTGTGACTTTTTTTCTTAAGCAAATTCCCTCTTTCTTTTCTTCCCCCACATTTTTTATTGGTGCGTTGTAGTTGGTGTGATTGGTTGTTATATATTAGTATATGACACACTAAAACAATATAATTTGACCAATATAATTCTCTCTATTTACTCTTTCTCTCATTCTCCTACCTCTCCTGGTCATTTTCCTCTTTTGTATTAATTTTTCTTCAATTTTCATGAGATTCCCCACCCCCATATTTCTTTCCCTTTTTCCTCTCTAGCTTCCACATATAACAGAAAATATATGACCCTTGACCTTCTGAGTTTGGCTTATTTTGCTTAATATAATGTTCTCAGGTTCCAACCATTTCCTTGCAAATGACATAAGATCATCCTTCTTTATAGCTGAATAAAACTCCATTGTGTGGATATACCACATTTTCTTTATCCATTCGTCCATTGATGAACACCTTGGCTGGATTCATAGTTTGGCTATTATGAAATGTGATGCTATAAACACACACACACACACACACACAAACATACACACACATATATAGTATGATGACTTTAATTCTTTAGGCTAAATACTGAGGATTGGTATGACTGGGTCATATTGTGTTTCCATGCTTAATCTTTTAAGGAATCTCCATACAGATTTTCATAGTGATGGTACTATTTTACAATCTCAAAAAGAGTGTCGAAGTTTTTCTTTCCTGAATAAAACTCCATTGTGTGGATATACTACATTTTCTTTATCCATTTATCCATTGATGAACACCTTGGCTGGTTCATCAATGGATGAATGGATAAAGAAAGAGGTGGGAATTGGGGGTGTGGCTTTGGAGGCATATATTTGTATTCTCTCCAGCATGTATTGCTTGTATTCTTTTTTTTTTTGTTCAAAACATTACAAAGCTCTTGACATATCATATTTCATACATTAGATTCAAGTGGATTATGAACTCCCATTTTTACCCCAAATACAGATTGCAGAATCACATCGGTTACACATCCACATTTTTACATAATGCCCTATTAGTAACTGTTTTATTCTGCTACCTTTCCTATCCTCTACTATCCCCCCTCCCCTCCCCTCCCATCTTCTCCCTCTACCCCATCTACTGTAATTCACTTCTCTCCTTGTTTATTTTCCCATTCCCCTCACTTACTTGTATTCTTGATGACTGCCCTTCTGACTAATGTGACATGAAATCTCAGTGTGGCTTTAATTTGCATTTCTTTAATTGCTAATGATGTTGAACATTTTTTTTCATATATTTGTTGACTATTTGAATTTCTTCTTTTGATAAATGTCCATTTAATTCATTTTCCCATTTATTAATTGGGTTATTTGGGGGTTTTGGTGTTAAATTTTTGAGGTCTTTATGTATTCTAGATATGGATCCTTTTTCAGAAGAGTAGCTAGCAAAGATTTTCTCCAAATCTGTAGGTGCTATCCACACATTCTTATAATTTCCTTTGCTGTGAAGAAGTTTTAAATTGGATGACATCCCATTTATTAACTCTTGGAATTATTTCTTAAACTTTAGGGGTACTATTGAGAAAGTATTGCCTGCACCTATGAGCTGGAGTTTTGACCCTGTTTCCTTCTAAAGTTGCATAGTTCTGATCTATTTCCTAGGTCTTTGATTTATTTTGAGTTGATTTTTGTGTGTGTGTGCAGGGTTAGATGAAAAGGTCCAGTTTCATTTTCTACATATGGATAACCAGTTTTCTCAGAATAATTTGTCAAAATGGTAGTCTTTTCTCTAATGTATGTTTTTGGCAACTTTGTCAAGGTATCTGTGTGGGTTTGTCCCTGTGGTTTCTATTTTGTACCACTGGTGTGTCTCTTTTTATGCCAGTAACCCACAGTTTTTATTACTATAGCTCTAGCTATAGTATAATTTGAAATCATGTATTGTTATGCCTCCAGCATTGCTTTTTTGGGGCTTAGAATTGCTTTGGCTATTCTGTATATTTTAATTCTCCCAAATGAATTTTATGCCTTTTTTTTTGGTCTAGTTCTATGAAGAATGTCAATGGTATTTTGATGGGTATTGCAGTGAATCTGTATATTGCTTTTGGTAATATGGACAATCAATATTGATTCTGTCTATAAATGAACATGGGGGAGGTCTTTCCATCTTTTGAGGGACTTCTTCATTTCTTTCTTCAGTGTTATATAGTTTTCATTGTACAGGTCTTTCACCTTTTTGGTTAGATTTGTAACCTGCTACATTGCTGAATTTGTTTCTACCTCTAGCAGTCTTTGATAGCACTTTTTGGATCTTCTAAGTATATAGGATCATATCATCTGAAAACAGTGATAGTTTGACTTCTTCTTTTTCCATTTTTATCCTTTTTCTTTTCTTGCCTAATTGCTCAGATTAGATTTTTCTAGTACTATATTAAAGAGGAGTGGTGAAAGCAGACATTCTTGTCTTGTTATAAATTTTAAAGGAAATACTGTTATGGTTTGATGTGAGGTGCCCCCTAAAAGCTCATTTGTGAGAAATTTAAGAAGGTTCAGAGGAGAAATGATTGGGTTGTGAGAGTCTTAAGCCAATGAGTGAATTAATACTCTGATAAGGATTAACTGAGCAGTAATTCAAGTGGTAATGTATGGTTGGAAGAGGGGGGAATTGGGGGTGTGACTTTGGAGGCATATATTTGTATCTGATGAGTAGAGACCACTCTCTGTTTCCTAATCATCATGTGAGCTGGTTATCTTTGACCACTCTTCCACCATGATATCCTGCTTCACCTAGAGCCCTGAGGAATGGAGCCTTCTGTCTACAGATTGAAACCTCTGAAATTGTGAGCCCCTAAATGAACTTTTCCTCCCCTAAAATTGTTCTGCTTAGATCTTGTAGCCACAGCTTTTTATCATGAATGAATACTGAATTTCCTCAAAGATTTTCTCTGCATCCATTGAGATGATGAAATGATTTTTGTCCTTCATTCTATTCATGTTATGAGTTACATTTACTGATTTGCATATGTTAAACCATCTTTACATCTTTGGGAAATAACCAAATTGGTCATAAAGTACAATCTTCTTAATATGTTGTTGAACATAACTTGCTAATATTTTGTGAAGGATTTTTGCATCTAGTTTCATCAGGGCTATTGGTCTGTAGTTTTCTTTTCTTGATGTGTCCTTGTCTGGTTTTGGGATAAGTGTGATTCTGGTTTCACAGAATGAAGGTGTTGGAAATGTTCCATTCCTTTCTATTTTGTGGAATAATATGAGGAACATTGGGATTAGTTAGTTCTTCTTTAAAGATCTGGTAAAATTCATCTTCCTTGCAATTCTCCTTCTCCCTTCCTTTCCCTCCTACCTCTCTTCCTTATTTAGTGATAATCTTCTTCTCATGCTCTTCCTCCCTACCCAATTTTGGGTCACCCCCCTTACATCAGAGAAGACATTCGGCATTTGTTTTTTAGGGATTGGCTAACTTCACTTAGTATAATCTGTTCTATTATACTCCATCTGATTCAAATGTATGATATGTCAAGATCATTATAATGTCATGTGTATCTAATTAAAACAAATTAAAAAAAAAGATCTGGTAGAATTCAGCTGAGAATTCATCTGGTCCTGGGCTTTTCTTTTCTGGAAAGCTTTTTATTACTGCTTTCATCTCATTGCTAGTTATTGGTCTATTTAGGTTTTCTATGTCCTCTTCATTCAATTTTGGCAGGTTGTGTGTATCTAGAAATGTATCCATTTCGACTAACTTTTTCAATTTTTTGGAGTGTAAATTTTCAAAATAGTCTTTAATGATCCTTTGGATTTCTGTGATGACTGTGGTGATTTCTCTTTTTTGATCTGATTTTATTAATTTGGATCTTCTCTCTTTTTCTTTTGGTTATTTTTAGTCAAGGACTTATCAATCTTGTTTATCTTTTCAAAGAACCAACTCTTTGCTTCATTGATCTTTTGCATTGTTTTTTAATTCTCAATTTCATTGATTTTGGCTAGGACATTAATTATTTCCTTCCTTCTACTAGCTTTTGAATTGGTTTGTTTTTGTTTATCAAGGGTCTTGAGATGCATAATCAGGCTGTTTCTTTGGGATCTTCCTGTTTTTCTTATGTTGGCACTCATAGCTATAAACTTTCCTCTTAGAAATGCCTTCATAGTGTCCCAGAAGTTCTGATATGTTGTATCACTACTCTTATTTGACTCTAAGAATTTTAAAATTTCTACCCTGATTTCTTCAATCACCAATCCATCACTCAAAAGTGCATTGTTCAATCTCCATGTGTTTTTATATTTTCTGTATGGCTTTTTGTGTTAATTTATAATTTCATTCCATTATGATTTGATAAGATGTAAGAAATTATACCTTTTTTGGTATTTGCCAGGAGTTACCATGTGGCCCAAAATATGGTCTATTTTGAAGGAGGTTCCATAAATCATTGAGAGGAAAGTGTATTCAGCTGTTGTTTGAAAAAATATTCTATTGATGTCTTTTAAGACCATTTGATTTATAAAATTTTTCAGGTCCAGAGTCTTTACTGTGTTTGTCTAAATGTCCTATGTATTGGTGAGAGTGGTGTGTTGAAATCACCGAGTATTATCATACTGGAGTCTATCCGAGGCTTTAATTTGAGTAGTGTCCCTTTGATGTAATTAGCTGCACCATGTTTGGAGCATAAATATTTACTATCACTCTATCTTCTTGTTGTATTTTCCCTTTACCAATACAAAGTGAACTTATTTGTCATTTTTTTTATTAATTTTAGTTTGATGGTTGCTTTTTCAGATACGAGAGTAGCTGCTTCCACTTGTTTTTGGGTGCCATTAGCATGATATATCAAGTTCCATCTTTTCACTTTGAGCCCGTGGATGTCTTTTCCTCTAAGGTGAGTCTCTTGCAAACAACTAAAAGTAGGGTCTTAGGATTAAATTCATTCTACAAGCCTATGTCTTTTAACTGGAGAGTTGAGACCATTTATATTCATTGTTATTATTGAAAAATCTTTAATAATTACTGCCATTTTGATTTACTTCTATTGAGATTTATTCATTTGTGAGCTTTGTTTTTTTTTTTTTTTTCTGTGTCGAGTATTTCTTTAAGTAAGTTCCATAGTGCTGAAGTAGTAGTCATGAATCCTTTTACTTTCTGCTTCTCTTGGAAGGTTTTTATTTCTTCTTTGATTTTGAAGTATATCTTTGCTAGATATAGCAATCTTGGCTGACATTTATTTTCTTTCAGCACTTGGAACTGATCATTCCAAGCCATCTTGGCTTTTAGAGTTTGTGCTGAGAAATTGACAGTAATTCTGATTGACTTGCCTCTAAATGTGACCTGACATTTTTCTCTTGAGGATTTTAAGAATTTATTCTTGCTCTGTATGTTATGTATTTTAATTATAATATGTCTTAGAAAAGTTCTTTTTTTGATCTTGTCTACTTGGGGTTCTGAATGCCTCCTGTATCTGGATGTCCATCTCATTCTGAAGTTTCGAAAATACTTTTTGTTATTATTTCCCTGAAGAGATTAGCCACTCCATTTGCCTGCATCTCACAGCCTTCCTCAATTCCAATGATTCTTAAATTTGATCTTTTAATATTGTCCCAGAGCTTTTGTATGCTCTGAACATTGCTGCTTCTTTTCTTTTCTTTAATTCTATCTGAATATTCAAGGCTGGCCATTTCGTCTTCCAGCTCTGAGATGGTGTCTTCAGTATAGTCTACTTTATTAGACTCTCCACTGAACATTTTATTTGATTTCCTATGTCTTTCATTTCCAAGATATGTTTAGTTCTTTTTAAATTTCTCTATCTCACTGAATTTCTCATTCATATCCTGTACTGACTTCCTCAATTCATTTGGTTGTTCTTCTGTGTTCTTTTGGAATTCATTGATCATTTTGAGAATCATTCATTTGAATTATTTACCTAATATTTCATCTATTTCAATAATTTTGAGGTCAGTTGCTGGTCAATTATGAACTTTAGGCAGTGTCATGATACCTTTCAAAATCATTTCTTGTATTCCTGTGTTGGGCTTTATGCAAGTTGGGATGAATTTCTCTTACACTCTTATGTGTAGGCTTTTGTAGGACACAGTCTTTCCTTGTGAAAGTGTCATAGATTGATCTGGATTGAGACTCCCTTATAGGTGTAGGATCCACAGCCTTTGTTTTAATTCTCTCTGCTTTTGCTGTAGCAGATGCTATCTGTGAGAGGAATCTGAGTGTCCACCCCTATCTATTCCTACTTGGGACCTGGTTGTTAGTTTGGGTTTGTGTCTTTTCTATTCTTTGTATTAAAGTGCAGTTGAAATTTCAATGTTGTTATTTTGTGTGTGAAGCAAGGTGTGCTATCTTTTGACTGAGTTAAGCACTAGAGTCTCTACCCTGTGACCTTGTAGTGTCCCTGTAGGTTTCCAGCACTTCACGGAAAGGGGAAAAATAATAGCAACAACTGATGCAAATAATATGTAGCATTAAACTACATACCTGCTTTCTACCATGACATCTACAACACCAATTACCACAAAACAGGAGTGATGGGGTCAGCAATTGCTAACAGCAAAAACAAATAACCATGAACTATATCTGGCTTCAAAGAAATAGCAGGCATCTAATATGTCATTTGTAGCAGTAATAATTCCAACAACATGAATGGTGAGGCAGGGGTTATAAAAACTGATTAATTATAAAAGATAGTCAAAAATATAGTTCATTTAGAGAAAAAGAAATGTGATAGGAAGGTAGAAGAGAGTTTTTAATGTTTACAATGTAAACAGAATGTGGACAAGATATAACAAATGATGGTTATAAGGAAGGGGAAGATATAGGAAAAGCAATGTAAAGGGAGAGAGAAAGAAAATAATTTGGTTATTAGTGGATGAATAAAGGAGGGGAAGAGAAACAAGACAATCAAACAAAACCCAAACTCAAATGAACAAATTCAAAACCCTAATCCTCAAAAGACTACATTAAAAAATTCTAAAAATGAGAAAAAAGGAAACAAATTCATATGTACAAGTATATGTACATGTGTCCATATGTTGAATTGTCCTTCTTTCCTTTTCTTCTTGGGTTATGGGGGGAGAAGGAGGGAGGGGGAAGGGAGGGAGAAAAAGGGAGAGAGAGAGAAAGAGAGAGAGAGAGAGAGAGAGAGAGAGAGAGAGAGAGAACAAGGTTGGGGGTTATTAACCCCTTGCTCTTTTTTATTGCTCACTGAGCTGTCAGTGGAGGGGCATAAGACTGAAGCTGGTTGAAATAGCTCTCAGCTTCCCTTCTTACTTATAAGGTTGGATGGAATGGAAAGTGGAGTTTTGTCTGCACAGACCAGGTCAATGCACTCCCAGGGTGTGGCTGTTGCAATGTTCTGTGAGGGGAATTCCTGTGGCTGAGGCTTTGGTCTAATCAGGTCTTGGGGGTCTTGTTGGTGGAATCTGCTCTGGAAAGATTAGATCAACATATCCCTAGGGCCAGGCAGTTGCTGATCTCTGTCAGGAATCTGGATCTCAGGAGCCTCCCAAGAATTCTACTCATGGGGCAGGGAAGCCCATCGTCTATCCACTCTGCAACCCACTAACACAGCCCTCCCAGTTAGTCCCTGAGTGTATTCACACCCACCTGTTCAGATTCCTGACCTTCTTCAGCTGGTCATGTGAGCTCCAGACTCAAAGGAAAAGCAAATTGGGCTCCCCTTCATTCAATCTTCTCTGTGCCTGTTTCACTCACAGTCTTCTAGGTACACCCTGAGTCACATGGTAGGTCCTACTGGGACAGTATGACAACATTAGCTATGACTTCCCAGGCTCCTGCAGCAGCAAGCCTCACATGACCTTTTCAAGGTGAGTTCTGCCTCAACTCTGCTTGCCACTTGAGAAATATGGAGCATTTTTCAAACACTAGTTTGCAGCGTAGCCTCTGGATCAGCTAACTTCTGTCTGATTTTCTGATCTACAGTTTTTCCATACCAAATTGTGTGTTTTTTTTTTCTCTCTGTAATCCCGCCCCTCTGAGGTGCAGCAGTGCCGCAGTTACAGCTGTTGTCACACTTGACTTGACTCCAGTGTCCTCTTCCTTCTTTTTTTCAATGAATCAGAATTTCTGAGTCTCTAAGACACTCTGACTACCCAGTATTGAATTTTAGTGAAATCCCTCTTTCACTTATCTCTTTGAGAAGCAGTACTCCCACCACTTGAATCAAAAGCTATGGAGGAACTACAAATGCAGCCCTCCTCTAACCTGCCATCTTGAATCTGTTCCTTTTTTTTTTTAAATAAAGAAACAATAAATAAATAAGTAAGTAAGGAAGGAAGGAAGGAAACCAGTCATATTGGATAACTCCTGTATGACATCATCTGAAAAGACCTGATTTCCAAATAAGGTCACATTCTACGGTATTAGGGGTTAAAATTTCAACATATCTTTTAGATGAACACAATTCAACCCTTAAGAGTATATTTTGATTGACTTTTTAAAAAATCATTTTTAGATCTTTCTGTTTCTTAGCTAATCAGAATTTTTGATTGGCTCCTGGACTATTTGGACATTATGTTATGAGACTGTCTTAGACCATCTTGTACTTCTATAACAGAATACCACAGAATGGACAATTCATAATGGACAGATATTTATGTTCTCATATTTCTGGAGGCTGGAAAGCTCAAGATGAAAGCCAACATCTGGTGAGAGCTTTCTTTCTCATTGCATCATCCCATGGCAGAAGGCAGAAGGCAGAAGGCCTAGGATTGGGAGTGAAGAGAGAATTGTGAAAAAGAGGGCCAAACTCCTCCTTTTCTAACAACTCATTCCTGTGATAATAGCATCATTCCATGTTCTCCTGGCCTAATCACCTGTCAATAGGCCCCCCTCCTCCCAATGATATTGTATTGTATTTCTAACACATACTGTTTTGGAGGATACTCAAACCATAGGCAAGACTCTGGATCTTACTCAAACCTTCAGTTTTACCTGGATTCTTCTGATACCACTCCATCAGGGGAGGGGGACCCTTCCTTGTTATTTCTATGTGTGGTAGAATTCCTTGGCTTTCCTGATGCCATGATTGGGGGAGCTCTCTGTTACTGGGGAGCAGGGTGGGATTTTTCATTTCTCACTCAGCTTCCACTGGTATTTCCCTGTGTGAGAGAGGATAGGAATGCCTCATTGATGAACCCCATGTCACTTCTGGCATCAACACTGGGGTGTGGGCCCTTATAACTTCTGGTGGTAGTGGAAGTTATGAATCTAATAGGTTTCTGCTGGTACCAGCCCACTGGGGAGAGGGACTTTATTGCTATCTGGTGGGGTGGAAGTGTAGGTTCTTCATTTAGCCTTTGCTGAAGTGTCTGGGTATAGAGGCCACAGTATTTCAATGTGGTGATTTGTTGGAGTAGTTATTAGCTACTATTACTATAAGTTTTCTGTCTTACCAGGATACCTCTCCCCTGGCCCTTTGGCTTGAGAGAGCAGGCTTTGTTGGGGTCTTTTGCTCTACACAACTGGAATTGAGATGTCTGGCTTCTTCAGCTCAAAATGAGGCCAAAAGATAACCTAGAAAATTCGCCACTAGGCTGCTCTGTGGGTCTTGAAGTCCCAGGTTTGCCTTCCTCTCTTCACATTTCCAAATCTTGTTATAAATACACACACACACACACACACACACACACACACAGACACACACACTCACACAGGAACTTTAGTTGTGCTTGATAGAAGGAATAGACCCCAAAACGTCTCTTCCATCTCCCTGGAAACCGAAGTTCCACAAAGGATGTTTTTGTAACCCATTGTTATAGTAAATTATGTTAATATTTTGGCTAGTGTTGAACAATTCTTGTATTGATCGAATAAATCCTAGTTGTACATGCTGAAGTCTTCTTTTTAATGCACAGCTAAATTTAATTTGCTAATATTTTATTTGGAATTGCTGCATCAGTATTCATAAGTGACCTGGTTGATAGATTATTGGTGTATGTGTGCGCAGGCATGCACAGTGTGTTACATGCTGTGGTTTTCAAGATTTTGTTTACCTCTTTGAGTGATTTAAGAGGCTTCCATATTTTTCCTATGCTGTGTAACAATTTAAATGACATGAACTTCATTCATTCCTTGAATGTTCAATAGGCATTCCCTGGAAAGCCTTCAACTTTGGTGCCATTTTGGGGTGCTTATTGGACAATCTAATCAGCTTCTATGCTTCTCTGAGAGTCTCAGATTCTTGCTCCACCCTCAATCAAATTTGAAATATTGATTTTTTTCAGGAAAATCATCATTCCAACTTTATTGGCAGCCTTGTAGCTAGTGTTCTCTTGTGACCTTAAATCTTTATAGTTCTAATCACTTCTTTAAAAGATTGACAATGGTTGTGCAACTGAAGTCAATGGTTGTGCAACTGAAGTGATTCTGCAATCTGTATATGGGGTAAAAATGGGAGCTCATATCCCACTTGAATCAAAGTGTGAAATATGATATATAAAGAACTATGTAATGTTTTGAACAACCTACAATAAAAATTAATTAAAAAAAAAAGAAAAAAAAAAGATTGAGTATTTGTTTTTTCTTTCTTTTATACTTTGAAGGCAGGCCAGAAGTTTATACATTTTATTAAAATTTTAAAATAGTCAATTTTTAGTTTTATAGAATTAAAACATTTTTAGTGTATTGAAACTTGCTTTAAACCACAGAGATTTAGTCTTTTATCCTACCGTTTAAAAGTTTCATGGTTTATTATCTAACTTGTTGAATTGGAAGCTTGGTTGATTAATTTTCATTTTTTTGAAAAATGCTAACAGTCTTTTGGGTGATTAAGATTTCTTTGGTTTGGGCTTTGGTATTTACCCTGTGGGACTTTATACATAGTGATCTTTGTATGTTTGACTTTTAAATGACCTGTCATTTTGATTTTTAGTTATTTTTGGACAGTGTTTTCAATGATTAGTTTTTCAATATCATTCCTTCGTTAAATAGTTCTAGTTTTATCATATTGTGGCCAGAAAATAGACGTTATAAACATCCTAACTTTGGGGGATTTAATGAATCTTTCTCTCTGCCCCCTTTCTTTGCACTGGAGATTGAACATAGGGGTGCTCTACCACTGAGCCACATCCCTAATCCTTTTTATTTTTTGTTTTAAGACAAGAGTCTCACACAGTTGCTGAGGGTGAACTTGAACTTGTGTTCCTCCTGCATTAGCTTGCTGAGTCACTAGGATTATAAGCAAGTGCCACCAGTTGAAGTTTTCTTTATGACCTCATCCTGGCCAGTCTTTGTAAATGCACAATGCTTGGCTTGTAGGTTATGAAGTTCTTCTAGATGTATCTATCAAATCATATTTGTTAATTTTATAATTGAGTCTTTTTTTCTTTTGGGGGTATGCTTGATGAGATAATTTGCAAGAGAGGTGTGTATGTGAAGGTATTCCACTGTGCTATTATCTCCTCATTTTTCTGAACATTTTTTCAATCTATATTTTACTTCTTTGCTGTTTGTTGATGATTGCTAACTTTTAACAATTAGTATTTCTCCTTGTTTTTCCAATGCAGCTATGGGCTTCTTCTCATACTTATTTTTCTTCTGTCATTTTAATGTGATCTGGCCAGAAGGGGAGATATGTATGAATCTTCAACCTACCATCTTGAACCTGAATCTCTTTGTTTAAAAAAAAAAACAAACAAAAAACACCATGCATATAAATCACAACGTCATCGTTCAGGTTTCTTCACAAGAAGACTGAATGTCACAGTGACTGTTTCAAAAAGGGCTTAGAGCATCCTCTATGATCACATAGAGCTTTCTGGTGCCCTTTGGGGGTGAGGGGAGTAGAAAACCTATACACATGTCATTCCCATCCAAGACTAAAAAGATGTTTGCCTGAAGTTATTTGCTGATTTCCAGATGCTTTTATCCACATCCCATCTCTTTCCCTATATTCTGTCCTCCACATCGACACAGTGGGTTCTTTGCAAAGATTAGACCATGTTGTCATCCTGCTTGGCAGCATGCACGGCTCCCTCATACCTGGAGCACAATGTCCCAAGTTCTCTGCAGAGAATTCAGAGCTTTTGCCTTCCTGAGCCTCCTTAGAATTTCATCTCTCATTATTCCTCTTCTCTGCCCTTTTGAACTTTTTATTCCCCCTCCACACACCACTCTCTTTTCTCTGCAGGAATTGGGGCACATTCACGAATTCCCTGCCTCACCTCCTGTTGTTCCTTTTTCCCTGTGCCTGCCCTCTCCCCGCATCCCTGCCTGGTGGATATCCTACTCATCTTTCACACATCAAATTTTCTCTGACACCAGGACTAACCCCCAGGGGGACCAGTTGTCCTTTTCTCCAATGCCCTTTGTTGTTATCTCTGGGACATTGATCACCATCCAGTTTCTCCTGGAGAGGGAGTGGAGTGTGTGTCTGTCTCTCCCACTGGTCTGGAAACTTCTGTGAAGGGCAGGACTGTGCCTGATTCATCTCTATGATCCAGGGGCCTCAAAAAAGAGGCCACCACATGGAAAATATGTAGCCAAATGAAATCAGGTTCTTGATCAGAAAAGAGAGGCAGCAGTGAGCAGGGTCCAAGAACTCAGGTTCTGGGAGTTTTCTCCTATTATAAAACCCCCAAATTCTAGTTCTGAGCTAGAATGAAAGCAGCTTCTTTTTGCTTTAAATAAATGAGTCCTGACATGGAAAACAGTCTGGACAAGTTTTTCCTCCAACCTGCCCAAGTCTAGTGTGAAGGAAGGCAAAGAGTCCCTTCCCCCTGGGGAGTCCCAGACTCTCACCCTTCCTGGAAGACCCACCAATACTTGTAAGGAGGAGTGGAGCAGGGCACTGGCAGCCTGCAGGTTGCTGAGTGAGTGGGGTTACCTTCCCAGTCAGGTGGCACAGCAGCCCAGCTGGAGATCCTTGGCCAAGTCAGAGCCACAACTGTCCCAGAGAACTGGTCTTGGGCCCAATTCGAACTCTTCATGAGAATAGCCAGGATCCAACTGGCAGGGCCATTCAGGTATAACTCGCCCAGCAAGCCTTGGAAATTATATTTCTTTATATTTCAAACAAAGCATTTCCTCCTAACTAACCCATTAAGTCCCAAGTTTTTAATTCTGCGAATAGTCCAATGAACTTGACACAGATGCATTAAAAACAAGTTGGAAATCATCACCTAGAATTTATTATTATTAATGGGCTGGGGATGTGGCTCAAGCGGTAGCGTGCTTGCCTGGCATGCGCAGGGCGCTGGGTTCGATCCTCAGAACCACATAAAAATAAAATAAAGATGTTGTGTCCTCCGAAAACTAAAAAAATAAATACTAAAAAATTCTCTCTCTCTCTCTCTCTCTCTCTCTCTCTCTCTCTCTGTCTCTGTCTCTAAAAAAAAACAAACAGATTTTTAGATGTTCCATAAGTGGGACAATGAGATGAATGGCTAAATTCTAATCAGTTTCCATCAGTCTGTTTGTACTTAAAGCTGATAAGTTTTTCACCTATTTATTTATTTTTGCAGTGCTGGGGGGTTGAACCCAGGGCCTCAGGCATCAAAGCAAGCACTCAACCACTGAGCCACATCCCCAACCCACTGTCATCGACTTTAAATGATCTGATGAGCAAAAGGAAAGTACTTGGTCACCAAATGGTAAATTTAGGGCACCTGGGTCCCCAAACAGGATTTTTCTGAGGACTCTGACCAATGCACGGGTGCACATTTGGGCTCTACCCCTCCCTACCCATGTGATCTTAAGCCACTTCACTTTTGTAAGCTTTTCTCTTCTGTAAAATAGTTTGCAATGGTGTCTCCCTCAAAGGCTTTTTGCAAAGATGGAGTGAAATAATGCACATAAAGCATTTGGCACGGTGCTTGACACATAGTAAGCGCTCAGTAAACATCAGCTCTGGCTGTGACCATCCTACACAATGATGAGTGAGGTTACTGAGGTGGCTGCTGAGGGCCAGAACCAGTGCAGAAAGCAGCTACTTGGAATTCTTTCAGCAGCCGGGGTTTGTTGATGCAGTGTTAAATTAAGGCCCATTAATTCATTGTGAAAACAAGCCTTCAAAAGGGCCTGGAATTTGCAGCTTCTCCTCCTGAATTAATGCCTCATGGCACCACTTTATTTTAAGAATAATAAATGCTAGCTTCACAGTAAAGAAAACCCCCTGCTGCTGTGTTTGTGGGGTGACCAAGCTGGGTGGCTGCTGGTGCCACCTGCTCTCTGGTTGGAAGCTGCTGAGCATTTTCCGGGCAGTGACTCAGCCTCGGGCCATGGCCTCCAGCACTCAGTGTGGATGTGAAGTGGGCACAAATGTGATCCTGGTGGTGAACAGGTGGTGGAGCATAGACTGGCGTTTAATTGAGGGAGAGTGGCACCATCTCAGGGAACATGTGCAGCAGCCCCATGAAGCGGGAGAGAGGAGGAGAGTAACCCGCAGGGGACCCAAGCTGCCCTTGACTGGCCAGTGAGAGGTCCGTCTGGGATAGGAGTTGGGAGTTTGGTGGGGGAGCCGATCTGTACCCACATCTCATTAGTTCTGTGCTTTACAGTTGAATCACAGGGCTCAGGGTCACTGTTGTGCCAAAATGTACCCAAACTAAATACACGGAGGAAATGAGAATCTGATTTATTTGCTGACTTAAGGGACTCATTCTGCAATTACCAAGTGATGTTGGAAGATCTATCTCAGAGTTCAAGAAAACTCATTCGGAGTCACACACTGTCACAGCAGAAAGTGACTTCAGAAATCCTTTAGTTCAACTGCCCAAGTTCCAAAAGATCTCATTTATTTTTTATTTTATCCAAGTGACACATACATATATAATTCAAAAAGCCCAATAAGTCTATGAGACTTGTTAGGAGAAATAATTCTTCTTTTTTTTTCCTATTCCCAGAGGCAACAACTTTCAACTCTTTGTCTGTTCTTGTCTTAATCTCTTATATTAAATAATGAGTGTGTAGCTACTTCTTATTTTTCTGTTCTGGGCAACAGCTACTGATTTCCAACTGTGATGAGACAGATTTAGCTCTTTCATCTCCTGTGCACTCCCCTTCTCCTACCAACAGTAAGTGATGATTTTGGTAAGATCTCCTGTGCACTCCCCTTCTCCTACCAACAGTAAGGGATGATTTTGGTGAGATCCCTCGGTGCTATCGTTTAGATCTGGAAGGTCCCCAAAGGTTCATGTGTTCAAGGCTTGGAACCCAGCTTGGTGTTCCTGGGAGGTGATGGAACCCTTAAGAGCTGGGGCCTAGTCAGAGTTATTCAGGTCACTGAAGGGTGCCCTCAAAGGGGACTGTGGGACCTCAGTTGCTTTCTATTCATGAAGCGAGAGTTACTCCTCTGTCACATGATCTCACCATGTGTTCGCCATGATGTACTGTCCTGCCCCAAGCAAGAAATCCAACCATTCATGGACTTAAACCTCTGAAACCATGAGTCAAAACAAACCTTTTATTCTTTACAATTTGATTATCTCAGAAATATTTGTTGTCGTCATGGAAAGCTAACACACTCTGCAATGTTTCCATTATGATCTCTATGTCAGTCCCTTCATAGCAGGACCATGAAGCATCCCGTGGTTACTTTTCCTATGTGCTACCATTGCTCAACCTTTTGTCTTCCATGTAGTCAATAATTGTCTTGGGATTTTCATTTCATTGGTTTCCTATGGACTCATCATCAACCCGATGGCAAACTCTCCACCGATTGTCTAAAAATGTCCCCGGTGTTCAGAGGTATCAGGTATTCTGTTTTTTTCATTTTCTTGAAGAAGTCTCTGATCATCCCACCTCAGTTGTTGTTCTTTAGCTTGCTGCTTGGCTGTTATCTGGGACTTCTGTCTCATCACCATTGAGACTCCCTTTTCCTCTTTTCTGGATTGAATTGCCTGTGTCTTCTATCCTAGGTTTCTCTTTCTCTGTTGACCCTTGGTTAGATGCCACATATCTCCAATGTTTACACACACACACACACACACACACACACACACACACAATGGTGCCCAGTTGGTAGTTTTTTTTTTTTTATATCTTTCACATCTGAAAAGATCTTCATTTGACCTTTGCACATAGTTGACAGCTTGGCTGGGTGAAGACGTGCTGGTTGGAAATCATCCTTTTTTCAACATGGATCCTCCAGTTTCAGCCATTCATATTCAATTTTTCTGTTCATGATGTTCCTTCCCTTTATCTCTTGGTCCTGTCTTTCTGAAACTTCAATTATTTGCAAGTTAGACCTTCTGCTTGGTCTAATATTTTAGATCTTCTCCTATTTTCTTCATCTTTTTGTCCCCTGTTCGATTTTCTAGAAGATTTCTATCTTCCAGTTTTCTATTGGATTTTTCATTTCTGAACCATTTCAAGAGCTGTCAGGTGTTTTTGTTGTTCCAGTTCTTTTCTTTTTGGACAGCAGTCTTCTTCTCCATACAGTGATGGATACCACTCTCTGTTCTCTGCATAGGTTCTGCTTCCTCCAAGTTGCTCTTCTGCTCCTGTGGGTTTCTGTTCCTGTCTTTCACATCCATATTTTCCTCTCAAATGTCTGGGGTGGGGCATGGTTGTGGCTCCTGCTTAAAGTCTGAATGGAAGCTGTGCTTATCGGTGGAACTTGTTGATCATTGTAGGTGGTCTTTGGGAACCCCTGATGTTGGGATCTTTAGGTTTTTTCTTGTGGGATTGTCAGATGTACAGAAGATCTTCCCATGTCCTGCTTGGCATTCCGGGGACAGGGTCTTGAGATCTTAAATAGACTCTCAACCATGGCTTTATTTTCCTTGCATTTTAATCTCCATTTCTAGTGGACCAAGGTGGAGGTAGTGGGTGGTCTGAGAAGTAAGCCAGGTTCATTCTTGGCTTTCCTTACTTTTGGCTGAGAATTGATTTCTTAGTCACAACTCTTCCAACTGCTTTCCAGATTCCAAAATTTTGTTAGTTGTGTTTTTCACTTATTTAAAAAAAATCTATGGGTTTATCCCTTAAGAGAAACAATTTTATTGTTGTTTCAGTTGGGTAGGAGAAAGAGCAGAACTAAATGCATGTGTTAATATGCCATCTTTAACTTTTTAAAAATCATAAATAATGTTTTCCATAGAAAGATTAGAAAATATAGTCAAAAAGAAAGAAGATAAAGAGTATAAAGCTGTTACCTTGAGAAAACGATTGTTAACATCACATATATATCTAAATATATATGTGTATACAATAATTGGGAACCAATAAACATTATTATTGTTGTTGTTGTTATTATTATTATTATTATTTTGGTACCAGGGATTGAATTCAGGGGCACTAACCCACTGAGCCACATCCCCAGCCCTTTTTTTTGTATTTTATTTTGAGACAGGATTTCACTGAGTTGCTTAGGACCTCACTAAGTTCTGATGAGGTTAGCTTTGACCTCATGATTCTCCTGCCTCAGCCTTCCCAGCCTCTGGGATTATAGGCATGTACCACCACGCCCAGCCAATAAACATTATTTTTAATCTGTTTTCTCACTTAGCTATATCATGCCTATTTCTAAAACTATTTCTATTTATATTAATATAAAAATTATTGGACTGGGGATATGGCTCAAGCGGTAGTGTTCTTGCCTGGCATGTGCGGGGCACTGGGTTCGATCCTCAGCACCACATAAAAATAAAATAAAGATGTAGTGACCACCAAAAACTAAAAAAATATTTAAAAATTCTCTCTCTCTTAAAAAAAAATAATAATAATTATTATTATTATCATTATTTGTGGTGCTAGGGTTTGAACCCAGGGCCTTGTGCATGTGAGGCAAGCACTTTACCAACTGAGCTATATCCCTAGCTGCAAAAATGTTTTTAATGGTTCATATAATTTCAAAATGTATTTAGTAATGTAGTACTTTTTGTCCAGCTTTACTTTGTTGGCTATTTGGGGTTTTGTCCACCAGTTTTTCAGGATTGAAATAAGGCTCTGATGAACAATCCTATTCTTAAAGCTTTTTCTAATCCTTTATTATTTTCTTAAAATAAATTCCTAAAACCATTACACCCAAAGTGTGCTTATTGTAATTCTTGTAATTCTCATTACCCAGCTGCCCCTCAAAAAATTACATGCACTTCACCACCAATATATCAGAGACTGGCTTCTTTAACTTCGCTGAGATGGGTATTAGATTTTAAAATGCCTCCCATCCGAGAGGCCCAAAGGGTGTATTGCTAGGGTTTTGATTTGTGTTTCCTGGATTACTGCTGAGGGTGAGCATCTCTTCCTATTCCTTGGCCATGTATATTTCTTCTTTTCTGAACAGACCTCACAGTGGGTGTGAGATTTATAGTTACATTCCGATGTGCAGAAATGTACCTGTCTTCATTTTTTATAACTAAGGTTAACTCACTCCTGAATTTCCCCCCATTTCCAACTCAGCAGAAACAAACCCACTTTTGATTCCATGTAACTTCGGGCTTAGTCACTTCCGGGTGAACAGTGGCCTTGCCTCTCACTCTGGCTCTCATCCCTTTGGTCTATTTGCTGCTCTTCTGTGCCTTGGTCTTTGGTGGGCACCTCTGTACCTGGGGCATGGGCGGATGCGGGCGCCCCCTGCTGTTCAGACCGTGCCACAGCTGGGGCTGATTCTGTGATAACCACCTCCAGATTCCAGACCAGGGTCAGGTCTCTGAACCACACAGGAGGTTCCTTCAGACCCCTCTTTTTATGCTGACCTCTCTGCCATCACTTCTCTTCTATTTATGTCATCCCTTTAGTCTTCCAGATGGCTGCCAGAGCTCTAGTGTGGAAACACAAGACCCTTCTCAGCCTTGTCTGGGGGCAGGAGATATCCTCCTATGTATACATTGCTTGATGTCCTTTCTACTGGCTCTCTTCTAAGAGAATTTAATTTCCTTTTGAGTGGAAAAACTGCTCTCCCCCTGTGTTCAGCATCTTCCAACTCTGTGATCTTGGCCCTCCAGGATCTGATCTTTTCAAGTGGCATTAAAAAAAAAATTTCTTGCAAATGAAAAATACTTTATTGTATATGGAGATCTTTTCAAAGCTCAGTTTTGAAAGTTAAATCTGAGTAATAACTTTTTTAACCCACTGAGGCCAAGTGGTTCTCACCCTAGGATGCTGGTTAGAATTATGCAGGAAGCTTTAAAAACCTAGGCAGCACCCCAGAGTTCAGAATTCCTGAGGGTGGATTCTAGACATCTGTGAATTGTTAAAGGTCCCCAGGTGGTTCTAATAAGTAACCAGGGTAGAAAAGTATTGTTCCAGGGCTGGGGATGTGGCTCAAGCGGTAGCGCGCTCGCCTGGCATGCGTGCGGCCGGGGTTCGATCCTCAGCACCACATACAAACAAAGATGTTGTGTCCGCCGAAAACTAAAAAATAAATATTAAAAAAAATTCTCTGTCTCTCTCTCTCTTTAAGAAAAGTATTGTTCCAGACTGTGACTGCCCGCCTCATCCCTGGAGAGGTCAACTTAATCTCATGGCACTTGAAGATTGAAAGGCTCTGGGCACCTGGACTGTACCCCTGAGTAGGGTTGCCAGCACCTGGGCTGCGCACTTGCATCTTGGGGGCGTTGGAGGCAGAAAGAGTTCTCCGATGGATGTGGATCATTCTTCACCTGGTTGGTCAGGCTTGAGATAGAGACTTTGCAGATGGAACCCTGCTAGGGTGAGCAGCGGGGAGGACACTGCCCTCCAGTCCTCATTAGCCAGGGTGGAAGGGAAAGGGTTTCCTCTGCTGGTGGAGTTTGTCGAGGATCAATATGTTGCAACATATGTTTTACGGCTTCCTGAGGTCTCTGATAAATCTCCCGAGACTCCTTTATTTGTCTTTTTTTCCCCCCAAGGTTACTAAGCCAACTGTTTCCCTCATTGTACAGATGCGCTGAGGCAGGGAGCTCATTTCCATCTGAAATTGGCTCTTGAGGATGGAGGCTTCTGGGGGAAGCCCAGACTCCTTCTCCAGGAGGAGAGGGCAGGGCCGCACTGGTATTGGGCAAGGTCCCTCCTTGGCCATAATTTTCTGCATATATGCTCAGAACCCAGGAGAGAAGGACTACTCCTCAGAGCTTGATGCATAGTTGAACTTTCTATGTGCAAAGCATTTCAGGCACACATCCCATTCTCAGGACACTCCCCAGGAAGAAGAGGAGATCACTAGCTGCCAAAGCACTGGTGATAGAGATACTAATAGGATTAATAACAGCTCTCATTTATTTAGCTTCTCATATAAGCTTGGCCCTTTAGAACACTCTCTGCATCCCTCATAGGGACTGAGTGTATGATGTCTGGCTATGGAAGTGTGTGGCTCAGCACCAGGACCAATGACATCGCCTGAGATCTTGTTGGAAAGACAGACCACTGAATCAAATCTGCAGCCTAACAAGATCCCCCAGGTGGTTCCTGAACAGACTATTATTCCCATTCTACAGACAAGGAAACAGGCCCAGGGGGAATGGGGCAGCTTGGTCAAGGCCACGGGATGCGAGAAGTTAAATGGAAAATTTAAACGCACATCCTGGTTCCAAGACCTGGTTGTTTCCCACTGTGAAGTGCTGCTTCACGGGACTCAATTCATGTTGGCAAAGCCAAGGTCGCGGCACAGCTGTAGAGCTGAGTACAAGGGAAGGAACACATCCTTCCCTAGGATACAGAAAATACAGAAACTGCCAGGAGGGCTTTCTGGAATGGGAGGCATTGGAAATCAGCCCTTGAAGAGTGAACAGGACCTGCTGAGAAGGAGGCAAGCCTATTGGAGGTGGGGAGGAAGAGGACCACTCACTGGAAACCTCAACTTGGTGGCTGTGGTCACTGGGATTCAGATGTGCAAAAGATTCCAGACAGGATGTCAGCAATTCAGGAAAGCTTTCATTTCCTCTTAATTTGTGACCACAGAGGGACCAGCCACACAGCTCCTGCCCCAGCTGCACAGTGCTTAGGAATGGACCTCCCTGGAGAGACTCTGGATCTTGGCTCCTGCCTTTCTGGACCTGGGAACCCCTTTCCTCCCATGATTCCATGCCTCTCAACTGATGTGCCCAGAGCAGAGCTCACCCAGCCCCTGGTTCTTGTACACAGAATCCCCCACCCCTTGCCCACCTTCTCTGGGCAATAACTGGAGGTCTTATTGGAAGCTATAATATGGCCTTGCCCCAGTCCTTTGTTCTGACCTGGGTGGTCAATCATCTCCCCAACGGGTAGATATTGGCTGTAGTGATGCCTGTTGAAGATAAGACCAAATACACAAAGCAACGGATTTTATTTATGCAATAGGGAGAGCACCCAGATCCAGAGATCAGTGTCTCCATAGGGTGTCTTGGACTTTTCTGGGGAGAAGTAGCCAAGTTATAAATAGGTGAGGTGATTTTGTAGTTGGGGTTGTTTTTGTAATCCGGGGAGGTCTCCATAAGTTTGCCAAACAGGAAATGTTTATCTCTGTGTCTAGCTAGTTTCAGGAAGATAAACAATTCAGCTAGTCATTTATGAGACAAGGAATGGGAATTGGAGAGGCGGTGTCTGGTCTTATCCTAGTAAACAAAGGGGTTTCATCTTTAAGTCTTATCTAGGGATTATGGGGAAGCATGGTGCTTGGAGGCTCGATGTTTTCCTAAACACAGAAAAAAGGTGGGGAAATTTTCCTGGAACAGGGGACTTAGGGAATTTTCAACATCTTCATGCCAGAATGTCTGCATGCAATCTTAAGAGGAACAACCTGGCTGGAGGGAAGGAGGACCAGAATATTCCCTTGAAAGTGCAATTGCATAGAAAGCATATTGTGTTTATTTGGGTTGCATATGAATAGAAATTGGTAAAAGCAGGAGTTTTGTTAGGTTGCTCTCACTTAAATTTTACTTAAGATTGCAAAAGCATGAATTTTCCACATCAAAAGTTATGGTTGTAATGGACATAATATTATGCTATTAATTTATATGCATGTCCATCATGGAGCAGAAGATGTGGAGCGGAAGGCAGCAAAGGTCTCCTCAACCTCTCTCTGGTGCCATCACACATTACTTAATGGTAGAGATTTACTGCCAGGTGAGACAGGGTATTGCAGTGCAGTCTTCTCAGATCTGGGTCCGTGGACTACATGCCTGGAACCATGTGGGAGGCTTGCTGAAATGAGGATTCCTGGGCCCTCTTCTGGAGCTGCTGAATCAGAATCTGGGCCTGCAGGGGAGTAGGGCCAGAGAGTCTGCACATTAACCCAGTTCTCCAGTCCTTGGTGGATTGGGGTGAGAGAATCCTTCTCTGTGAACGAAATGATGGAAGTGAGGCAGAAAGAGTGGATGAGAGGAGATGGCAAGAGAAAGGGTATTTCATAGAGAACAGAATGTGGAAGGGCCCCGAGGTAGGAAGGAGCCTGAGATGCTTGTGGATTGGACAGAAGTTCTGGTGGCTGAAGAGTGGTTGGTGTGGAAGAGGTTGTATGATATGAGGCTGCAGCAAGAGTCCTGGGCAGGGCCTAGAGGCCATCGGAGCATTTTGGATCCCAGTTAAGAGATGTTGAAAGTCCCTGAGGGTTGTCATTGAGGGTGAGTGGATGAAAGAAGTGGGGTGTTTTTTTTTTAAAAAAATATATTTATTTTTTAGTTGTAGTTGGACCCAAAACCTTTTATTTTATTTATTAATTTTTATGTGGTGCTGAGGATCCAACCCAGGGCCTCATACCTGCTAGGTGAGCGCTCTACCACTGAGCTACAACTCCAGCCCAGAAATGAGGTTTTGATTTGATCACCAGCCCATTACATCCAAACACCCAAATCTAAACTCATACTCTCCACGATCCCTCTACCTGCCCTCCCTCTGATGTCACCAACTCAGTGTCATCACCACCTACTCGGACACCTGATCGGGAAGACTGGCCATCACCTGGCCTCTTCTGTCTTGTTCCAGACATCTCTCGGATCCATTTGCTTCTCTCCATCACCCCTTCTCCTGGAATTACCCGAGACTCGGCAGCACCTTCTCTGACCTGGACAGTGAACATGTGCAACCTGGGCTTCCGGTCTCCTGGTACTGGCCCCTCCCTCCATGCTCCCCACACAACAGCAAGACTGACGCTTCTAAACTACCGAGATCTCTAAGGGATTTCCCTTGGAAACTGTCCTCAGCACAACTTGTTTTGTGATCCGCTCTGTTCTGGTCTTCATCTCTGATCTCTGCCCTCCTGGACTCCACCTCCCACTCGTGCTGACCCCAGAGCCTCCTGGCCTCCAGACCTCCCCACTCTGTCTGGCACTTGTTCATAACCAGGACTTCACTAACTCCAAGACATCTGCCCCATCCAAGCTCAAGGTTACTCTTCAGGAAGTGTTTCTCAACCTTATTATGCTGGGCTAGGAGCTCCCACTCTGGATTCTGCAGCCCCTTCTTGCCTTCTCTGGGTGGGGACCCTCTTACACCCTGTTGCCAGTATCCACTCTTGGTCTCCCCGTGGGGCCGCCTCAGTGGAAGCATCTGGGTCCTTCTTCTTGTGCTTTGGCATCTAACAGAGCAATTGCCACAGCAAGAGTTTGGTGAGTAATGGCTAGCTGAGCAAGGGTGGACTCCTCTCCTTCCCTGGCCGTCCCTGGCATGGGGAGCCAATGGCAGTGCCAACGTGTACCTTCTAGCTGGTGGCCATTGCCAGAATATTCTCTCCCTAGCTCCTCACTGCTACCCCCACCTCCCTGCCTCTTCATCTTCTTCTCTTTGGCTTTAATGCATGTGAGACCATCCAGGATAATTAAGAGAAGGAAGTTTTATGCTGTTTATGAGGCTTTGATCAAAGATTTTAATTAACCTACCTTGCTTTAAGCCTTTAAAAGTTCATTCCCCAGGGCTGACCATTTGATAATGGAATTAATGCTTTTAGGCTCAGTGAGGGATGGGAAGGCTCTGACAAGAAGGGTCTAGGGATTGTCTTATTAACCCTTCCCAAGATGGATAGATTTCAGCTCACCATCATATTTTTTTTTTCTTTCTCATCAATTCAGGGAAGGAACGACATGGTGGTGAGATCCCCATCACTGGAGGCAGCTAACATTCTGTGAGCAGATGCTAGATGAGCTCCCAGGAGGGAGGTGAAAGCTGTCAATCAGTAGTTGCATCAGTGATCAGACAGGGTCATCTTAGGGATTTGCTGGCCTTGGAATTCCTGGTCTCTCTCCCCACACCATGCCGGGGAAGAGCAAGATAGCCTCAGTCTGACTCAGGGAGGAGCTAGGGACCAAATTTGCTAGCAATGGCCACCAGCTAGAAGGTACACCTTGGCACTGCCATTGGAACCCCATGCCAGGGACTGCCAGGAAAGGAGGGAAGTCTACCCTTGCTTAGCTAGCCATTACTCACCAGACTCTTGCTGTGGCAATTGCTCTATTAGATGCCAGAGACACAACAGGCCTGGGGCTTTGGTTTGAGGCTGAACTTGCCCTTATGATGAGAAGATGCAGATGAAAGGCAGCAGGCCCCACAGAGCCAAGACCCCTGCACAAATCACCTTCCCAACCAGCTTCTATTGCCTGACATTCGTGCATGCAGATGCACCGGGGATTCTAACAGGACCAGTGGACACCTGTGCAGTCTGCTTCCAGAAGCCCCATACTGACTTGTCCTGAGCAGGTGTGCACTAGGCTCTCCTCAGAACATCCCTCCTGCAACCCAGGTCCCTGCCGGAGTCTCCTGGACCCTGCCTCTCACTTGATTCAGTCGAGGATCTTGGTGAGACACTCCCATGTCTTAAACTTGGAGGGGTAATGATGTCTTGGGCAGCTGGAGTAGAGGGGCAAGTAGGAGAATGGGATGTTATTAGCTAAGATCTATTGAATTTACTTTTCCCAGACACTGTGCCAAGTGCTTCATGTCTATTACCTCATGCAATTCTGATCAGTAATACTTTCTCCACCTTACAGATGAAGAAATCAAGGTCCCTTGAAATATTGCTCCTCAGTCCCTGTAGCATGAAAGCCAGAGAGTGTCTGGCTCTTTCTGGTCTGGAATCTACTATACTCCTCCCTAACATCCAGGAAATTTTCCTACTTGCAGGAAGTTGCTCATTGCTTTCCTATTACCATTCAAGTCTTGGCTGAAGGGCTGGTGCCCAGTACTCTCCCCCTTCAACTCCCACCCAAGCCCCCGACTGTATCTTCCCCCAGGCTCCAAAAATATTCACCTGGACTTTTACGCTGCTTATTTCCTTCTTTCTGGCATTATAAATATCTGCTTTAATGCTCAGTCCCTTGGCCTTAGAGACTATTTCAAGGTGGGAGATCATATGTATTGATAGTCTCTGTCCTGTGCCCAACTTGGCAATGACCACCACTTCACAAGCAGATGTTGAATAAAATAAATGAGGAAAAAAGGCTTCCATTTTTGTGCTGCTGGATTTTGAGAAAGACAAATAGAAATGTGAAATTGTTCATTAACAAATATTTCCTGAATCCTTGCAAGAGCCACCTGGGGATGGGGAGGAGCTGGGCTGTGTCTCATAAGCCCTTCTGAAGGGCTTGAATTTTTAGAGTATGTGTATACACTACTTTGACTGTAAAATGCACATTTAACAAATGAAACAAATGACATTTTCTTTCCTCTCCCCACTGAAATCACCTACTAGAGGGGAAAATGCCATATTCCAATCAGCTAAGCATGAACCTCGTAAGGGCAAATCTCGGCAACACACTTGGTGGCCTAGATTTGGAGAGAAACCACTATATATCCCAATTATGTCCAAATGCCTTCAGTGATTCAGAGGGGGAAAAAAAAAAAGAGCAATATTTCTGTAGGAAGCTGCTTCTGGGAGATGACTGTGATGGGTGGAAAATGCCAGGTCAGAAAAGGAGCCCTGTTCTTGCCTGCCGTAGGGGAGACTGAGTGTGACTGGGGCCCTGGGGCTTGGAGACAGCAGAATTCTGCAAGGGTAACAGCCTTTGCAGATGTGTGGGAGGAGGCAGAGAAGAGAGCAACATCTCTTTCTACAACTGGAAATTGGGGGCAAGGCCCAGAGTTTTCTCAAACCTTTAAGGGATTCAAATAAGAAAGAGGCACAAGTTCCATTTTGCAAAGTTAAGATCAACTCAGCATCTCATCAAGCAATGAAGGAAAATAGCTGGAGTTGTTGAGGGCGATGCTTCTTGTTACAGTGTCCATTTTAGCAAGCACTCACATTTTCGGGGAATGACATCATGGGTCGCTATGACTTAGGGGGAGGTCAAGGGGAGCAAGCTCGGTATCCATCCTGGCTCTGCTTCTCTTTAGTTACGTGGCCCTGATCTTCTGAACCTGGGCACTTCTGAACCTCTCTGGGCCTTAGTCTTTTCCATCTCTGAATAAGAGTGGCCTACCTTAAATGTTATGGGGATTCAAGTGGCTCATGCATTACTGTGTGCCTGCTAAACTCTAAGTGTTCCCTAAATGTGAGCGGCTACTATTTATTATCTCTGCTACTGTCATTTAGGATCTGCTGTCTATGACTGGGGAAAACCAGCCAGGGGTGCACACAGTGAGATCATAAGGCTCTTTCATTCCCTATTGTCTAAAGGAGGGAATAGGTGACTTCGGAGGCATCTAAAGTTCCAAGGCTAAGTGCTGGCAGGAGACAGGGAGTGAATTGCTGCATCTGCCACAGCCCCGAGTCCCAAAGTGGGGAGAGGGGTGGGAACTGCATGTAGATGTCCTGGGACATCTGGTAAGGAGTGTGATTTTGGTGGCTCCCAGAAGCCTTGGGGGGGGGGGAGATTTCAAGCAGATTTCAAAGTTTAATGTGTATCAGATCACCTGGGAGCTATGGTGGAAATGCAACCTCCTAGATTCATGGCTTAACTGGGGAGGCTGCAATCTGCATTTTAAAGAAGCATCCCCAAATAGCTTTGATGTAGTTTCTGTTAGATTCCAGTCATCTGGGATATATGGCTCATGCAGCTTCTGACAGGTATGCATCTGAGCTCCCTTACACCTTCCAGTACCCTCCTTGACTTCAGAGGCATCTGAGTTTTAATCAGTGTCTCTGGTGACCTAATAGATATCGGCTAAGCCCTGACTATGAACATAAGCTGAGTATGTTGGTCACTGAATGAGACAAGGACAGTCTTAGTAGAACTCGGATCCACAGATAGAACTCCGATCCTGGCCGTACACAGTGGGCCCTCTGTATCTGGGGCTTTCTGTATTCATGAATTCAACCAACAGAAGATCAAAAATATTTTTTAAAAACTGCATCTGTATTGACCACAGACTGACTTATTTCTTTGTCTTTATTCCCTGAAAACACAGTATAAGAACTATTTAGATAGCATTTGCATTGTATTAGACATGGTAAATAATTTAGATTTGATGTAATTTACATAGGATGTATGCAAACACTATGGCATTTTCTATAAGGGACAGGGGCAGCTATGGGTTTGGGTACTTGAGTGTGTATGAGTGTGTGCGTGTGTGTCTCCTGGAACCAATCCCCTGAGGCTATCAAGGGAGAACTATCTTTTTCTCTAATTCTTGCCACATACTGACCTCTGCCCGTGACCATAGCTTAAATATTGACTGCAGTCACAGATTAAGCCCTGATTTTAAATGCAAACTCACCCTTGCCTTTGACCCTTTGCAAGCTTGTACTCCACCAGCCCACACTCCACCAGCCCCCTCATGCACAGAAGGGATGAGGGAGGGGATCTGGGTACTCTCTGCAGGATACCCTCCTCCTTCATGCCTGGAGACTCAGCTGAAAGCCCATGTTCCCTTGGTGGCCTCTGGCCGGGGGCTGGGGAGGCCTTGGGAACATCAGTACTACATAAGAAAGGCTGCCCTGGCTTCCCAGGCAAGGCTGATTAATGCGCATCATGCTTTCCCCCATTCCCTAGGCACCTTCTCCAGATCATTGCTTCTCTGATTAATTCCTCAGAACAAAGCTCCGGGTACTTATGTGGAGATTGAATGGAAGACCCCACAGGCAGTCCCCAGTGCTGGCTCCCAGGCCTCTGCTGCGTGCTTACTCTGTCTCAGCCTCTGAGGGGCCGGGAGGCTGGTGCCCAGAGTCTGCCCAGGGAGCAGATGGTGTTCAGCCTCCAGGATGATGGTTTTGCTATTTATTTTCTTTTTTGGAGACAGTTTCATACCAGAGCCAAGTGAAGGGAGTGACATTTTTGACTTAGGAGTCATTGACACAGTGGGTTAAAATCTGTCAGTAAGTGAAAGCAGTCCTCTTTTCAAACATTACCAGCTGACCCTCCCTGCCTCGTTATCATGATCATTGCTTTTCACGGGCACCGGGCACCATGGGGAATTCTTTACCTGAATCATTCCATTTAACCTTTAAGTCCCAGTGTTAAAAAAAAAAAGAATAGAAAAGAAAAGAAAAGAACTTGGTATATGTGAGTATTACTACCAACAGGAGAGGCCACATCACACCATTGAGTGCAGGGCCACAAGAGTGAATTCCTCCATGAACTGTTAGGTTTCCTATTACTCGACCCTAAATCATAGGCAATCCATATAACTTTTCTTGTTTTCTTGGCAGCAAGAAAATTCCAGAGTTTCTTCTCAATTGCTTTCCTCCATTGAAAGGTTTTATCGTAACGGTTCTCTATACATCTGCTGCTGTTTCTTGGTTTCCAACCAGTAAAAATTAACTAATGAAATCTGAAAATTCTTATTCTCATGATATTTGAATTTGCACTGGCATTAAAGTATGGGTATAATCAAACTGATGAGACTGAGCATTCTTCCAAAACCACGGTGTTGATTATATTTTAGTTCCTCTTCCAGCATGGGGGCTAATCTCCTCACAGACACACCCTCCTTTAGGTACTAACTATAAACTCTAGACAAAATATAAAAATCCTAAAGGCTCTGTGGAGAGATAATAGAAGCAGGCAGATTTTGTAGGGTATTTGAAACTTAGAAGAAGGGACTGGCATGAAGTTAGTCTCCCATTTTTTATGACTTTTAATCTGAAGGCAGCTGTAGTCATGACAGCATGGAGCAGCTGACTCTCTGAAGAATAGAATAGAGACCAGGCCCACTGCCCGGAGTCCATGGTCAAGAACTAAGGATTTCCTATTAAGTACAGTGAGTGCCATGAATTTTTTTTGTGTGTGTGTTTTTGGTATTGGGGATTGAACCCAGGGATGCCCTACCATTGAGTCACAGTCTCCATCTCCAGCCCTTTTTTTAAATAAAAAAAATTATTGTTATTTTTAATTATATATAACAGTAGAATGTATTTTGACATGTCATACATACATGGAGTATAACTTCCCATTCTTGTGGTTGTACATGATGTAGAGTTAACACTGGTTTTGTATTCATATATGGACATAGGAAAGTGATGTCCCTTTCATTTTACTGTCTTTCCCATTTCCACTCCCCTTCCTGCCCCCCACTTCCCCCTGCTCAATCTGGTGAACCCCCCCTCTCTCTCTACTCATCCCTCTTCCTTTATTCCCAACTTATTGTGAGTCAGCATCAGCTTATCAGAGAGAACATTCAGCCTTTGGGTTTCTTTGGGATTGGCTTATTTCATTTAGTATGACAGTCTCCAATTCCATTCATTTACCAGCAAATGCCATAATTTCATTCCTCTTTAAGGCTGAGTAATATGACATTGTGTATATATACCACATTTTCTTTATCCATGCATGTGTTGAAGAGCACGTAGGTTGGTTCCATAGCTTAGCTATTGCGAATTGAGCTTCTGTAAACATTGATAGGTTGGTGTCACTGTAATATGCTGATTTTAAGTCCTTTGGGTATAAACTAAGGAGTGGGATAACTGGGTCAAATGATGGTTTTATTCCAAATATTCTGATGAATCTCCGTACACTTTCCAGAGTGGTTGCACCAATTTTCAGTCCCACCAGCAATATATAAGTGTATCTTTTTCTCTATATCCTTGTCAACATTTACTGTTGCTTGTATTCTTGATAATTGCCATTCTGACTGGGGTGAGATGAAATCTCAGTGTGGTTTTAATTTTCATTTCTCTAATTGCTAGTGATGTTGAACATTTTTTTTTATATATTTTTTGATCAGTCTTATTTCTTCTTCCATGCAGTGTCTGTTCAATTCCTTTGCCTATTTATTGATTGGGTTATTTGTTTTTTGGTGTTAAGTTTTTTGAGCATTTTATATATTCTGTAGATTAATGCTCTATCTGAAATGCAGGTGGCAAAGATATTTTTCCCCATTCTGTAGGCTCTCTCTTCACATTCTTGGTTGTGTCCTTTGCTGTGAAGAAGCTTTATGGTTTGATACCATCCTATTTATTGATTCCTGATTTATACTTTAGGAGTCTTGTTGAGAAATTCAATTCCCAAGCCAACATGATGGAAATTTGGGCCTACTTTTTCTTCTAGTAGGTACACGGTTTTTGGTCTATGCCTAGGTCCTTGATTCACTTTGAGTTTAGTTTTGTGCAGGGTGAGAAATGGGGTCTAATTTCATTTTGTTACATATGGATATCCAGTTTTCCCAGCATCATTTGTTGAAGAAGCTATCTTTTGTCCAGTATATGTTTATGGCGCTGTTGTCTAGTATGAGATAACTGTATGTATGTGGGTTTGTCTCTGTGTCTTCAATTCTGTCCCATTGGTCTTCATGCCTGTTTTGGTGCCAATACATGCCATTTTTGTTACAATAGCTCTGTAGTACTATTTAAGATCTGGTATTGTGATACATTCTGCTTCACTTTTCTTCCTGAGAATTGCTTTGGCTATTCTGGGCCTCCTGTTTTTACAAATGAATTTCATGACTGCCTTTTCTATTTCTATAAAGATTGTCATCATAACTTTAATTGGAGTGGCATTAAGTCTGTGTAGCACTTTTTGCAGTATGACCATTTTGACAATATCAATTCTGTCTATGTAAGAACATGGGAGATCTTTCCATCTTCTAAGGTCGTCTTCAATTTCTTTCTTTAGTGTTCTGTAGTTTTCATGGTAGAGGTCTTTCACCTCTTTTGTTAGATGGATTCCCAAGTGTTTTATTTTTTTGAGGCTATTGTCAATGGGATAGTTTTCCTAGTTTCAGTTGATCTATCACTGATGTTTAGGAATGCAATTGATTTATGGGTGTTAATTTTATATCCTACTACTTTTCTGGATTTATTTATGCATTTTAGAAGGTTTTTTTTTTTTTGTCTTCTAAATAGAGAATCATGTTGGCAAATAGGGATAGTTAAAGGTCTTTATTTCCTTTTGGTATCCCTGTAATTTCTTTCTTCTAATTGTTCTGGCTAGAATTTCCAGGACTATGTTGAATAGAAGTGGTGAAAGAGGGCATCCCTGGCTTGTTCAATAGTTTTTAGAGGGAATGCTTTCAACTTTATTTTTCCATTTAGAACCATGTTGGCCTTGGGTTTAGCATAGAAAGCTTTTATAATGTTGAGGTATGTTCCTACTATCCCTAGTTTTTCTAATGTTTTGAACATGAATGGTTGTTGTATTTTGTCAGATGTTTTTCGGTGTCTATTGAGATAATCGTGTGATTCTTGTCTTTAAGTCTATTAATGTGATGAATTACATTTATTGGTTTCTGTACGTCGCACCAACCTTGCATCCCTGGGATGAATCCCACTTGATCATGGTGCACTATTTTTTAAACATGTTTCTGTATGTGGTTTGCCAGTATTTTATTAAGAATTTTTGTGCCCATGTTCATCAGAGATGTTGATATGAATCCCCTCCACCCCCCCATGGGTCTTTGTCTGGTTTTGGAATCAAGATGATACTAGCCTCATAGAATTAGTTTAGAAGGGTTCCCTCCTTTTCTATTTCATGGAATAATTTGAGGAGGGTTGGTGTTAGTTCTTCTTTGAAGGGCTGACAGAACTTGGCTGAGAATCATCTGGTTCTGGGCTTTTCTTTCTTGGTAGGCTTTTGATGGTGTCTTCAATTTCATTGCTTGAAATTGATCTGTTTAAATTTTCTGCATCCTTCTGAATCAGTTTGGGTAGGTCATATATCTCTAGAAATCTGTTGATGTCTAAAGATTTTCTATTTTATTAGAGTATAAATTTTCGAAATAGTTCTGATTACTGTTTGTATTTCAGTAGTGCCTGTTGGGATATTTTCTTTTGCATTATAAATTTAGTAATTTGAGTTGTCTCTCTCTCTCTTGTTAGCCTGGCTAAGGGTTGATCAATTGAATCTATTTTTTTTCAAATTACCAACTTCTTATTTTGTCAATTTTTTCAATTGTTTCTTCTGTTTCCATTTCATTGATTTCAGTTTTGATTTTAATTATTTCCTCTCTGCTGCTGCTTTTGTTGTTGATTTGTTCTTTTTCTAGGATTTTGAGATGTAATGTTAGGTCATTTATCTGTTGACTTCTTTTAATGAATGATTTCAATGCAATGAACTTTCTTCTTAGCTTTGCCTTCATAGTGTCCCAGAGATTTGGATATGTTGTATTTCTATTCTTATTTATCTCTAAGTATTTTTTAAAATTTCATCTCTGATTTCTTCTGCTATCCATTGGCCATTCAATAGCATATTATTCAGTCTCTAGGTTTTAGAGCAGTTTCCATTGAAGTTGGAAAGTAGTTTCCATTGAAGCTGAGAAAAGATTCTCAGCTTCTCTTCTCAGCAATGTTAGGTGGGGTTGCTGGGGTGAGAAAGTTAATTCCATAGACAGAATTCCTGGAGGTGGTGTTTAGGCTTAGGAAGGCTCCAGGCTCTTCACTGAATGCCAGTTGGTTGGGAGATTTTCAAACAGCACACCTCCAGGGCCCAGCAGTTGCTGGTCCACATTGGAAACTGCATCCCAGGTACACTGTGTTACCTGCAGACCCCACGTTTCCTGGTCTCAGGTTCAGTCTCCAAACTCAATCTCTCTCATCAATGCCCTTTCAAACTCCTGTATTTTTATTAAGAAATACAGGATCCTGTAAGCAGCTGGATATTGCCCTCTGTAAATCTGCCTCCATGTTTGATTTTCTCCTGCTCACTAGGCATACTCTGTTGTGCAATTTGGGTTTTCCAGGCCTGTTTTTTTTTTTTTTTTGGTCAAACTGGGGTTTGTGAGGCATCAATTCCCCCAGCTGCTTGTCCCTGCACCACCACTGCAAAATGTTTCCTTCCTCTGTTCCTGCACACAGCCAGGAGAGATTCAACTTCTTTCCCACACCAGGATATTGCGCCGCGTGCTTTTCAGTTTAGTGTCTTTGATCTCTAAACTCTCCCTACCCAGCCATGCCTCCGGACTCCTCAATATGCACGTTCCTCTAATTCCTTTGTCCTTCCACTTTGTTCGTGGAGGGACCACTCTGGCTAGTGCCTCTGGCCATGACGGTGGCTGTGGCGCTGGGAATTTCTTCCTTGCGTTATTATATCCACCCTCCTGAGTCCCTGATCTGCTTTAAATGCCCCCTTTTTTGTTGTTGTTTTACCCACTTTGGTGAGGAGCTGCCTGTCTGTTTTCTTGGTTTCATGTCACAGTGCAGCCAGGAAAGCCACCTTCTCTATTCTGCCATCTTGAAACCCATCCTCCAGCACCTTCTATTTTTTTTTTTTAAATTTTTTTTTATTTTGGGACCGGGTCTTGCTGAGTTGCCCAGGCTGACCTTGAACTTGATCCCCCTGCCTCAGCCTCTTGAGTCACTGGGATTGCAGGCATGTGCCCATGGTACCTGGAGACATGGAAAGTTTTGAGCAGAGGAGTGAAAAGACCTAAGTTTAATTTTTAAAATGCAGGAGAGGCATAAAGTCTTGAGGAAGGGAGGATGTTTGGGCTCCAGGGCACACAAGCCTCTGAGAAGAGCAGGGATGCCCTTTCAGCTGACATGACAGAGAGAGTCCAACTTTGGGCTCATTGGCTGGTTGGGTGCTGGGAAGAGGAGAAAGTTTCCATTGTTGATTGTTTTATTTCTGCCATGAAGGGTGAGATGCCTTCATTGGCCCTAGTGGGGTTAGGAAGAGAAATTACATAACCAACTTTTGAAAAAGTGACTGTCTCAATTCATTTTCTGTTGCTGTAACAAAATACCACAGACTGGATAATCTATCAAGAAAAGAAGTTTATTTCTGGCTTATACTTCTGGAGGCCTTGAATTCCATAAGCAGCATGATGCTGGCTACTGGTGAATGTGTTTATGTTAATCAGATTTTTATTCCTGTGACAAATACCTGAGAAAGACAACTTAAGGGAGGAAAGATTTATTTTGGCTCACAGTTTCAGGCCGTGGGTTGGCCAGCTCCATTGCTTTGGGCCCCAGATGAGGCAGAACTTCATAGCAGAAGAGCAAGGCAGAAGGAAATGGTAGAGGAAACCTACTCACTTTATTGAAGCCAGGAGAAGGGGCGGGAAGAAAGAGAGAGAGGGTGGGGGGTTGGGGACAAGAAATGCTCTTCGAGGGCATACCCCAGTGACCTACAGTTTTCACCACTTGCCAGAAGTTCATTCAGATTATTAATTCATCAATGGATTAATCCACTGATGCTGTCATAGCCCCCATGATCCCATCACTTCCCCAAAGCCCCACCTCTGCGGCACTGGGAACCAAGCTTTTAACCTATGGGTGTTTGGAGAACATTCCAGATCCGAACCAAAACATCTTTCTTGTTGCTTCCTAACATGGCAGAAGGCAGGGAGAACAAAGGGAGCAGAACTCGTCTTCATGATAACCAGTTCCCACAAGAGCTATCTCACGTGGGCAAGAGTGGCATTAATTTATTCATGAGGATGGAACCTTTATGTCCTAAACACCTTCCCTTAGGCCCCACTTCCAACTCTGCTGCACTGGTTAAGTAAAGGTCAACACATAAAATTTTGGGGGACACGTTCCGACCGTCATCAGCAACAAAGAGAACCCAAGGGAAAACCACAGAGGGCAGCCCTGAGGAGAGTGTCCTTGTTTGAAGACTGTGGTCATGGTTTTCAAGGGTACCCATTCCATTCATTTAAAGTGATATTCTTACCTGCTCTTACCTGCTCCAGTGCAGGTGTGCAGATGTGAGATGATCATGTTGGACCAGGCTGGGGTCTTTCCAGGAGGATGTAGCCAATAGACAGAGGGAGGGGTGCAGGGAAACTTCTCAGGAGGCAGGTTCACTGGCCCGTGACATCCAGATGGTAGGCTATGTGCGTGCACTCAGGCCATTTGAGGGACATGGGATTCATTTTGAATTTGGCTTTGGTGATAGTCCTTTTCTTTGGGGGTTTGTTCTCTAAGATGAAAACTTCATCTATTTCTGTGTCATTCTCTCTCCAGCCCATACCTTTTCATCCATTGCAGTTACGGAGAAAAATACCCAACATAGTGCAGAATAACTTTTTGCATATTAAAAAAACCCTATTTTTAACATTAAATTGTTTTCTAAATTTACAGATGAGTCATTCAATGCCCGTTGATTAAGAGAATGTCCAATAAAAAGCTACAGTTTGGGGACACTTATATATGACTCTACTTTTTACAGGTGTTACATCAGTCTATTGGTAGAATTTTATAAGATTTAAATAGTACAGAGCAACGGATGGTCAATTAAAATTTCCAGACACGGGTCAGGGTTGACTGCTTATTAACGAAGGTTTAGCTCAGGCAGCAAAGGGAGCAAAGCATTCAAACGTCTTGGGAGAGATTTACCTCTCTTAGCTGGATGGGACCCTCTTTATCTTGTCCCATTGTTGACCGGCTGGATATCGCTCTCTGCCTGACTTTACACGGTCATAAAGAAATCATGTTTCTCTCAGTACTAGGGTTACATTTGTGGCATGGATAATTTGGAAACCACCATCAGACATGACTCATTAATCCAGAACACCAAGTTATATATCTGAGAAGGAAAGGATAACAGATCGATCAGGGGCTATTAATTGGATGTACCAAGCAACAGGGTTACATCCTTGACAAGGAGCCCATTCACCATGAGGTGTCAGCTTTCAGAGGCCCAGGACCCAGACTTCCCTTAAACCTCTCAGAAAATGTTCCCGGCATGTCTTTATAGATGCTGAACACACAGTTTGCTTCAGTCTGAGATTTGGACAAAACATATTTTCTTTCAGACACAAATGTCGTCATTTCTTGGCTCATTATTGATTGTCCCTTCCCTATAGAGACCTGATGTCAAAATCTTAGTGTTCATTCTGCCAATGTACTTGCGTGTGCGCATGTGTGCACAAGTATGTGTGCAAGTGTGTATGTACAAGATATAGATAAAAGCAAATGGTGCTGTACTATGTTTTTTAATTTAACTTTACTTGGCGGTATGTGTCTGACGTCTTCCTGTTTCAGTACGGGGATGTCTACTGCGTTATTTTAATGTCCGTAGAGAATCTCATGGTTTCATAGTTTAAGCCACTCTCCTGTTGATGCTGTTTATAAATCCCCAGCCCTCCAAAGTTTTGCTCACACCAATTAGGCTACGACAACCATCAGTGTATGCATATGTTGGTGTGCATATGCCTCTAGTGTTTTAGGCTGGGTTTCCAGTAGTGAAATTGCCAGGGCTCAGGGGGGCCACATTTAAACACTGGCTGATGATGCGATGCCTCACAACTTCACATTGCATCCAGCAAATACTCCAAAGAGTCTGTTTCCCCATATCCTTGTTAATATTTGTTACTATCAATCTTTTTAATTTTTGGCAATATAAGGAGTGCAAAAATCACATCTCTTTATTGTTTTAATTTCCTTTCCCCCAATTAGTATAAGTTGTGCATTTCCTCATATGGTTATTGGCATTTGTATTTTTCTTTCGTGAATTTCCTATTCATATCATTTGTCTTCTTTATTGTGGTATCTTTCCTTATTGATTTCTATAAGGTCTTGATATACTCTGGATCTAAGTTCTGTACATGTTAACTATGTTTTATATAATGTCTCCTAATTGCTGCTTGCATTTTAACTTTGTATTTAAGGTGTCATTTTCAACAAAAGTATTTTAAAATTTTATGAGATTAAAAATGCTAATCCTCTCTTATATGCCTTGTGGGTTATACATCTTATTTTAAGAAACTCTGTCCAATACCACGATTATAAGAATTATTTTATAGTTTTATTCCAGCTCTTTTATAGTACCTTTTTTTAGTTACCATTTTAATGTAACAGGGATTTATTTTCTTGTAACATGCAAGTTATATAAGTAAGTTAATTTATTTCAAATGGATTTGTAGTTTTCTTTAAGCTGTTTATTGATTTGCCCTTTCTTTCCAAAGAATTGGAAATGTTATCTTTATAGTAGATAATATTTTATTATTAATGTGTATATTAAATTATTTAAAGTAGAACACTTAAGACAGTTCTCACTTTTTTAATAGTATTATTATTATTGTCACTTTAGATGAAATTGCCATATACATAAAATCGTTTGTAGGTTCTGTTCCATTCTTGTGATCTAAGCACCTGTATGTCTCTGTCAGTTTGAGTGGTTATAACAGATACCATAGACTGGGTGGCTTAAGTAACAGAAGCTTGTTTCTCACAGTTTGGAAGACCGTGCAATCTGAGGTTAGGGAGCCAGCACGGTAGGATTTTGCTGAGAAGGTATTCTCTTGGTTCCCAGATGGCTGTCTTTGTGCTGTATCCTCACGTGCCAAGAACAGCGAAAAGAAGCAGGCTCTTTCTATCTCTTCTTGAAAGGGCACTAATCCCCCAGGAGGGATCTACCCTTCCTGACCCAAATGCCTCCTCCTAGAATCCCATCTCCAGATACTGTCACATTGGGAATTGGATTCAACATGTGAAATTTTTTTTTAGTGTGGGAAGGGATAGAGCATAACATTTAGTACACTGCATTATTATTTCTATTTGTATAACACACCACTTAAGTAAATATAGGCTTAAAATTTGTTCTAACTTTTGTTTGGACTTCTCATCTTCAGTTATTTATCAAAATTTTCTTGGGTATATTCATCCATACCTATTCTGAAAATATTTAGAATATGCTCTTCTGTACTTTAGTGATCTCTCACTAAGGTGATTTCTCTAGATTACATCATTCTTTGTTGACTTATCAAAATTTAACTTTAACCAGTACTTTCGTTTTCCTCCTATACAATCTAAGGACCTCAGAACGCTTCTATTCTATTTATTGCTGTCTTTATTCAAGTGCTTCATGCAGTGTTGTTGTGTATTTTAATTCTATATGTATTTTAGGCTTGGGATGCAGCTCAGTGGTAGAGCTCTTGCCTAGCATGTATGAGGTCCTGGGTTCAATCTCCAGGACCACAAATAACAAACAAACCCTTCATAATATTGCCCTGTGAGGGTTTAGATACATATAGTATTAATTTTTTATTCTTGCAGTGCTGGGTATTGAATCCAGGGCTTCATGCATGCCAGGCAAGCACCCTACCACTGAGCTACCTCCCTAGCCCAAGGTTTTTTTTCTATTTTCACATAGTCAGTATTCATTTTGATTTATCTACATTTTATTTTTTGTTCTTTATTTTTCAGCGCTGCATCTGAGATCATTTTCCTTTAGTATTTTCATTAGTACACATTTTTAGTTTCTTATTTTGAGGCACGGTGTCACTGGGTTGCACAGGCTGACCTTGGACTGGCCTTCCAGGTAGCTGGGATTGCAGGCATTTGCCACTATGCCTGGACTGATAGCTTCTGGTTTTTGTTATTTTCTTTTTAAAGACAGCTTGTAAAATTTTACTTTAATGATTTTATGAAAGGTTATGTCCTGGCTTTAGCCTGAATTTGTCTTTAGGGGAAATTTCTCTAAGACACTAACTACCTTGGTTGACAGTAAGCCATTAGGCAGAATCTTGTCAACAAAGAAAAATATAATATTTACATGACCAATAAAAAAAAAGGTGGTTAGTGGTAAAATCCCTTGGTTTTTACTCTTCTAAAAATCTCTTTGTTTCTGCTTTGTTCTTGAAGAGTCTTCTCACTGACTATAGAATTCTAGATTGTTCACTGTTTTCTTTGAGCAAAGAGAATGCTGTTCCTCTGTCTTCTGTCTTCCGTTCTTGCTGTTGTCAAGCCACCAATGTAATTTATTGCAAATCCCAGCCTTTATTGTGTTTAGGATTTTCTCTTTGTCTTTTTTTGCAGTTTCACTATCAGGCTGTGTCTGGGTGTGTATTTGTTTTTGATTTACTTTGCTGAGGATTTGTTGGATCTTGGATCCATGGGTTAATTTCTCCCATGCGTTTTGGAGGTCTTCAAAGCCATTTCGTTTGCTAGAGTGTTCATTCTGACCTATTTTTGTCTCTCCTCTCCTTTTGGGACTTCAACTAAACACCTGTTAACTTTTCTCCCTGTATTGTCTGTAATTTTCATCTTTTTGTCTTTCTGTGCTTCATTGTAAGTACTTTCCTTTGGACTATTAAGTTCATCAATTCTCTTTTCAGCTATGCCTTGAGCTCTTAATTTCAACCATTGTATTTTTCAGCCTAGAATTTTCTGTGTATGGTTCTTTTTCAAATCTGCTTTGAAGGGTTGTATATTGCCTGTTCCTTTCCATTTGATTCTGTCAGGGGTGAGCAATCTCGGTCACCTTAATCCATTCTGAGCTTTGAGGTTGGAAATATTCTGAAGACTCGAAACTGACAGGCAGCCTTTGTGAGGGTTGGTCTCTTCTGGTTCATTCCCTAGCTCTTTGGCATCTCAACCCTGGGTGTGGGTGGTTAATTAGGGTCCATTTCCTGGACTCCAGCTTTTGTCCTTTTGTTCTTGTAAAGATTTCAAAAGTGTTTCTTAGCTTATAAATCACCTCTTTGGATTTTTGTAATTGCTTGCTGAGCAAAGATGTCTTTCAATGCCAGCTTCATCTTTTTGGATGTGTCTTTTTTTTTCAGATCTTGATAGGATAATTTGTCACTGTCTTGTAACACTTTCTATATATTTAGAAAGTTGGTTTTAAATGTTATCTATGGTCTACCTGGTTTGTCTTTAAGGTATATGAGAAGTTGGTTTGAAGTGAAATGGTTGTGCCATTATCGAAAGTGAAAACCCTTCATTTTCTATTTCATTTATATTTTGGAGGTGCAGGGTCCAGTTTAACAAATTTTTGTTGAAATTTTGAACAGGATTCCTTTGTATTTATGGATTCACTCAGCAAAGAATAGACCTATTTACAATATTGCGTTTTTCTGTTCTAGAACAATACACCACACACACACACACACACACACACACACACACACACACACAATGTCTATGTCTCTATCTAGATATAGATATATTTCTACTTACTTAAATTTTTTCTTAGGCCTTCGTTAACTGAGTTCTGTACTTTTATTGTTGGGTAAGTTATGTAAGTTAATTTATAAATTTATTTGTAAATATTTTTTGGATTTCATTGTTAATGAGAATGGAATGTTCTGTTCCTTTTGTTGGCAATCTTTGCCTGTGAGGGACTAGATAGTAACTATTTTGGCTTTGCAGGCTGTATGGTCAGGCCATAAGGCAAGGAAATTCAGCGGGATGCGTAATTCTCAGGAAGGGAGAGGAAGAGACATTAGCATTTTCATACCATATATTCCCTTCTCTGGAAAATTCAGAAGAATCAAATGAAACAGTATAACAACCAATTAGAGCTTAAATTTGCTAGCTGTACGGCCTTGACTAAATCTCCAATGCCATGTTGTATAATTGCATGTTAGCAATCATCTTCCTATTTTTTAAAAATTTGTTCTTCTTAGATACACATGACAGTCAAGTGTATTTTGAATATTACATATACATGGAGACTATATCTTATTCTAATTAAGATCCCACTCGTGGTTGTTCATGATGTGAAGATCCACTGGTAGTATATTCATATATAAGATGGGACAGTTATGTCTGATTCCTTCTACTGTCTTTCCTGATCCTATCCCCCCTCCTTTCCCTTAATTCCCCTTATTCAATCCAATAAACTTCTACTGCCCCCTGCCCCTCTTATAGGGTGTTGGTAACCACATATCAGAGAGAACATTTGGCCTTTGGTTTCGGGGGACTGGCTTATTTCACTTAGCAAGATAGCCTCCAGTTCCATTCATTTACTGGCACATGCTGTAATTTCATTCTTCTTTATGGCTGAGTAACTTTGTGTGTGTGGGTGTGTGTGTGTGTGTGTGTGTGTGTATCAATTTATTTTTTTAATAGGATTACTTTGTATTTATGGATTAATTTGGGGAAATAATAGTTATATTATTGGAAATATTTCAGGTGTCTTCACCATTCAGCCTGATCTTTGTTGGGCTACTGACAGATGAAATTTGTAAGATTTAGAAAATATTCTCCTATTCCTAGTGAGCCATGGGATTTAAGAATGTTGAATTTGGTCAATTACTTTTCTACCATCAATTGAAATAATCTTATGGTTTTATCCATTTGCTTTATTAATCAGATGTTTTATAACTACTAATTTCCTAATATTGAATCATTTTTATATTTCTGGAAAATTCTTGATAATAATGTATTGATATTTTAACACATTGATGCAGTTGTAACATTAATGTATACTTTTATGTGATCCTTCTGCCTCAGCCTCCTGAGCCACTGGGATTACAGGTGTGCATCACCATTAAATTTTCACATTAAAGAACTAAAATGAAATTGGCATGGGGTTTGTTTTGGTGTTATTCAGTTTTGGTATTATGATCATGATACCTTATAGAATGAATGGTATGATTTCTATATATTCTGGGATAGTTTGAATCATTAGGGATTCAAGATTTGTTATAAATGGCTCACAAATATTTGTGGGGTGATGTCTATTTGGGGTATAATTGTTGACTATTATTTCAACTTCTTCTACAATTAGTCCATTCCGAATTTCTGCTTGAGTACACTTAGGTAATTTTCCAAAGAAATGATTTATTTTATCTAGATTTTAAAATCTTACACATAAATACACTCTACTGTCATATTATGCTTTTAATGGTGTTTTCCGTAACTGTGATTAGGTATACTTTCTCATTTTGAATGTTGTTTATTTTGCCCCTTTCTGATATTTCTTCATTGCAGTTATAGGAGATTTGTACATTTTATTGATAATTTTTCAAAGGACAGTTTTAATTTTACTGATCAAGTCTATGCTTTTTGATCTTGGTCTTGCTTTTATATATTATATTCCTATTCCTTATGTTGAGACAGAAAATATTTTAATATATATATTTTGAGTTTTTTTTTTAATGGTCTAGTTTTTGGGGGGTACCAGGGGAACTTGACCACTGAGTCACATCCCCAGTCCTTCATATATATATATATATATATATATATGGTGGGTCCAATATCTTTATTTCATTTTTATGTGGTGCTGAGGATCGAACCCAGTGCCTCATGCATGCTAGGCGAGCGCGCTACCACTTAAGCCACAATCCCAGCCTCCTTTATATATTTTATTTAGAGGTGAGGTCTTGCTATCTTGCTTGGGGCCTCACTGAGCTGCTGAGGCTGGATTTGAACTTGTGATCCTCCTGCCTCAGCCTCCTGGGCCACTGGGATTACAGATGTGTGTCACCACACCTGGCTTATGGTCTAAATTTTAATCTTTTAAGAAGACACATTATTCCTCCCTGGAAGTCTGTTCTGAGTGCCTCTTGACTCTTAGCTATCAGATTGCCAAGTCTGGTTTCTCTGTGTCTCCGTGTTGGTTTGGTGGCGTACCAGAACCTCGTGTTTCGCACGGCTTGCCTGGAGTGATCGTGAAGGAGGCAGGGTGGGCGGTACTGAACAGAGTGTTTGCCAGGAGCTCATCTTTCTGGATGCACGGATCCATCCTTCCACGTGGTCTGTATGGCCCAGGGGCCCTTCATGGACACACTGGGCACAGCTTTGCTCTGTCTGGAGGCAGAGGGGAGGTCCCGGTCCGTCCGTGATGGCTTCTCCCAGTTCACCGTTTTTTCTGAATGACCAGGGAATAATCCCTCCTTTTCTATCCAGTGCTTTTCATTTTGGAGTTCCCTGGAACCATGTCTTTCTTCAGCACGATCTTTTCCTTCAGCAGTTTTCCTCGGATTTCTTTGCCTTTCGGATCAAGTCCTAGTTCCATTCTTCAAAATGTCCTCACCATTGCCGAACTGCCAGCATCGCTTTTTATTGTTTTCCTGGGCTGTTATAGATTTTGAAAGTCATTTTATTTCATTGCATAGGATGATATATAGCCATCCCCACTCTACAAATGCAATTGCACTGTTAAATAAATCCATGTGTTATTAACCTCCGTGTAACCCTTATACATTTGAAAGTAGTTGTATCTCTATAGAAGGAATAAGATTTACAAGAAACATAGCTTATATAAATAATATAAGCATTTTTCCCTATAAAATGATCACTTTGTTCCCCTGTGCATTGCAAGACTTTACAGTGGCCTGTGGGTCACGGGGTGAGAATAATGAAGTCCACACACAGGACAAATAGTGTGATCAGAGATTAAGATACTAAGGTCAGTAAATATGGAAGTAAATGTATTTCTTACTGTAATTTTCTGAGATTTATCCCTTCAAAATTTAACTTTTAAAATATTGCAGGGGATTATATAAATTTCTGTTCAGGGGGTGGCGAAAATGATGATGTATATTGATTAGGATGAGAAAAAAAAATATGGTTGCTGAACTTGGGTTTGGTGGTTTGACGCCTGTTTGACTAATGAATATTAAAGATGATACCTCTGTCAGAAGTTCCCAAGATAGTTCCCTTGTTGGATTTGCTAGGAGAACTCACGGGAAGCAGCATAGAGCTGTTCTCATGGCTGAGGTCCCTTATAGCAAAGGATACAAAGAACTGTCAAAGGTTTTGGCACTTGGGGTGAGGTCTGGAAGAAACCAGGTGTAGGGCTTCCAAAAGTGGCATCCAGTGGGGTCACAAGGTGCAGTTAATTCCTCCAGCTACGAATGGTGACAGCACGTGTGAAAGTGCTCTGCTCGTGAAGCTCAGGGGAGACTCAGTGCCCAGGGCTTTTGTTGGAAGCTGGCCACTAGATACCCTCTGCAGCATGTACCAAAGCTCTAGCCTTCTGGAAGGAAAGCAGATATTCAGCATACACCATATTGTTTGTACAAACGGGGTTTAGGCACAGAGAGTCACTCTTATCATTCACACACAGTTTTACATCAGTGTCAGGGATCATTTCCCACTCAAGGTCCCAGATGCTATCTGGGGGTCACCTTTACAAGAAGGCCTTAGGAGAGCAGTCTCAGCCCTACCATGTTAACTCTTTCCTGCCTAATACCTAACTTTTGCCTTTGAATAGAAGTGATGGAACACATGAGATGTTACTGATGAAATCTGTTTTTTTTTTTTTTTTTTTTTTTTCTGCTTCTTTTTCTTACTGACAAGCCAGGGGCCTGTAGGGTTGCTCTGACTTTCTTAGAAAATTGATGTTCGAGAGTTCTTATTTATTGGCCGTAATTTGGCCAACCCATTGAATGATCAATTCTTTCACAAAATACTTCTTGAGCGCCCATTATGTATTAGACACTGCCCATAAAGGAGGAAGGGTGCATTTATTGGATAGTCATATACTTTAACCTGACACATAAATATAGGGGTTCCCTCAAGACTCATTCTTGGCCAATGTTTCATCCCTTCTTACATCTTCCATGTCTTCGCTTTCCTTCTGTAAACTGATGCTTCTCAAAACTAGATCTCCAGCTGAAATCCTTTTCCTAAGCCGAACCCCCACATATCCAATGTCCCCTTGTTGCACACTCAGACTATGTGAAGACTGAACTAGTCACTTTCTCCTAGTTCCTGGACTTTATATTTCACATTCTGGTTAATGTCATCTCCACGCATCCCATCAATAAAACTACCTGGAGGTGACTGCCGTTCCTTCCTCTTTCCCAATCCTTATAGTCCCATCACCGTGGCAGTTGACTCTGACACCCCAAAGTCAATGGCTTAAACCAACCATCCTTGTGGTTTCTGGGTGTTGAATGAGCTATGCTGGGCTTGGCTATGGTGGCTCTGTTCTGCATCTCTCTCCTCCTTCTTCCCGATGAATAGACACAAGAAATCTCTCAAGACTGTGGCTTGGAACAGCATGTTACTTCTGCCTTACTCTATGAATGAAGCACATTCCCCAGCTGAGCTCATTCAAGTGGGAGGAGCAGCAAAGTCAAATAGAAAAGGATGCGGAGGGATGGAGAACGGAGACCAAGAGTGCCCTTGCCCATGGTCACAAAGTCCTGTCGCTGTCACCGCACATATGACCTCCTGCCTTCCATCGCCTTTGCTTTGGCCCTTCTTCAGGTCTCAGGGTTCTCTTTGGCTACTGCAATATCCTCCCTTTGGGCGTTCTTGCTCTGTGACCCTCCTTAGGTCCCCAGAGTCCTACATCTATCTAGATGCCCCCTGAGCTCCTTGTGCCCCCAAGAAGTTCCCTGCAGGACTTTTCCTGACTCAGGACCTACAGCTTTCTTTCTCCTTTCCTTTCCCCCCTCTTCCTTCAGCCTTGCCAGGCTGTTTGGAGTTTCCAGACACATATCATCTGCACGGCCTCCTTCTTGTCCTGGAACACTCTTCCCTTCTCTCCTGCTCACCGAGCACCTCCACGCTCTTCCTTCCTCTGAGCTCTCTTCTTCTCTGAAGTTTTTTCCAGATCCATCCCTAGTCCAGGTGACCACACCTTCCTTAGTGCCTCTGTCAACCCATGACCCTGGGCATGTGATGTGTGGTTATGTGCCCAGCTCCTTCTCTAGGACTCACGGATCCTACACACCATTGCTTCTGTGGACCCACAGCACAAAAAGTCTGGTTTATAGCAAGAATTCAATATAATTTTTGCTGAATGATAGATGGAATAGAGGGAGATTAGTTGACTTCAGGTTCATAGGAAGAGGAAATTGAAGACTGCCTTATGTACCTTTTGGATGGACATTAAATTAGAGCATTTATAAAATGAAATGGGGCTATATTTCTTCTAGTAATAACATACGGTAATTCTAGCTGGACTCACATGGCAATTTTTTTTTTTTTTTATAATAACGGGGATCAAGTCCAGGGCCTTGCACATGCTAGGCAAGTACTCTTATTGAGCTATATGCCCACCCCCCCATCCTTGCCTCCCAGATTTTAAACTTTTGAGACAGGGTCTAAATTGCTGGAGGCTGGCCTTGAACTTGAGATCCTCCTGCCTCAGCCACCTGAATAGCTGTGATTATAGGCATATGCTACCATGCCTGGATACTCACATGGTAATTCTTACTGGATATATTTCTCACACTGAAAATTGATTAATTTGGTGGATTGAATTTGTGTGTATGTAGATATTATTATAGGTTCATCTAAGCATTAGAACTTCTACTTTTGGATGAGTAGCTACTGAAGAATGTTAACAATTTATAGTACGGAATCAGCAACCTATGGTTTATGGGTTAAACCAGCCTTTAGCCTATTTTTTTGTAAATAAAATTTTACTGGAACATGGCCACACCCTTTCACCCACCTATTGTCTGTGCCTAAGTTTGAGCTACAACAGTGAAGCTGAACACACACAGACCATATGACCTGCAAAGCCTAAAAGTACACTATTCAGTCCTTTACAGAAAAAGTTGACTTAGAAGTTTCAACTTGAATTATGATGGGTGTCTTCCCAAGGTGGGGCTGATAGCTCACTGCTGTGACCCTTTCCATTTCCTTCAGAAAAGGGGCTGGAGTTTTGCCTAATGTGTGGTGGCTTGGAATTCCATTTAGTAGCATATGAGATTTCCGGAAGGTACTTTGACAAACACTTACTGAGCATCCACTGCATGCCAGGCACTCTGCTAAATGCTAAAGATGCGAAGACCTCAGACCTTACCAAGCCCAGCCCTTTGCTGAGACCTGCTGTAATCAACACACCTGTCCAGCCACAGGGCTCTCAGTGAACCAGAGAATTATTTCTCTGGCAGGGCTAGAGAGGGTGGGATTTTCAGGGGAGGCTTGTCTTGACGTTTACTATCTGAGGTTCAGAACCAAGCATTGCTAGGAAGGATGAATGGGCTTATGGAAATCACCCAGCTTGAACTGTGTGGGTGAGATGCATCTGCCTGGAGTGGCAGGCTTATCCCCGGACAATTTTTCATGTTTCACTTGGTTTTATTTCGATGTTTGGGAAAGATTTTTTCCCTGATATTTTTTGGTTTATTTTTTATCTACTGAGGGTGTTGGTGGAAATACTAAAGGTATGAGAAAGGCATATGCACAGGGTCATTGAGAAAAACCTAGGGCCGGGGAGAGCTTCTCTGTCTTTGTCTCCAATACCATCGTTAGAGCAGACAGTGGTGCTGACCTGGGATTGAGGAACCTCCTCCTGGCCAGTGACTTGGAGTCTTTTTTCCCATGACCAGCAAAAAACCACCCTCTCTAAGTTTTCATGGATCCTAAGTTTCTTACTAAGGGAAGCAGAATTTGGAGGGAGATGGAGAATCCCTGAGGTAGAGAGAAGGCCAGACTGGCTGGGAGTTTTCAGTGCTGCTATTGAAGCCTGGAAAGCATTTTTTTTTTTTTCTGTTGGAGATACTAGGGCAACAAAACAAATGAGTCAAGGAAAAGGGGCCAAGCTGTGACCCAAGAAGAGGAGGAAAGGCTGAGGAGTCAGGTCTAGGAAACTTGAAAGAAGAGGAAGCCGCGGGGCTTGGGCTGGATCTCCCTAACGCACTTGGCAGGAAGGAAACAAAGCAGTGCTTACAGCACTCAAGGCTGGGTTTCCTTGCTCTCCTGGTAATTTCACGTTGATTGATCTCGAGTGTGTGTGTGGGAAGCTCTTTTGTGATCCTTGGTTCTTACAGGGCCTCTTCGGCCTATAATATCCTTTACGGGGACAGGCTGGTAGATTTCATTCCCAGCATGCGTGTATTAATCCATTTTCCATTACTATAATAAAATACTTGAAGCGGGGTCCTTTATAAAGAAAAGAGGTTTATGGAGCACATAGTTTTGGAGGATAAAAGTCCATTTAGCATGGTGCTGTCTGTGATGAGGACTTTGTGGTAGAGGGTGTTATGTGAGAAGGAGAGATGGCATGGTGACAGAGGAAGCCAGAAAGGGGTGTGTGTGGGGGGGTAGGCTTTCTTGCATAACAATCCCTTCAGGAGAATTAACCAGGGTTCTGCAAGAACTACCTCAATTCCTTCAGAGGCAGCACCTAGATGACCAAGTTATTCCCCCTAGGCCTCTTCTCTAAAGGTGCCATAATCTGATAGATTTCACTTATGCATTTTGCTTAATTTCTGTTTGCTTCAGCCCTTTTGGACCCGACGAGTGACCATGGAAAATGACAGCTCTAGGGCATATTTAACGAAGTTTCAGTTTGAGAAAATCTTGGGTGTCAGATGCAGCCTAAAATTTTGGAACAAAATGAAAGTGAGCAGCTGGAGTCCTGACCGGGTATCTCAATGGGTCAGTAGGTGCGTGTCCTCACCTCCCTACCACAAAATAATCCTAACCTACAATTTAGAAGTTGGCCTATCTTTTTGCTGACCCCAAACTCAGTGTCAAAGTACTAGGTTTTTGCATGACCTTTTCTCTTTGGCCCCATATTCTGGGCAGCCAAACCCTCATCCCTCTGGATTTTCTTTTCTATTCTATCAAGAAATCCACGGAGTCTTGAGGAATCCGTTCAACCCTTTTCCAATGCTGAGGACTCATTCCTTCCCGAAAGGCTTGTCTGCCAGAGGGAGAAGGAGCCATGATAGAAATTCAACATTGTAACGACTGCATAACTTTGGAAAAGAGTGTATTTATTAAGTTGCAAAGAATAGCAAGAGGCTTCTTAGAGTAGCATAAGCACAGGGCAGGGACTGATTGGCTCTGCCCCCCACCCATAGCTGATGTGTGAGACAATGCAAGAAGGTTCAGAGGAAAAATGGCAAGATTATGAGAGCTGTAACCTAGTTAATGGATTAATCCACTGATATGGATTAACTGGGTAGTAACTATAGGTAGGTAGGAAGGTGTGGCTGGAGGAGGTAGGTCACTTGGGGAGTGCCTTTGGGGTTTATATTTTGTCCCTGGGGAGCAGAACTCTCTCTTACTTCCTGGTTGCCATGTCCTGAGTTGCATCCCTCCACCCACCCGTCTGTCATGATGATGTCATTCTGTCACCTTGGGCCAGATCTATGGAGTTGGCTGACCGCAGACTGAATCAACGAAACCCGTGATCTAAAATAAACTCTTTCTTTTCTAAGTTGTTCTTATCAGATCTTTTGGTCACAGCCACACAAAGCTGACTAAAATACTGTACGTCTCAGAACCCCAGGGCTGAAGGGCATTGCCTCATTAGACCTGGTCCCCAGGAGGAGAACCCTCAGGACACAGGTGGCCTCTTGCCCTCATTGCCAGGTGGTCTCTGATTTCTATTTCCTTTTGAGCATCTATTCATTCCTCTATCTTCAGCCTGATCGTTTCTATTTTATCTAAAGCATGGCTCAGGTGCGGTTACCCTGGTCTTGGTTCTCCATGGGCTCCCGATTCATAATCCTTCCGAGACTGACTACAGTGTGTGTGTGTGTGTGTGTGTGTGTGTGCTAATTTAAAACTCCTAGGAGAAGACTGTGGATTGGCTCCACCCAGGCCACCTGTGGATCATTGGCCACCGGGTGTCAGGGAATGCAGAGTGCTCCTATATTTCCTGGACATCTTCTTTCAAGTGGATTCTGGACAGTGCATCCCTTCAAAGAGACTTTCCCCATGTTAGAATGGCACCTTGTGCCCCGGCATCTGCAGGCAGACAGAGGCCGCCTTCTGCAGTCTGAGAAGGGTTGGCTTGTCTGGAATGGTTTGGTGCTACTGTGGTTTGATGTGTCCCCCCCCCAACATTCATACGTTAAAGCATTTGGAGGTGGGGGCCTTTGGGAGGTAATGAGATGAGGTCTTGAGGGTGGGGTCTCAACTATGGCATAGTGGCTTTATAAGATGAGGGGGAGAGACCCCCTAGCTACCATGCTTGCTTTTCTTGTCATGTGAATATGCAGTAGGAAGGCCCTCATCAGATGCCAGTACCATAATCTTAGACTTTCCAGCTTCTAGAACCATGAGCTGAATGAACCTCTATAATTTACTGGGTCTGTGGCATTTAGTTAAAGCAACAGAAAATTTTAAAACAGGTACCTGTCATGTTCTCATGACTTCTCTAGGTCAGAGCCCTCTGCCTGCAGGTTACACCTAGGATGACGTTTCACCGGAAGATGCTAAAGTCAGGTCACAGGCAAGTCATTATAAATGCCAAATAGATTTGGTCAAGAGAAGGCCTTTGTTATAAACTCCAGGTCCCAAAGACATTCTTTTAAGTTGGCATTCTTTTATGTTGAAAGATTGAGATAAAATGCACAAATGTATGAAATACCCATCATTGCTTTCTGGAAGTTACTGCTTCTACCAGAAAAATGGAAATCTTTCAATGATGGTGGATATTGCTGCTAGGAAACAGAATTCTTTCTCTATACCCACATGTTCATCGGGTTCCTTAAAACAACTGTAACCGTGGCCCACTTTATGCTTTGGATATTGGCCTTGCTGATCTGCCACTGCGACTTGTTTTTAAATGGACATGTTTCTTTCTCTTCCTCTCTCCCTGCTCCTCCCTAATCTCCCCCCATCCCTAATAGCAGGGGAAACAGGATTACCTTTCTTCCCCATCCTAGACAGAGTTATCTGTCCTGAGTACATACCCACCATAGGAACGAAGTCAATCCAGATTTGGGGGATGGTACCAGAAGATCTCAGAAATGACTATCTCCCAAATTAACAAGCGAATTACAACTCCAACAGAGAACACATGGAATGTAGCCTTTGCATCACCTCTTTTTAATTTTTTTTTTTTCGGTAGAAGAAAGTTTTTAATAGGAAATTTCAATTCACAACGTTCTCCCAACTAGTCCATGCTACCTTATATTTTACTTAAAAAAAGTACATCTCTCTATATGTAAACATATACATAAATTACAACCCTAAAGAGCTTACTCTTTATAATTTTTCCTTATGCCATATCCTTCCTCCTACCTATAGCACCCTGCTGTTATACCACATTGCTTCTCTTCTTGATTCAGTTGAATCACCTCTTTAAAAGCCCCCTGTTCTTGCTGACAGGCAGAATCACAGCCTCTCGGACAGAAGTCCCCTTGTTTCTTCTTTGGTAGCAAAGCAATAAGCTTTCCTTTCCCTTTTTTTTTTTTTTCCAAAACCATGTCCTCTTTATTGGATTGGCATCAGGAACAAGGACTGAGCTTGGGTAACACAACAGCTTGAGAAATTTAGAATTCCTTCAGTGTCCTTTCAATCTCTGTTAGGTCGGTTTGAGGTGGCTAAGGGAACAAAGCGCCAGGCAGCCCGAGTGCGAAAGAAAAACCAATCAGGTGCCAACAGACAAGCAATTATGGTGCCTCCTAACCACCTGTCAATCAGCGGGGTGTCCTGCCTAATCCTGGAAGGACATGGATCTCAGCAAGATCCCTGACCAACCCCAGGAGGACAAGGGACTCCAAAAACCTCCCTTTCCTGTCCCAAGCCCTCCCTCCCTGCCCTAAGCCCCATAAAATTCCAATCCAGTTGAGCCTGGACAGGATTCCCGGATGTACTCTATTGGACTGCAGGGTCTTTGCCTGGGAGCGAATCGCAATAAAGCCTTGTTCAGCAGCTTTTAATCTGCCTCCTTTTGATCACTGGCGCCTGACCTTACCTCCTGGGCTGGGCAATATCTTCTGCAATTTTAGGAGTGCTTATGTACCATCTCCTTGGGGTCTCTGAGAAGCTTGATCGCTTCAGGTCTCTTTGCTAGCAAAGCAATAAGCTTTCCTTTCCTTTCCTTTCCTTTCCTTTCCTTTCCTTTCCTTTCCTTTCCTTTGTCCTCTTTATTGAATTGGCATCAGGAACAAGGACTGCCTTACCACAAGTCTGCCTTACCACAGACTCAAAAACTACGGAGCCAAGCAACCATGGACTGGAACCTCCAAAACTGCTAGCCAAAATAAACCTTTTCTCCTCATAAGCTTATTGTTCTCAAGTATTTTGTTATACCAGAAGAAATATGACCAATGCACTGTTCAAATCATTAAGCAGGCACTAATTTCCGGACATTGTTTGTTCATTTTGGTTTCCTGCTTTGATATTTGACTCGTCTGAGGTTGATAAACAAAAGTTGCAACGTAGGAGGTTGAGAGAAGGTGTGTCCAGAGGAAAAAAAAGGCCCCTTGATGCTGTTGCTGGCTACTGTGGTGGGAAGGGCCACCCCTTACTTGTCAGGATCTCAGAGGACCAACGATATTTTTACATGTCCTAAGATAGCTAATGGGGCAAAAACTCCTGGAAGACCTGGAAATAGAATCAGATAATTAGGAAGGTCCCAAGAGTAAATTAGTTCAACGCTCCCATCCAGGCTAGGGATTCCTTCCTCATCATCCCCAAGAGATATTTAATGAACTTAGCGTGTGCAGCCCAAGTGATAGGAAATTCATTATCTCCCCCAAAACTCCAAGGTATTTCCAGTGGTATCCATTTGCCAACTACAGAGCTGAGATGGGTCCCCGTTAGGGCCTGCCCACCTGAAGATGCATGGTGGTTCATCAGTTCAGTCTTGAAGAGATTTGTAAACTGAGCTCATTCACCAGAATCTTCTTTCAAGGCTCAATAGCATCAGAGCCAAGTACCTGTTCTGCTAAGCACATGGCTTCCAGTTTCTTCCTCATCTTGGAGGGAGATGTAGAACTCTCTTCTTCAGGTGTCACCTGACATACACAGAATAAGCAGTTCCAAGCTTCTGCCGGGTTCTGTAATACCTGTAGAAAGGTCATTTGCTCACCGGTATTTGCCAAGGAGGGAGAGGGTGTGTTTGGGCCACTTGGGTTCCATGCCAGTGTACTCAGCTCAAATAACCATCAGGATCGCTCTGCCTGGCTCTGAATCTTGGGGCCAGAATGCAAACGCCATTTGGATATCAGACCTTTCCAAGCCTTTCTTATAAAATCTCAGAGCAAAAAAAAAAAAAAAATGTCTTCATAGATAATCTGCTTTAGCCTCTTATTCCATTTTACAGATGGGGAAGAAGGAGTCTCTGAGAAGAGGAACTGAATGTCTCCCAGTGGGAGGGAAAAATTGGATCCTAGATCTTTTGGTTCTCAAGTTTGGTGAAATCATATTTTATCTGAAAGAGAGACTCTGAAGACTCCTGAGTGTTATGGGTTCCTGTGGTCCCAGAGAGCTTTGCCCCCTGAAATTTGGAGACGCATCTTCTTCTCATTATCTGTGCTTTCCCCAGGTTGATCCTGTGTCTGATCCCTGAGCTTAGGAGCCACCACCCCTAGCCTTGAGCTCCCCCCCCCAACAACCCCACCCCTGGGACTCAGCACTTTCCCAAGTCATGAACTTGCCCTCACAAAGGCAAGATTAAAAGAAAATCTGTTAATATTCAAGCAACCTTGCTAAACAAGCAACTCTTTCAGGGTGACTATTTATTGCTATTTATGATGACAGATTATCTTTCTGATTTTCCCCAGCACATGTCTCCAGAGGAAATTAGATACAGTTCTTTCCTTAAGCAGGGCCAGGAGAAAATGTTTCTATAAATACTTAACAACTTGTCAGGGGAGATTACAAATATTGGCACGTCCTTCACAATGTCATGTTGGTTATTGAAGCTGTTGTAAGAAATCAGGATGGTTTATTTCCTTCCTGCTCTAAGGCAGCGCTGCATTTTCTGAGGCCAGAGGAGGTAATTCTAAAGACAGAAACTCGGAAACCAGACTGAAGTCCAGGATCCTGCATCCCAGCCCCTGTCTTCCCACCAGGTGATCAAGAGTATGCGTTTTTTTGCGGGGGGGGGGGGGGGGGGGCGGGTCAGAGACCCCTGAGCCCACTGAACCCACAATTTCCTGACTGAGGAACTTAGGACAAGTCCTTTAGCTTAGCAATACTGATGAGTCAATACCGTGAGTCATCTCAAAATGCTGCAAAGATTAAATGAGACATTGTGTGAAAGTCCCAATACATGGTGGGTGAGCTGTTAAGTACAGATCTTGTTTTCTCCTCCTGCCAGATGATTAAAAAGACCACCCCCATCAACGGACATGGGTTGCACTAAGTTCCACTGTTCTCCAGCTTTCTAGTGTTGTTTAGAAGAAATTTGGCAATAGTGACAGAAATAGATGCATCTAATAAAACGGATGTTTTTCAATCTTTTAATCCGTAGCAGGGATTGTTCCAATGTCTTCACCCAGATGAAGTCATTTGATTCTTACAGCAGACCTATGGGGGTGGTACTAGAAGCACCTTTCTTTTACAGAGGAGGAAACTGAAGCCATATGACCTGCTCAAAGCCACAAAGATAGAAGAGATGGAATCAGGACTGGGCTTGGGCTGTGGTACTCACTCATTCAGGTACTGGGCTATGTGTTCTCCTTCCCATCTAGCAATCTCTATCCGAAGTTCGTTTTAGGATTTCCTCTTGATCTTTTATGTTCTGGAGTTTTATCATCATGGATCTAATATTTTTTTTTTTAAATTTATGCTTGGTAGAATTTTTAGATCCATAGACTCAGCTTTCAATTAAGCTCTGTGAAATTCGTGGCTAGTACCTCTTCAAGCGCAGACTCTCCGTTATCTGCATTTATCCTGGAGCTCGGGTTGGCCCTCTGTTGGAGCTTCTAGAACTCTTCATGTCTCTCAGCTTTATTTTTCATGGTCTTAAATTCCTTCTCTCCATTTTACTTTGCTCTGTTTGATCTTTGCATTCTCAATTTTGTTCTTTGGCCATATCCGGTGTTCTAGTCGGGTTTTCTACTGAATTCTAACATTTCATTTCCTTTCTCTCTCATTTCTAATTGGTTCCTTATCATACCCTCTTCCTCTTTACACCATCATCTTATTTCTTGTGTCCTGGTTGTGATTTCTGCCTTGACCTCTGTAAATCCAACACAGTGCTTGTTCTGAGGTCCAGCCTGGAGCATTCTATTTGATCCCTCTTCCTTCAATTGCAACCACATTTTTTTTTTTTTTTTGTGGAGTTTGCTGTTAGCCCTTCACAATGACTGCTATCCTCAGCTGTTTTGTGTTTCCTGAAATCCCCCTTGACACTTGGGTCCAGAAGGTCTTGGCACTACCTTGGGTGAACAGGAAGTGATCCTTGGCTTCTGGCAAGCCTCTGGTCTGCAGTCTGGGGAGGTCTGTGTGATTTCAGCCTCTACTTACTACTGTTACATGGCCCCTGTGTTTCTTTTTTTTTCTTTTTTTAAAAAATATTTTTATTTTTTATTTGTAGTTGGACACAACATTTTTATTTCACTTATTTATTTTTATGTGGTGCTGAGGATCGAACCCAGGGTCTCTCGCACGTGTGAGGCGAGCGCTCTACCGCTGAGCCGCAACCCCAGCCCTGTTTCTATTTCTTTTAGGAGCCTTACTTTAAAAGCTTTAGAGATTTCCATTCCTTATTTTTGAATATGGATTTTTTTCTCTCTCTCTCTCACTGCTAGAAAGGCTTGGGGAAGAAAGTAAGGCTTTAATCATCTTCGTCTACCAGGTTGAATCAGAAACCCTCTCTCAATATTATTTCTTTTAAAATGAAGTATGTAGTATAGTAGTCATTCCTCATCCGTGGGGGACACACTCCAGACCCCCAGAGGATGCCTAAAACCAAGGATGATAGTAAGCCCTACATAAAAGAGCGGTGATACCAAGGTAGTCAATCTGATAACGGAGCCAATACATATAGGAGGGACACACTGGAGAAAGCAATGATTCATATCCCTCAGGGCATGGAAATGGATGGTGTGAGATTTCACAGTGCTACTCGGAATGGCATGCGATTTAAAGCTTATGTATTGTTGAATTCTGGAATTTTCTATTTAATATTTTCAGACTGTGGTTTGACTACAAATAACTGAAACTACAGAAAGCAACACTGCAGATATGGGGAACTACTGCATATACAGAAGAATATATGTACTCTTGGTCACAAAGCATAACAATACATGATAATAATGCATATGCCCACGAACTAGCCTCCCACCTAAGTACTGGGGAAAAAACCAGTTCTGTGGAAACCACTGTGCGTTCTTCCCAGATTGCTCTTCTTTACCTCCAGGTAACTGTTCTTGGGTACTTTCTGTTTATCTTTCTCTTTCTCCTCCACCCCATTATAATAGGCTATTGGTTCTTTACAATGGTGGTATGAATTTACAAAAATAAATAGGAAGCTGTAAAAATAATTAAAGCCCATTAGCACAGAAATGGACCAACAAATCAATGGAATAGAATAGAGAATTTAGGAGCAGGCTTAAGTTTGTAAGGACATTTTCTCTATGATAAAGGAAGGATTTTAAATCAAAGGGCAATCAAACAACGTTATTAAGCAATTCATTATCTATTTGCAGCATAATAAATTCTGGATCCTTATCTCATACCTTACATTAAAACAAATTCTTAATGTGCAGCCAGAAAGTGAGAGAGGTGGGGCTGGATGTGTTTCTCTGCAAATGTGTGCTACTTCTTTCATGTAAGATCGGTGCTATTACAGGTGGACTATGGGGAGAATGTGGTAAAAGTACAGGGAGATCTTTGCAAATGGAAACACAGAGTCTCACCTGCCCCTAGATCCTTCTTGTATACAGCCCAGGCTGCCAGAGGCCAGTACCCCATGGGCTGCAGAGTACCCTTTCTTTAAAGAAGTCTGTCCTGCTGGAGGTCCTAATTAAACACAGGACAAGACAGTGTCCTCAATGATACCTCCAGTAGGGGAGATAGCTGGCACAGGGCAAAGCCAGCTATTTATCAAATGTCCACGCTTGCACTGCTCAGCGGGTTTGGGGGCCACACTAATAAATCACTGTTTTATTTGAATGCCGCTCCCACCGCCCCGTAGAGCTCCTTGAGTCATCTCTCTCTCTCTCTCTCTCTCTCTCTCTCTCTCCAGGACTTGGCTTCCACGGGGCCTGGTTATTTTTAGCTGTAATTAAAATCATAACATAGAGTGTCATGGACCCCATTTTTGCTAACTGATGTGCAAGCAGGTTTTTTTTTTTTATTATTAAAAAGACTGTAAAAACTTTTTAATTTGAGGGTATTTAGAGTGTTCAAGGAGAAAGCCACCCTAACATTCATGCCAGATGACAGCTAGTCAATGAGGAGAGAAAAAAACCCCACGCTGGCTCTGTCGATCTCTCTTGCTCTCGCCGCACTAAATTACAGAATTAATAGGCTCTTAGGCAAGACTGACACACAGTTACTGGGAGAAAGACAATTAAATGTGGAAACCCACTTTCCTCACCACATTTAATTTTAACAGGAGGCTTTGAGACTCCATAAATCTCTTTCCTATTTCTTTTCCACTTTACCATAATTTCTTCAGAGAAGCACCTAGAACATTTAAGAGGCTTCTCCCTGTCTCCCTCTCTACCTACTTGTTCGGCTTTTGTTTCCTTTACAGGAAGTTGCTTTTGATCTCAAGGAGAATTACAGACACCAATATATTTCAGTCACTTTCCTAGATGATCCTCCTGTTCTTGCCTAGTCCCGGCCAGATTTCTGAACTATTTCTTGTTCATTCATTTAGTGAACACTTTGGCCATCTCTTCTTCCTCTAGGAGATTGGTCGGCCTGATTTTGCTCTTATAAAGTTCAGCCTGAAAGAAACCCAAGCAGGTGATTATAGTAGCCCCTCCTTACCGGCAGGGGATCTCTTCCAAGACCCCCAGCGGATGCCTGAAACCGTGGCTCCTACTGAAAGTTATAGATGCTTGTGCTTTTCCTGTGTATACATACCTACGACAGAGTTTAAAATTTATAAATAAGACAAAGTTAGAGATTAACATCTAATCATAAAATATAACAATATATGATATACTGTAATAAAAGTTGAATGTGGTCTCTCTTTCAAAATATCTAATTGTTCTGTACCTATCCTTTTCCACCTTGGGGTTATGTGAGATGATACAGTGTTTGTGGGGTGAGATGAAGTGAGGTAAACGATGTAGCATTAGGCTAGTACATAAGGGTTACATGAACACAATCCCTGTGATACCAGGAGAGTCAATCTGATTGCCAAGATGGCTACTAAGTAACTAACAGGTGGGTAGCATATACAGTGTAGATACTCTACACAAGGGGCGGTTCACATCTCTGTCCCCGGAGAGACAGAGCAGGACAGTGTGATATTCCATTATGCTGCTCAGAATGGCACACAACTTTCTGAATTGTTTATCTCTAGAACTTTCCATTTAATATTTCCAGACCATGGTAGATCACAGGTAACTGAAACTGTAGAAGCAAAACTTCAGATAAAGTGGGTCTACTGTGTGCATCCGGAGTAAAATAGGGGAACTGGATGCTTCTGGTGGAAAAATTAGTTTGTCCACAGGTTGACCTCCTGCTTCCCTGAGCCCTCTCCATCCTGCACCGTGCCCTCTATCTGCAGGTGCTTAGCACTCACCTGGTATGAAATGAGCATTTGCTAAATGGGTTCCAAATTGAGTCAACTTGCTAAACTTTTAGTCAAATTTTCCCAAGGTTATGTATCCAAGTCAAATTAGGCTGTTCTCTGTCCCACATGCTCTCATGATTAATTGCAAAGAAAAATCCTCTCTGAAGGGAAGAAGAGAGTTTTTTTTTTTTTAAAGATCCTACTTTTCTCCCAGCCTCAGCTGTTTGGCAGTCAAACATTTGTCATATTTTAGTCCTTTAACCACTAGTCATTTCTGACTAATACCCAGCAGGCAGACATGGGGTACGATTTCCAAGATGATAAATGCTTCCCTTCTTATCTTTTGATATCTGGAAGTAGAAAATTTCAAGGAAAAAGGGTTTTACACCAAGACGACCATAAATCTCATTGTGTTCACAACAGAAGGCTGACCAGAGGAGTTTATTAAATCCGTAAAGGATTTGATGTATATCAAACTGTTACATAAAGTCAATACTTTGGAGAGAAGGAGACAATAAATACTCAGCAAGAGGCAATATTTCTATCAGGGAGAAGGCAATCGCATAAAGATTAGGGGGAGCAATTTCAATATCGCGTGTCTCTCTGCAGCAGGGAGACGGGTCTTGTTTTCCAGAATGATCATGGGACAACGAGAGGGGCCGGGCGGGCAACCTTCAGGCTTGGCTGATCCCACCATCTCGCCCAAACTCCGTGTCATAGACTGCACATTTTCTTTCCCTTCTCAAATTTGTATAGGGAAGCCCTAGGGTAGCTGTGTGTGGAAATGGGGCTCTTAAAGAAGTAATTAAGGTTAAATGAGGCCTGAAGGGTGGGGCCCCGATCCCAAGCATCAGTGCCTTTATGAGAAGAGACACTGGAGAGGGCTCTTTTCTCCTCATGCACAAAAAAGAGGCCATGTGGGTACATGGTGAGTTGACAGCTGTCTACAAACCAGAAGGAGAGGCCTCATGAGGAGATCAACCATGCCGGCACCCTGATGTCAGACTTTCTGCTTTCAGAATTATGAGAAAATAAACGTGTGTTGTTAAAGCCACTCAGTTTGTGTTATTTTGTTAGGGAAGCCTGAGCAAGTCAAGACAATGGGCAGCCTCCTTTTGGGAAGACTGATCTCAGTTTGCAATTGCAAGATGTCTAACCTTCCTCAGCATCTAAAGGCCATATGCAGACTTTAACACAGAATGGAAACTCACAATTGTCCCCAAATAACACTACTATCTAAATATTTACAGCTGCTACATTTACTCTGTCTGGGGGAGTACTGGGGAATGAACTCAGGGACACTTAACCCCTGAACTACATCCCCAGCCCTATTTTTTGTATTTTATTTAGAGACAGGGTCTCACTGAGTTGTTTAGGGCCTCGCTTGTACTGAGGCTGGCTTTGAACTCACAATCTTCCTGCCTCAGTCTCTGGAGCCACTAGGATTACAGGCATGCGCCACCGCGCCACGCCGTCCTATGCACTTTTTGGACATCATCTCATTTAAGTGATTTATTGAGGGACTCATCATATCAAACTTTAAATAGCAATGATGTCCTCATTTCATCTGGAAACCCTGAAGCTCAGAGATATCAACTAACTCACCTGAGATCACACAGCTTATATTACAGTGGCCAAGATGAAATCCAATTTTGATGGTTTCAGGAATGTTTGACCATTCTGCTACTCTGGATCTTAAAGTCATCCTTCTCCTTCCAGAGAGATGTCTCAGGTTTCGAGTTACGCTTACCATGACCAATAACCCAGAAGGCAACGAGAAAGCGTAGTCAACTCTATGTAACAGTAAGCATCCGGGTATTTAGACATATCCAATAGTGCGCTGCCGTTTTCTGCACTTAACCCAGATTCTCCCCAACGAGACTGAATGCTCCTGGAGGGAACTGACCATTTCCTCCCCCTTCTCTTGTGTTTCCCCACCCTTATCTTTTTAATGAGCACAAATGAATCAAGGGAGGGACGCCTGAGGGAACCTCAGCCAAAGGCTGGAACATTGAGGGACTGTTGCTGAGAGAGTATGCACTTGACTTTTGTGAGAAACTATTTCCTTTGGCTTTTTGTGTCATGCTCAGTCTTCCCAGCAACTGTCCCCAAATAGCACTACTATCTAAATATTACAGACTGTGGCTCTGTGTCCTCAAGCCCCTTCCCTCCATGCTGAGGATGCTCTGTGTGGACAGTGCTCTGGGCTCTAGCAGCCCTGCCTTCCTGTGGCTCCCTGTGAGGCCACACCCTTGTGAGCACGACTAGGTGGACCCATGATAGGGACCCAGGGCTTTTTGGGTCTTGGGAATTCTTTGCTGCCTCCAGGTCCCCCTTGGGGAAAACAGCCATTGTTGCCCGAATGGGAGGCCAGGCTGAAGGTCCCGCATACCCACAGCTGTTTCTCCCTGGAATCTTGCTACCGCCCACCTAGGACAGGGTCAGGCAGCTGGGCCCAGTGACCCAGAGCTCTAGGGCCACACATCTTTCATTTCCTTCCTTGAACTCCAGAGGAGCTTTCTTTCTAATTTGCATGTCTGCCATTTCTCCAAATCACTACCCTGTCAACCTGGCCTCACAGCTTCTAGTCCATTTTCCTCCCTGTAGCCAGAGTATTGTAAAATGGAATCTGTTCATGCCACTCTCCTGCATCAAAGGTAGCCATGGCTTCCCTTGTCCTTTTGATGACATCCAAAGGCCTCTCCATGATGTGGTCCTGCTTGCCCCTTAGATTGAATCTTGTGTTTCTCCTTCTTGGCCACCCTCTGCCCAGGACAGCCAGACACCCCAAGTACTCCAAGTTCCCTGTTTGCATCAGCTGGCTGTTGTCTCTGGGCCCTCGGGTGGAATGCTTCTTTCCCTCTGCTCTTCTCCCTCATCACCTGCCTAATCCCACTCATCCTTTGGGTCTCATCTTAGATGCCACTTCCTGTAGATAGCCTTCCAGGATCTTCTGAGATTAAGCTGGGGCTTTTCCTTTGGACTCTACAGCAGCCTGTGCTCCCAAGTGGTCTCATTGCTCCAATTCTTATCCTTCTTCCCTCCAAACTTGCGTCATGAGAGCAAGAGCTATGCTGGTATCCTTTATGGTGAAGTCCCCTGTCTTTTGCCCAGTGCCTACCTAGCACATAGTAGGGACTCGAGGGCTGTGTCCTTGACTGTGGAATCCTACCATTCACAAACATGGAGATGGAAGGAATGAAATGACAGCTCTCCTCATTGTGTTTGACCACAAAAACACCTGGCTTGGATGTGGGGCGAGACCTCATTTCATTGGATTGAAAAAAATGCTACCTGCTCACTCATGTGTTTTCCTTGGGGCAGGGGGCAGGGGACAAGGGGATGAGTCCCCAGAGATGAATCCTCTTTAGCCCCAGTCTCAGGAAGTGCTAGGCTAGTGTTTAAAGGAAACCCTCTCTTTGGAATTATAATTGGGAGAATTAGAATGCACTGAGGTGACCACGGAAGGGACCTGTCAGTTCAGAGGTTGGAACGTGGTGTTAATGAGGGCAGAACCACAGGGTCAGTCTGACCCCAATGAGGAGATTGTCAGCAAAACAAAACAGCACTCTTCCAGACTGAGCCTGGCTGAGGCCTGGCTGCTGACACAGCCCGAATGCCCAAAGATCCAGATCCTGGTTCCTCCCAGATGAGCAGAGGGCAAGACCAGAAACCACAGACGGGTTCTGATTTTCCCCCATGTTACTGAACTGGCACTAGAATCCAGATGAGGGCTTTGGTGGAGAGAAGGAATGTGCCCACTGCACAGATTGGTACACTGAGGTTATGAACTTGATAAGCAACTCTTGGGCCCTTGTTATGCTTCAGGCTATGATATAAGCCACTGGCAGGAAGAGTGTTTTTAGTTGCCAGGGAGCTGTGCTGGGTTGGAGAGTGGGACAGGGAAATAAGTGGTGGTGGTAGCCATGGAATGGATGACGTCTCAAGAGACCCCTCGAAGGACAGGGGCCTCATTGACCATGCACAGCTGCAGGCAGGCGAGAGGTGTTTGTGAGCCTGGGTGGAAAGGAGGGGTCACTGTAGGCAGTGAATACGCCATCAGAGGAAGCCTGAGCATGTGCAACTGGGAAGGTCACCAAGCAGGGTGGTCCCAAGGATGAGCCGCTCCGTGAGCACCTGACTGCACCAGGCACTGGTCTGCGTCACCCTCCTAAGTCTCTCTCAAGGTGGGCTCCTTGCTGTGAGGAGCAGAGGTGCCGTCTCCTTGTTCTGCACACCAGGGAAGACGTTAGGCGGGGGGGGGGGGGGGGGCGGGCAGGATATTGAGGTCAGGGCTCTGCATTTGCAGAGTTGCAAGCAAGATAAAGGCAGGCCATTTTTAAAGACATGAGGGAGAAAGGACTGCAGGGCTCACACATAGTACACGTGACAGCATTTCCAAAGGCAGATGCCCTGTGCCAGGAAACTGGGAGGTGTCCCCGAGTTTCTCCAAGTGGTCAGGATTTCTGGAGGGCATCTATACACCCTGGGCCTCTTTTTGGGATGCAATTAACAGAAGTCCCACTGGCTAAAGTTAATTATCTTGGTTCAGAGCCTGTGTTTATCCTGGGGCCTCCGATGATGTGACCAGGACTCAGGTTCTTGATTTCTCATCTCTTCCTCCTTCATATTAGTTCTTTTCTGAGTAGGAATCTCCCCTTAAGGTCCTAAAAAGTCTGCTAATTTGCACGGATTATGTGGTCCCCAGCTCATGTTCCAGGGAAGATGATATTTTTGCCCCTAACCAGTAAATGACATTCCTGGGTTGGCTCTGCCTAAGTGACAGATCTCCAAGGGGATGGAGACACCTGATTGCTTTAGGGTTGGTCATGTAGCCTTCATGGGGGAGGGATCAGGAGCTGGTAGATGGGTTCAGCTTTCTCTGAAGGACCAGGATGGATGGGAGGAGAGTTGATATCTGCTGCCCAGATGTTCTAACCAAGTGAAGGGAGCTTGGTGCTAGGCAGAGCCAAAGAGCCAGAGTGCAATCAGCTACCTCTCTCTTTGTAAAAATATTGGTCTCTCTATCCTGCTAAGTGAAATAAGCCAGTCCCTAAAAACTGAATGCCAAATGCTCTCTCTGATATGTGTATGCTGATTCACAATAGGCAGGGTGGGGGTGGTGGTGAAGAGGGGTAGTGGAGGTTCACCAGATTGGACAGGGAGGTGTGGGGGGAAGCGGAGGGGGTGGGAATGGAAAGACAGTAGAATGAATGGGACATAACTTTCCCATGTTCATATATGAATACAAAGACCAGTGTAACTCCACGTCATGCACAATCACAAAAATGGGAAGTTATACTCCATGTATGTATAATATGTCAAAATACATTCTATTGTCATGTATAACTAAAAAGAATAAATTGAAAAAAAGAAAGATTAAAAAAAATGTTGGCTTCTGTCGTGGTGTGCCCAACCCAGAGACAGGGACAAGAAAGAAACCAGGCTCTAGGATTCCAGAGATCACTAAGTCCAACATTGCCATTTTATAGAGTTGAAAATAAAGGTCAGAAGAAGAAAGAATGGGCTCCCCCCCCCACCCCGACTGCATAACAGGTTCGTGGCAGAGCTGGGATTCAAATTCATTCTCCTGAGGCTGGTTGCAAAGCCCTTTCTCCAAGACCATTGTCTAGGTAAGAGGTAAGGAAGGAGGGGAAGAGGTGACCTTTTCCTCTGTGGTGGGCTGGGGGTTGTCTGTGAGGGCAAGGCCAGCGGGGTGGTTTGTGCTTGCTGTGAAATTTGGGCTGGGGGGTACATGGATCACCCTGTATTATTTCTTAAAACTACATGTAAACCTACAATCATCTCAAACTTCTGTTTTCAAGAGTGGGAGAAGCCGCAAGGCCTTGCTCACCCTGTGGTGGGCTAGGGATGGCTCATCAGCTTCAACATTGAGGACTCTGAGATGACAGATCGACTCTTGGTCAAGGCTCTCAAAAGGACCAAATTGTTTTCCTCATGCTTCCTACAGGCAGAAGCTGGAGAGCCCACCCAGGAGGAGCCTCCGCAGCCCTAAGACACCTGTTGCCAATGATCAAGTCATCACCAATGACCCCGAGGCTGCCTGGGAGGCTCCAATCAACCACAAGCGCACTTTTGAAGAAACCAAAGCCTTTCAGGAAGGAGAATTAGGCTGCCAAATTGTTTATTTTCTCAGATTCCTTGTGAAAAAAAAGATCCCAATACAATCACTCCCAAGTCCAGGATAAATGATTACACAAAGTGCTTCAGGAATGCGGGGTCCTTGATGGTTTTTATTGATCGGTTCTTCTTGTGTTTCCTCAAGAAATGCTGCGGCTTCTTCGCCTCAACCCAGCGACACGGACATGATTAATTTTTTTTTTTTTTATTACAGAAGGGCATTTCTTTAGAATGAACTATGAAGTGGGGTGCATTCCATCCTTACCTCGGGGCGCGGGTGTGCCTGAGGCTCAGACATGTTATTCTTTCCAAAACAAATATCACCTTCATTCTAATACTGACTGCAGAGGAAACTGGGATGATCGCGAGTGCTTTTCTGTCACTAGAATGAAAGAACAACAAGCAGCCTAGGGGTCATTAATTTTTTTTTTTCCTGAGAAACCAGTTGATTGTGTGTGTGTGTGTGTGTGTGTGTGTGTAAGAGCAAAGTGAGAGAGTCAGAGTGGCATAGCCATCATCTTTTTATTCTGACTCTGGATGTTTCTGTTCTCATTTTCCAGGTGGAAGGACCCAGTCCTTGCTGATTTTTGTCCTTATTTCTGGAGGGCAGAAATGCCCAGTGGTACAGGGCTAGAGCGGGAGTCTGTCGCCCTGGAGGCACTGTAGCAATAGGTGGGTGGCCTGGGAGTCAGCCACCTGGGCTGCATACTTGAACACCACTGAACACAATAGCTGTGTGCCCTAAGCACATGATGGCCCACTCTGATTCTCTTGCTGCTTCATAGGCAATGGGGGACACTACCCTAATTGGCCTCTAGAGTCCTCTGGCTCCTGTGTTCTATCACAATTATTATGTTGTGGGATTTCCCTCTTACTCTGATTCCTTTGATGAACCCCCTGGGAATGAACCCCTTGGTATAGTAATCTGCAAGAGAGACCTCAGGTTCACAGAGTCTACTGGCCCCATCTCAACCACTCATTTAATTCTATTTTTGCTTCCCCCCCCCCCCTTTTTGATATGGGGTCTCAATGTTGCCCAGATAGGTCTTGACTTGAATGTGTGGGCTCAAGTTATCCTCCCACCTCGGATTCCCAAGGAGCTGGGACTACAGATGCACACACCACCATGCCCAGTTCTTCCACCTGCTTTCAACACCTTCTGGATTTCAGATACCCACAGCCATGACCTTGGCTAAACACCTCCAGCGATGGGACGCTCTCCACTAACAGGCAGCCCAGGTTCTTGCTGGGAGGTTTGGCTGTTGGAGAATCTCTTCTTAGGCTGAGCAGAGGAACACTTCCCTGCGAGTCTCTATTCTGTTCTCCAGAATCCTAAGGAATAAGACTAATTTTTCTCACTAATGACGGGGTTCAAGTACTGAAAAATGATGAGCAAGACCGCTTTGTCTTAATCCGGCCCTCCCCAGACAGTTCGGCTGGATCCCGAATCATTTATGAGATGGAGTCCTGAGAGTCTTTATCTTTCTGATTTAGTTCTTATAAATAAGTTAACTAGTTAAAAATGTCCCTTCACATGTATATATAGCAATTGATCATAAAGACACCATAATACGACTATAGAAAATTTATATATAATTAGAGAAGATTTAGTTATCAAGTGAAAAAGCCATCAGAATTTCATTTTTAAAATAAATTCCTCTTCATATTTTGGTATATTCTTTTCTGTTCTTTTTCTTTCTATGTTGTTTATAGTGTTTAACTGTAAATTTGGATTTTTGACCATTTTCTTCACTTATGGTCACGTCAGAATTATTTTTCATGTGTCTTCCTATTCTTTATATTCTCTCTCTTTCTGTACTAGGGGTGTTCTGTTCTGGGAGTGCTTTGTCATTGAGCTACGTTTTCAGTCCTTTTAAATTTTTAAACAATTTGGGTCTCACTGAGGTGCTGAAGGTCTTGTGATAAATTGCTTGTTTTCGCTAGTAGAAAACTATGATGGTTTATCAGCCTGGGCCCTGCTGAGGTGTTTATTTTTGTACAACCACTGCATAATCCCCACCTTTGTTCAAGGTTGCTCTTGTTACAATGATGTTCGCTTTGTTATTTCAATTCCTTGTATTTTAAAAACACTTTTTGCTTTGAAACGATTACAGATTCATAGGAAGTCACAAAGGATTACACAGGTAGGTGGCCTGTCCCCTTCACAACTCCTTCCCCAATGGCAGAGTCTTGTATAGCATTGTACAATATCAACACAATGAAGGGTCATTTGAGTCCTTGTCAGTCAGCTTTCTGTTGTTACAACAAAATACCAGAGATAATTAAACTATAAAGAGAAAAAGGTTATTTCATCTCATGGTTTTAGAGGTTTCAGCCCATGATCAGGCAAACCCATTACTTTTAGGCCTCTGATTGGGGTGCTGGATGGTAAGGGCCAGAGCACATGGTAGAGAAAACTGCTCACCTTATGGCTGGAAAGCAAAGGAAGAAGAGGAAAGGGATGGGGTCCAACAATCTCCTTCAAAGTCATGACACCAATAACCTAAAGATCTTCCATTAGGCCCCACCTCCTAAGGCTTCCACTGCTTCCAATAGCACAACCCTAGAGACAAGCTGTTATGTGTGGGCCTTTCAGGGACATTCAACATCCAAACTATGGTGGCCCTCTTTTAGAGCAAGGCATTAAGACATCTAAAATGCATTAAATATCCTTCATAAATTAGAAAGACAATTCTTAGAAGCCTGGAATGAATGTTGTGTACTTTCCAAGGAAGGAAACATGGGCTCAAATAAAACAAATGAGAAAAATCCACGTAGGAAATGATGAGCACCCAAAAGCATTTAAGACAACACAAATTAAGATACAATATTAAATATGGCTATGGTTTAGAGAAAACAAATAAGACAAATTTGGTTATTACAATACAGATGATTCTCATTTGGTTAAGAAACAAATTGAACTATAAAGAAAGCGATGCAAGGATTAAGAGTAAAGACAGTCGTGGTTAAATGACTAGACATTGTCTTTTCCTCCAGGGAAACCTACAAAAGTAATAGTCAAAGAAACAACCATTGCGATTGCCAAAGTCAAAGAGAGCAGGAGAAAACCAGCTAGAGAGAGGAGACTGACAGTTTCCTTTAAATTAGAAGGGTGGTGCCAGGCACGGTGGTGTACACCTGTAATCCCAGCAGTTTGAGAGGCTGAGGCAGGAGGATCCCAAGTTCAAAGCCAGCTTCAACAAAAGTGAGGCCCTAAGCAACTCAGTGAGACCCTGTCTCTAAATAAAATACAAATAGGGCTGGGGACGTGGCTCAGTGGTCGAGTGCCCCAAGTTCAATCCCTTGTATCCCTCGCCCCTCCCCCCGCCATAAAAAAGATAGAAGGGTGTTGATGACAAGGACGGGTAGAGAAAGCTGCAGTGCAGAGTCCGAGTGGAGAGGGACACAGATGAGAAGGTGCCCATTTGCCTGCTAGGACCCAGAGAGATGTGGGATCCTAAGGCCCTAGTAAACTGAGTGGGGGCTGGGAATTGGGATTAATTCTGTGTCTTCCCACTCAGTTCCTCTTTCCCTTTTCCTTCTACAGAAAAACCCGTTGCAGTTTGAATCTTAAATGTACCCCGAAGGCCATGTGTTGAAGGCTAGGTTGCAAGCCTGTGGTGCTATTGGGAAGTGAGGGAACCTCTAGGAGGTAAGGCCTAGCCCAGTAGGAGGAAGTCAGGCCCCTGAGGGAATGCCCTGGAGGGGACTCTGGGGCTCCTGTGCCTTCCTGTCTCTTTTGCTTCTTAGCCACCATGAGTTGAAAAAGTTTCCTCTGCTTGCTACGAGCTTCTACCATGATGTATTGGCTTGCCACAGGCCTGAGTGAAACAGCTCAATGACCATGGACTGAAACCTCTGAAACCATGAGCCAAAATAAACCTTTCCTCCTTTTACGTTGATTTTCTCAGGTATTTTGTCACAGAAGCAAAAAGCTGCCTAATACAGTCTGGCAGCCATCAGAGTTCTCTTTTTTTCTTCATTTTTGGGGTGCTGGGGATTGAACCCAGGGTCTTGCATGTGCTAGGCAAATACTCTACCCCGAGCCCCCATCAGAGTGTTTTTTGTTTTTTTTTAATCTGTTGACAGACCTCTTCCTAAAATTTAGGAGGTCTCCAGTTAAGTTATGGTCCTCTCCTTACTCAATCACGCTGAAGTGATAAGTCCTGTATTCAGAGTTTCTCACAACTTTAGATAGCCTCATTCTTGAAAAAAACAACTCAACAAAGCATTACCAAACATTTGAAGGAAGCTTTTGTATGTTATTCATTGCTGAGGAGCACATTATTGCCCAACCTTAGCAGTTTAAAACAACAATCATTTATTTTCTCACAGTTTCTATAGGACAGGTATTGGGGAGAGGCTTTGCAGGGTGGTTCTGGCTCAAGGTCATTGGCTTTTCCCCAATAAAAAGGTTCAGCATGTGCTTCTCTTGCTGTGGGAGCTGCAGCTGAGGAGCTATCACTGAATCCAGAAAAAAGGTTCTTTCTGTGTCTGTGTCTTTATTTATTCCCCAAATTCACATGGAGTGACCCTGACTGGTTTAGTCGTGAGATGCGAAAACTACTTCAAAGATTTAGGAAAGACCAACCTAATAAATTCAAGGAAATTAGAAAAAAAGCCATGGATAAGTTAGAAAACAAAAGCGGTACAAGTGATAAATATGAGAAGTAGTTTATGTGGGAGGAAGCACAATAAAACTGACAAATCATTAGAAAATAGCACAAATGTACCTCCTGAGAAATAAGTAAGAGAAAGTGAGAGAGGTCTGAAGGAACATTTTAAAACAGAAAAATTTAGTGAAAAATTTAGTCAAAGTAAATTTAAAAAGAGGAGTAAAACTGATATTTTCTAGAATGAGGGTAGAACTCATAAATGATCAAAATGACTCCGTGAGAGATGAAAAAACCTAAATAGACTAAAAACAATGAAAGAAATTTAGGAATTTTTTTTTAAAAAAACAAATTCTCCACAAAAGTACAAGAGCCAGATGGTCTCAAAGGTAAGTTCTTTCAAATGTTCAAGGAACAGATGATCTGGGTACTATTTAAACTCTACCAGAGCCTAGAGAAGTAAGGATGGATTCCAAATTAGTTTTTTTTTTTCAAAACCAGTATAGCAGAGATACCAAATTCACAACGTTAGCACAAAAATAGAAAACGTTAAGCCAGTCTTACTATGACCACTCTAAAAAGGAATTTAAATGAAGTAATGGCAGAAATTCCCCCCAACATATTTAAAGAATAAAACATTACATTCAATTAGGGAACCCCCTCTCTCATTTACAGGCCTTTTGAAATTATGAAATTATATTAACATCTCAAAGGGGAAAATCACCTAAGGGTCAACTCAATAGAGGGCAAAAATAAATTTTAACAGAATTCAATATTGACGAATAACTTAGCTCTAACTAGCCTTACAAAATAGGGATAGGTAGTGCTTTGTCCACTGTCCATCTATCCTTCCTCCAGTGTGGGTAGTCAGGGGTTTGAATTGAAATAATGATGCTCACCCCTGTCCTAAGAGAAGCTACCGATAGCTCCAGATTGGTCAGTATAATCCCATCACCACAGGGAACAGTTAAGGGTGGACAATAGCTCACTACAGTGATTGATTCAGATCTATCACTTAATTGACCAAAGTGATTAGTTAAGATTTGAAAAAAGAGACCTAGGATGTTCTAATAAGAGTAAAGAGTAAGATTTTTCCCCCCAAAGTAAAAGAATCTTTTCCTTCTTCTGGGGAGATATCTATCTATCTATCTATCTATCTATCTATCTATCTATATCTACCTATCTATATATATAATTTTTTATATATATATAATTTCCACAAAAGTACCCATGGCCTGGGAAAAATCCTCATTTCTGGATTTTATATACATGGCATATAACCTGGATATATAGGTCTGAAACAGAGCAGGCAAGTTTTTCCCCAAGAGGAAAACCAAGCAGACAACAGAGTTGGCCTGAAGAGAGTAGAGCTCAGAGAATCACAGAGAAATGAAACTGGAGCTCTGACCAAGCTTCACCTGAAACTTATATATCTTTGAGCTATTTTTATGCAAAAAAAATATGATTATGGATTCTTTTTATGTGCAAGCCAATTTGAATTGGCTTTCTATTATTTGCACCCAAAAACACTGTGACCGGCTGAGACTGATATCTTCATAGTAAAAATTTAAAAGGTTAGCTTTCCTTGAAATAGTGGTGAAATACTAGAGATGTTCTCATTCAATCCAGGGTGTACAAGATGAGAACAGTACCCACAAAAGATGGACAGGGAAAAAATCCTAGATTTATGGAGTTGGAGGTCAAAGAGGGATGGAATAAAGAAGAGGTTGAAAGGGTCTAACAGCCCTGGGGAATCTAAAATGAATAGATCAGAGAAGAAGATGCCCTGTGGTGATTTGCTCAAAATCTCAGCTTGGGACATTTGGCAATGTCTGGAGACACTATTGTCATAACCGGAGGGGTGGAGTTGTCAGCATCTAGTGGGTAGAGTTCGAGGTTGCACCTGAGCATCCTACAATGTGCAGGATGCTCCCTTCAACAAGGACTTCTCCAGCCCAGGATGTCAGGAGTGCTGAGAAAGAGAAACCCTTGTTTATGCTCTCAGGTTCACTGGTTTGTGTGTACAGTTCCTGCTGTGCTCTCTTGGGTAACCTCACTGAATATTTAGCATTGTTCTCCAAGCACAAGTCAGTGCCACGAGTCGACTCAAAAATACTGAAAAAGGAGGGAGCCCAGTGTCATTATTTGCAAAAAGTGACTATATGCTCGCTGATTCCAAGTGAGCCAACTGAAGAACTGCTAGAAATAATAGGAGAATTCAGTAAAGTGGTGAAGTTCAACATTAATTAATATTCAAGACCAGCAGTTCTGCTCTTTGCTAAAAATAGTCAGTTGCAAGATATAGAAATTATTGAAAAATTGCAAAACATTTGGATATAATTTTAGCCAGAGCTGGTCAAAATCTCCCTATGAAGAAGACTTCTAATTTAAAAGACATATTGAAGCATGCTTCAAATGAGAAGCCAGATCTTGCTATTGGATGGTAGTATTAAACACCATAGAGATGAGCTTGGTCTCAAAATGATAAATGCAAGTGAAATTCCAATTAAAATTTCACAGGATTTTTTTAATCAGATGAAATAAAAGCCACAGGTTATCCAGAAAAAAAAAATCTGCAAAAATAACAGAAAATTCAGAAAAAAAGAAAAGAAAAATTTACAGAAGTGGGGTCAGCCTGATTAGATACTACAACATCTGAAACTCAGAAATTAAAGCAGTTTGATACTGGTGAAGAAGCAGGCAAGTGGATGAAAACAATAAAGAAAATCTAGAAATAGACCCTACCTAGTACATGGGAGAACTCTCTCACAGGAAAGGTAGAATTTGGTGGGACAATGCTCTAGCCATTAGGAAAAAAAAAAAAAAGAAAAATCTCTGCCCCCATGTCTGTAATTTATATTTCTGATAAAGAATTCATTTTCAGAATATATAAATAACACATATTAATCAAGAAAAAAGAAAATAAAAAATGAATCCAACACTTGGTCAACTACTTCACAAAAGAGGATGTTCAAAGAGCCAATTAAACACTGGAATTGGAACTGAAGCTTATTAATGCAAATTAAAACCGCAATACAATCCTATTGCACACCCACCAGAAGGGCTAAAACTCAAGAAGCCGACAATATAAAGTGTTGGCGTAGATACGGAACAGCTGAAACTCTTGTACTCTGCGGGGAGGGTAAATTGGTAGAACACAAGTTCTACTTACTCTAGAAGGCTATGTGCCTAATTATTTGGAGCATGAAAATTTAAGTATACTGTCCACAGGATGACATAGAAATTCCACTCCTAGATGGATTGCCAGCGTGACTCAAATGTCTCGTCAACCATGGGAAGGATTAATTGATTTTGTTATATTCGGACAATGAAATAAATATCAATGGAAATGAATGAACTCTAACGACATGCGACAAGCATAATCATGAGGGGGGAAAAAAGAAACAGCATTCCAAATGACTGAATGTACAGAATGCTAAAGCAGAGACAGAACTAATGCATGATGATAGATGTCAGATTACTCTGGGGGAGACGAGGGCGTGAGTGGGAAGAAGTCTCAGGTTGGGGAGGGCCTGCTGGGTTGCTGGCAACATTCAGGGTCCCCTGAGTGCAAGTTCATTGCACTTTTGGATGCTGTGCTGTAGGTAGGTAGGCTCTCCATCAATAAGAAGGTTGAAAAGAAACACAGCAACAGAACGCTCATCGTGGACAAGCTGATGAAAGATCCGGTAGCAGGTTGAAGGCCATTTCAGCAGGGTGTCTGTGACTCCTCTTCTTCCCATCTGTGTCCAACAAGTGAGTCATGTCAACCTCAAATGGATTTTATGAAAATTCTGTGAGGCAATGAATACGGAAGTGTTTTCTAATCTGTAAAGGTTGTTGGTGTGATTTTTAACAGAGCAGAGGTTGTTAGAATTTTTACCCCATGTTCCCCCTATCAGAAAGGGCACACACACACAGCATATTACCATTGGGCCCCGCTCGCCCTCTGGTTCCGTTGCTTTATCATTGAAATCTGCCCCCCAGCTTTCCTGTCTTCATCACCTTCACTGCCCCACTTCGGAGATGAATTCTTCCTTTAAACAATAGAAGATGGATGGCCTTCGTGTTCCCATGCGCTGATTAAAATCATTTCCTCTCTGCTGAGAGTCCATTCATGGGGAGACTGTGCTTCTGAACGCCAGCCTTAGAAACCAGCCTCGAGTGCTGAATTGCATCCTGTGATGTCTAAACATTCCTCTTCCTTCTTGGCAGCATTTGCAGACTCCATGGATGCCCCTGCCAGGGCCCTGGATGCTTCATATCCGGCCAGTGGTGGAAGATGCCAGATGAGCCATGACCTCCTCCGAGTGCTGCGGATGCAGCTGCATCCAGGTGTCACGCTGGCTACGGCAGGTACCAATACACAGTCGCCCTCAAAACAGCTGCCGTTTATTAAGTGCCTTGTCTCACTGGGTCCTCCCAGTGGTCTGGTGGGGGTGGAATAACCCAATCCCTGTTCCACAGGTGTGGAAGCCAAACTGAAGCTGAGAGGTGAGAAGCGAATCAACCAAAGTCACAGAGTCACAAATGAGACACAAGGTTTGAACCTGTCTTTGGACTCCAGAACCCATGCTGGTTCCACTCGTTCAGTAAATATTTGTTAAGTTTCTATCATGCACCAGGCATTTGGATCCATCAGTGAAAAAAAAAAAAATCTTTCTGTTCTTATAAACTTCCATTCTATTGGAGGGGATGGACAATTATGGATAAATATAATCAATCAATCAATCAGGCAGTATGTTAGATTGCCAGGCCCAGCTCCCCTCCTGTCCTGAGCAAGGTCAGGGGATATCAGGAATGCCCAGAGGTTGGGAGCTGGGGGAGATTTGGTTTGCAGGTGAAGTGGTCAGGGGAGACTTCCTTAGAAGGTGACCTTTGTGCAAAGCCTTGAGGAAGGTGAAGGAGTTAGCCAGTCCAAAGAAAACCCCATTAATAGGCCCTGCATAGGTTAGGCCTGGATGTTTGCAGAGCAGCAAGGAGGGCCAGTGTGATTGGCCCAGTACAAGTGAGGGGTCAGAATGGTACCCAGGGTCAGGTCCCATGGAGCTCACATATCATTGTCTAGACATTGGCTTTCTCTCCAAGGGAAGGGGGGGTCCCAGGAGGGTTGGGGCTGAAGTGTTTTGAATGCTCTGTCAAGACTAGGTTGTAGGGCAGTGGAGGTAGAAGCAGGAAGACCAGTTATCAGGCAGGGAGTTATGGTGCCTGGGACTCCAGTGATTGACTGGAGAGAAGAGTGGTGGGGGAGAGCATGGAAGGAGAGGGTCTGGGAAGTGGACATGCTAGATGTGAGATGGTCCTCAGGCCTCTGAGTGGAGATGGTAAACAGACAGTTGCACATGTGAATCTGGGATTTAGAGAAGTCTGGAATAAAACCTTTTTTTTTTTTTTTCCTTTCAGTACTGGGGATTGAACCCAGGAGTGCTCTACCTCTGAGCTGCATTCCCAGCCTTTTTAATTTTTTATTTCAATAGGGTCTCGCTAAGTTGCCTAGGCTGTCCTTGAGCTTGCAACTTCTGCCTCCACCCACCAAGGAATTATAGGCATGTGCCCTGATGCCTGGCTGGTGTGAAGTCTTATTTGGATTCAGGTTTTATCTACAGGAGCAGCAAATTCAGGTGCCCCCCAGGGATGCTGGTATAGGCTGAAGCTGTGGCCTGAACATGGCTGGTAGACCTTGAGAGAGGACCGAGTGAGGTCTAATATCTGACAGCTCCTGGCAGAGGGAAAGGCATGGAGTTACAGTGGTGTTCAGAATGCCTTGGGGTTCAGGATAGGGTGGAGGCTGGAGTGGGAATTATAAATGGTAACCAAGTTCAGAGGAAAGACATCCAAAATGGAGAGTGGTGGCTACAAGGGTCCTCTGTGGCCAGGGGATCTCTGTGACCAGGGGGACCTCTGAGGACATCAGGAGTTATTTATTCCTCTAGAGGGATGGAATGAAACTGTGCACCCAGCCTGTGGATTCTGACCTAATGGCTGCACCCAGGGTCTGCTGTGCTCCTTCCTTTGGGCTCTTTTTCTTCCTCTAATTAGGCATACAAACACATGGCTATAAAATTTGCATTTCTGTGAAGGGGTCAGAAGGGAAGGAGGGGAGAGGGGGCCATCACTAACGCTCCTGGCTTCTGCCATGTGGGATGGTGGACAAGGACTTCTGGGATTTAAAGCGTTCATACCTGTCCCCTCCACTGCAAGACATGGGCGTCTTCCAGGGTCTTCCAAACCTTGGGGCCAGAAGCAGACTCTGGGAGGCAGATGGGCAGGCACAGTGTTCGGTCCACAGATAGGATTGGGGCTCGATCATGCTTAAAGTCAGAGAGCCATCTAAAGTGTCAAGACTGGTGACAGGGTCCCAGCTCTGTTGATGAGGGGCCAAGGCTGTGTCCTGGCCTATGACCAGGTTGAGGCTCCAGCAGGGTCAGGATTAGGACGAGGCTACTTTCAGGGACACGGTGGTCCTGTGTGTAGCTAAGAGGCCTGCTCCTTGATTCAACCAGGCTCCTGTCTCCGTTGGTTTCCTGATCAGCTCTCGACCAACTTTGAGCAGCGTGACTTGAGAGTCAGGGAGCCCTCCAGCTCCTCTCCTGTCCTGAGGCTTCAGCTTCCTGGGGGCAGGGCTGGTGCCTGTCCTGAACTTAATCTGCCTCTGGGCCCTTTCCAGTTCAGCATGGTTCCGCTGGCCCTCCTCGTGGCCAGCACTGTGCCTGGCACTTTTAAAGGTATTAAGGACTGTTCCCTGGGTGAGGATTAACATCTCCATTTTATGAGCAAGGAAAACAGACTCAGTTCATTTTTGCATTCAGGTGCTTGTGTATTCCTTTTGGTTTGGGACTCTTTTTTTTTTTTTTATCCCTTTTGCTTCTGGATCACCCCAATCCCATCAGGATTTTCTTAGGACAGAGAAGAAAATGTGCTTGGTCAAGAAGACAGTCCTTTTAACCTGAGGGCTCAGAGGCAAGGGTCACCAGACCTGACCTGATCTCTTCTCAGCCTGGTCTAGCCTTAAAGTCTTTTTCCCTCAAATGGGGAGGGGTGCCCACCATCACCACGTGACTGGTTAGAGCAGGGGGCTCTTGGGGACGTTGAAGGGGTGGTAGAAGATGGTTAGGATGCATGTCCTGGGCCCAGTGTGAGAATCTCTGAGGAGTGAACAAGGGAGGGCCCATGTGTTGGCCCTTTCCCTCCCAGCATTACTGTACCTGGTAGCTAGGGAAGGGGTCCCTGTCTCCTTGCTCCACGACCCAGGTGTGGATGCAGAGAAGGCAATTATATGCTTTTACAGCACAAGTCAAACAGAAGGCCTTGCTCTCACGGGATTCTCCCGGCTGTATTCTCCTTAGACATTGCTTTCTTCTGTCTCCCAAGTTTCTGGGCCCCTCCCCTGTCTAAACCCAGGCCTTCTCCGTCCCTGAAAGACCCCCCCACCCCACCTTGCTCTGCAGAGCCCACCTCCCTTGTGGGAAGGAGAAGGGAGGGGAGTGGGCCCTGTGTAGGTACGGAACAAAGAGCCCATTGTTCCTCTCTTTACCCAGCTCCTGACAGGGGCTGAGAAATGAACATGGGCACCTCTGGTGACAGAGATGGATGGGGATCCCGGTGCACGGCTCTGCATACTCTGCCGGTCCATGTAGTCCTCCCCTCGGGATCAGGCTAATCAGATGGCCGTTTATGGAGCCATTACTCAGTCATTTGGTTGTGCTGGGAGGGGAAGTGTGAGGTTTCACCAGGAAGACAATTAGGACCTTTCCCTGCCTGTGGCGGGGGGCGGGGTGGCAGTGGACAGATGAGTCCCGTTAGGGGGTGATGATGATGATGACAACCCACTGGCTCCAATCACATGGGAGGCTCACCTGTTCCTCCGCAGGGCCAATGCCACTCGCAACCAGCCCTATTGTGCTGTGCTTAGACAGGAAACCCATCCTGGCATATGGTCCATTTGGGCTTTCTGAGGCCCAGTGCACCAGCCACAGAGAAAGAGAACCCGGATGCTCTCTTGGCCACCTGCTGCCTTTGTTTTAAACTCCCAGGAAGCCACAGCTCTTGATATGCAGACAATTCCCTGGGAAGAGATTTTTCTACGTTCCTGCAATAATATATTCTACGTCCCGGGGCCTGTTATTGTACAATAAAACAGGAGCCTGGGAATCAATACAGGAATGTGAAAAAAATGCTCTGAATCATTTTCATAACCAGCAAATATGGTTTTCAGCTGAGAAACATTTTCTTTTCTATTCTGAAATGGTGGGAGCAATTTTCAATCCTGGGCACTGGGACTGGAGCTCTTTGCTGCTTAAAGGTAAATGTCACCCAGAGGAGAGTCTACAACAGCCTGGGCTGTGATGAGCCCAGCGCTCAGCAATCGTAACCAGGATATGCACTTTGCCAACCTCTCTTAGGTGCTGGTCTGTGCTGGGCACTTTCAAATTTGATGGATTTTGTGTTTGGACAAATTCTGAGGGTTCATCTGTTCTAGCGACCTCATCATGTAGGAATCCCTCTACAACATCTCACTGTATGGAGCTAGAGGCTTTCTTGCAGTGAGAACAACTCACACTCTAAAAGCCTATGCCATTTTCTCTTAATAGCTCTAAATATTTTTTTTTTAAAAAAATGCTCCTGACTTCCGATCTCACTTGGCACTGGAATGAGCACACACTGAAATCTCCGCTCTGCTTCAATCACATGCAAATAATATATATAGATGTAGACACCCTGCATGTACAAATATAATATTGTCTTATTTTTCACAGAAGCAGTCATATTTAAAAACAAAGTAATACCTTGTGTAGACTATAAATGAAGTGGAGTTACAGGTATGCAGGGACTGAAAGTATGAGACCTTCAGTGTACAGGGTCTGAAAGCATGAGACCCTCAGTATATAGGAACTGGCAGGGACTGGTGAGACAAGGATTCATTCACAAAGAAACAGGAACATGTGACTGACTTCCAGCAAAGGAAAAACCCCAATTAATAGAAACTCACCCTGAGATGGCTCAGATCTTACACTTAGCAGGCAGAGATTTTAAAGCATAAACAGAATTCAAAACCTAAAGGAAAATACAATCTTAATGAATGTACAGATAGGGGATCTCAACAGAAAAATGGGAACTAAAAAGAACCCAAGGGAAATTTTGGAACTTCAATTTATAGTAATTGAAATAAAAAATGTACTGGCTGAGCTTAATAGCAGATTAGAGATGACAGAGGATGAATAAGTAAATTTGAAGACAGATCACTATAAATGATCCAATCTTAGGAAAGTAGACAGGAAAAAGATTGCAGAAAAATGAATGTGGCCACGGAAATTCATGGGGACAATGTCACATACGTGTAACAGAAATTCCAGAAAAGAGAATATAGGTCAGAAATGAATTTATATAGGTCAATAATGAATTTGATCATAACTACATATATACACACAAGTATGCATAATATAGGTCACAATAATGAATGAAAATGTTTGAAGAACAATAGTTAAAAATTCCAAAAATTCGATGAAATAAATACAGGCTTACAATTCTAAAATGTTCAGAGACTCTCAAGAAAGATATATTCACACATACTTAGTCAAACTGCTAAAAACAAAGTCAAGAGAAAATATTGAAAGGAGACACAGGAAAAAAAGACACATTATATACGAGGTGACAATGATAAAAATTATCAGTGACTTCTCAGAAATGGTAGGTGGAGAACAAAAGCCAAAACAAAGCAACCCCCCAACCCCCCCACACACACACAAAAAAAAAAACCCAAAAAACAAACAACAACAAAAATCTCAAAACCAATAGCAATGACAAACAAAGGAATAACATCTTTAACATGATTTTTAACATGATTAAAGAGAAATACAAGAACAAATGAGAAAAGTAATGGCTAAATCAGACGATTTTTCTGTCTAAATTCAGTAAAAAACATGCCTCAAAAAATGAGAGTAAAATAAACCAGGCACATGCTTTTACTTATATGTAGAACCTAAAAAAGTTTAACTCAGAGAAAGAATAAATGAAGGTCACTAAAGACGGGGCGGGGGCGTGGGTGAGGAAAGGTGAGATATTGATCAAAGGATGTAAAGTTTTAGTTAGAGAAGAGGGATCAATGTTAGTGGTCTATTGTAGAGATGTTAACTCTGAGTTATAATGTATTGTGTATTTCAAAATTGCTGAAAGAAGTTGGGGTATATAGTTCAGTTAGTAGAGTGCTTGCCTTGCATGCACAAGGCCCTGGGTTCAATCCCCAGCAGCACACACACACACACACACACACACACACACACACACACACAAATGGTAAGCATGTAAGGTGATAGATTCGTTAGTCTGATTCAATAATTCCACAAGGTAAGCATATATTAAAACATCACATTTATGTGGGAATTCATGTAGTACTCCATAAGTAGATGCTATTATTATTTGTCAACTGTAAAATAAAAAGTTTGAAAAAGAAAAAAATAGGGGAAACAAAGTTATTTTCAGAAATTTAAAAGCTGAGAGAATGTGCTCCTAGCCCATCTGCACAGCAAGAACTGCCAAAGGGCGTTCTCCAGGTTGAGAAGAAATGATACCCGATGGAAACTCGCATCACCAAGAAGGAAAGACTACATTTTCTTTTATAATCTTAAGAAAGACAACGTAGTGTTTAAGATAAAAATAATAAAATGATAATCTATTGTTTAAAACACATGCAAAAAGCAGTAGATAGTGCCAACACTAGCAGAAGGAGTGGAAGGTGTTAATATAGTAATATAATTATACTGTTGTGAGGTTATTATATTTGTAAAGTGAGAAATAGTGGAAATTTGTAAAGTGGGGAAGTGTGAAGGATCATGTGGGAAGTGGAAAATCATACATAATTGGCTAACGATGCCTATTATTAGCCCTCAAGTACATTAAGTAAATAATAAAAAGTGATATAGTTAAAAAGACAATAGAGAAAATAAACCAAAATTTTACGAGGTATTTGACTTACCTAAAGGCAGCGAAGGAGCAATTGATGAACAAAAGACTCAAGAGGCAAATGGGAAACAAAGGTAGATTTAAATCCAACCCTAATCAATAATTACATTAAATGTAAGTGGATTAATCCACTTAGGGACATAGGTTTGGGGCAAGGTTTTGGGACATAAAATACACATTTAGATATCCATTGGTATTTCTTTATGTTGGCACAAACAATTGGGAAATAAAAATTTAAAAATACCATTGCAATGGAATCAACAAAGATAAAACACATGGGAATAAATTCAATAAAAAATAAACAAGATCTATATGATTCTGAGTTTAAAGATAATCTCAATAAATGAAGAGAAAAGCTTAATTTTATTGAAGTATTCAATCTCTTCAATTTTATCTGCAGGTTCAATGCAATCTTAATCATCATTTCAGTAGACCTTTATTTTGATAGGGAGCTAGAAATTGAAAAGTTGATTTTAAAATCTATGTGAAATGCAAAAGATCTAGACGAGCTAAATCAATTTTTAAAAAAGATATACAAGGTTGAAGAGCTCACGGTCTCTGACTTCTGCAATCATCAAGACAGTGCAGTATTGGTGTAAAGACAGACATGAAGCAAAAGATCAATGGAATAGAACAGGAATTCAGTTTACATGTATGGCTAACTGATTTTCAACAAGGGCACCTAGATAATTCAGTGGGGGAAAGAAACACCTTTTCAATGAGTGCTTGTGCAACAACTAGATATTTGTATAGAAATTTAACCCCCTGCTTCATATCATATACAAAAATTGACCCAAAATTGATTATAATCCTGAACATAAAATTTACTACCAAACTTTTACGAGAAAACACAAAAGAACATCTTCATGATGTTACATTTCTTAGAAAGACGTGAAAATGGTGAATCACCTGAGGGAAAAAAATCAATACACTGGACTTCATATAAAGTAAAGGGCTCTGTTCTTCTAAGCGTATCATTAATAAATATGTCAAAGGGTTTGTATCCATAACATATAAAGAAAACTTACAACTCAATATCAATATGACAAACAATACAAATTTTAAAAATGGATGAATGATTTGAATAAAGCCATGTCCAAACTAGTCTTAATCTTCTAATCATGTTCCAGGGAAGAAAAAAAAAAAAAAACAGTAGGTATATAAGAGGGCACTGGACTGGGGATTAGGAGCCCAAACTTTCATCTCTGGCTCAGCTATGGACTTGTTGTGTGACCCTGGGGAAGCCCTTCCACACTCGGTTCCCTAGATATCTTAATATACTATAAAAATGCAGATAACATTGTTATTGCCTGAGTGAAATAAACTATCTAAAGGGATTCTAGAATGTGTCAGGGGTTCTGGGGATAGGAAGCATATTGATGTCATTTTTGACTTCTTAGAGATTAGAGATGCTGGTTACAATAAAGACATCTGATCTGAGTTTCCTACGCAGTGACCTCATAGTTTAAAAGACACACTCACACATGCATACAGACACAGACACGAAACATATGGGCATTACAGTCACACTTACATTCATCCATGCAAACACCCAGAAAAGTGTTATCTACATCTTGCCCATGTGGCTTCACGGACACCCACACATATAAATGTACGCACACCCAGCCAAGGTGCATGCGCACACACATGTTCTTATGGACATACATATACACAGGCCCTCGCTCTCCCAGAGCCCACATTCCGTGAGCACACAGATGCATACGGGTGTGGCTCAGTTGTCACACTCCCATAAATACACAGAGACATGTTGAGAGAGCAGCATACACTCAAATATAAAGTGGTGCATAAAGAGGTTTTATCCAGGGAAGAAGCAGCGATCCCAAAGCAGAAGAGAAGGGAATCTACACTGCTCAGGGTGGGCAGGGCAAGAGTTCCCCGAGAGAGGGGATGCGGGGAAGGCTGCTGGGGCCCGAGGCAGAGGGGTCGGGAGCTGGCAGAGCTGGTGAAGCCAACAGCAGACAGTGCCCATGTTAAGAGAGTAGAATCTGAAGGATTCCTGGTGTGGGCAGGACTTGTCTGTGGGTCCCAGGGAAACACAGAAGACTTTTGTAAACTTCTACTCATGGAGCCACGACCCACCATTCTAGAAAATGGGGGTGGGTCAAAGACAGTTGGAGCCTGGGGCTGGGTAGCCAGGGACTGGACCTCACTGGTTGCCACCAAGGTGAAAAATCTCACTCCAGGATCTTCGTGAGAATTTAACAGTGGGTGGATCTCCTGGGTGCAGGTTGGTTGAGGGACACCTTTCTTCATCAATTCACCTTTAAAATAAAAATGACCTCCAAATCAATGTTAATCTCATCGGACAGAAAGGAACAGCGAGTACATATAAGAACACCTGTCTTATATGTGGAATCCGTGGTCAGTGCGTGGTGGGCTGAGATGAGCAGCATCTTAGAGCCAGAAAGTTCAATTCAGACACTCAACAGGAGACTCGAAATCGGGATGAGACTGTTTCCCTGGTCATGGCTGCTCCGTCCACCTAAGAGGATCTTAGAGGAAGGCCATCTGGAGGTCTCGATGTCAAGGCTGGATCCAGACAGTCTTCATCAGCTTCTGCAGCACTACCCTCCTGTCCCCCTCCTAAAAGAGCATATTTCGGGGTCCAACCACCCATTCTCTGAAAGGGCTCCAGGATGGAGACTGAGCTTGGGCCCATTAGCATGCAGCTCAGCGGCTGGGCAGGAAGGAGAGGAACCAAATCAGGGCAGCAGGAAGAAAAACACGTTTCTTAACAGGGCTGGGAGAAAAGGGAGAAGAATGGGGAGGAGGAGAAGGGGGACGCAGGTGTCCCTCCCAGCTGTTTGCCTGTGGGCAAAGCACAGAGCTGCACTAACAATAATAAGGCCATTCAGGGAGAGGCTGCGCTGAGCACTGAGCCGTGGCTCTCATCCCTGAGCTCACTTAATCCTCAGAACAACCCTAGGACTGACTGCATTTCACCCAGTCTGTAGATGAGCACCCTGGGGGGCTCAGACGGGTTAAATAACTCACACAAATTTACCTGCTTGGTGAGGGCCAGGGATTTGAACTCAGGGATATGTAAGACTCTAAGTAGAACAAAGGCCATTCTAAGTGGGAGTGGCTGGAGATCTGTTGGGGGAAGGACTTTGAAAAGCAAATCCAAGTGGATGCTACCTACCCAACCCTGGCATCAGGGGCATCTGCATACAGAGACTGCCCCAAGCTGGGGTAAGTGGGGGAGCAGTGAGGCCCAGAGACCAAGTAAGGCGCTGGCTTTGAGCTGGGCAGACAGACAGATATCTTTGGGGGCAATGCTATTACATGGTTGAGGACTCGGGACAATTAGAAGGTTCCACTGTACAGAATTGAGAGCATGTTGGGTTATGGCCAAACCAACCCCTTCAATCTGACACTATAGAAGAGCACCTCTGAGAATCCACCATTGCTGTGTTGTTTTTTTTTTTAAATATACCTCACTAATTTTCTTCTCTTCCATTCCGTATACTTTCCCTAGAAGGTAGCTGCTTTCACCCCTTTTGTATTGAAAGACCCACCGATTCCCTGTCCAAGAAAGACGCACGAGGCACTGGCTGCAAACGCAAGAGGTTTATTCAGACACAGACGCCTGTGGGTGCTCAGCAAAACCTCAGCCGGAGCTTTGGTGAACTGGCACACCGGGCTTTGGGGTACAGGTCTTTTATAGGATAATGGGGCAGGTTTCGCGCGCACGGGAAGTGACAGGTTTCTTATTGGTTATTTTGAACCCAACATATAGATTACCTAAAGGGCAAAGTTGTTTTTCACTTTATGTTCCTGGATAAACCTCATGACAGTTACATATTAACACTCTGGTTTTTCTGTTCCTGCTTATCATTATCAGTTCCTGTTTGTTCAGGCATGCCTTGGGATCTGCTTTTCTGTTCTTCCTCAACCATCCTGTCCCCTCACAATAGACTACCCTTAACTGATTAACAGAGAGACCTCTCTTTACGTGGGTTAGCAACACGCCCTGATGGTTTCACAATGGGGCCTGGGGTTTCTGGGCTGGGGTCTTTCAGTAAAGGAGAGGAAACTGAGGCTTGGGGAAGTTAAGTTCACTTGTCCTCAGTAAACCAGAGTCCAGATTCTCACGGCTCCATCCTGTGAATCTTCCTCTAGCGGCTCACAGCAAGATGGCTTTGTTTGTGGGCTTCCCTGAGGCAAGTTGTAATATGCCTTAACGTATTTCCATGGGGGTTCCTCTGTGCTGACCTCTGGATTTCCTAAAATTCTCAGTCCAAGGTGTCTTAGTCCATTTTCTCTTGCTATAACAAAATACTGTAGGCAGGATTTGTGGTTATGGAGGTGCAACAGCATGGCAGCCATATTTTGGCATGAGGTGGGGCCTCAAAATCACAACATGGCAGAGATACAGAGGGGAAGTGAGCCCACGCAACAGAGCACATGTGTGAGAGAGACTGGACAAGGTGGCTGACCCGCTTCGTAACTGCATACCAGCTCTTATGGGAACTAATCCAGGCCCGAGAGACCTAACTTAGTTCCACAAAACCTAACCCAGCCCATTGGTCCATTTCTGATGGCCCATTTCTCATTACCTAACCACCTCTAGAAGGTCCCATGTACTCTCAAGGCTATCATATTGACAATTGAATTTCAACATGAGTTTCTGTGGGGACAAAAGACATTTGAATCATGGCACTGGGTTGGGGGTAGTATTACTGCTCTACCCCAATCGCTGAGAGGGTAGTACATCAACAAGAGATGGAAAAACCTGGGATCTAGTCCCAGCTCTGCCTCAGTGCAGCTGTGTGACTTGGGAAAGTCACTGGTCAGCCCTGCCCAAGATGATGTCTGACCTACGTACGCAGTGAGGTGGGTACCGGCGTCTCTCATGCTGGACCAGAGCTTGGCAAACTTGTTCTGTAATGGGACAGACAGGAAATCCTCTGCATGTTGTAGGCTCTGTTGCATTATTCGACTCTGCTCTGAAAGCAGCTACAGATAAGAGGTAGAAAAATGAGTGTGACTGTCGCAATAAAACTTTCTTTACAGACATAAAGGATAGGCTGGATTTTGCTTGTGGATCATAGTTGTAGCTTTTTCCCCCTGGATAATCTCAGATTTCTGGAAGCTAGAGACACAGATAGAAGCTACAATCTAGTAGAGAAGGCATCTGTGTAGATCAAAAAATGACAGTGCTGTGTGAATAGTGGAAATGGCTTAAAGGAGTAAACCATGTGACGGTAACACAGAAAGGGACCCAGGGGACTCTCAGATGGAGTGTCAGTGGGTGACACTGAGCAAGACTTTTGGCAGGTGAGGGGAAGGACACTCCAGGCAGATGAAACACCATGAGAAATGCCTAGAGGCAGGATAGTGCACGTTGTTTTGGCAAAAGAGGTGGGATTTGATGGCTGGAGCATGAGGCAGAAATGAGATCAAGGAGGTGCTTAATTGCTGTGCTAAGGAGCACAGACTTTTAAGCAAGTAATTCTCAGTTATTTAACTCCTCTTCAATGACTAACATTTCTTTTGGAAAGAGTCCACCCCATAACTGCTAATCTCAGTAAGGGGTATTGGATATACAATTTCTTCTAATTACATGAAAAATACCGGTTGTTTCTTCTCTGTGGGCGTCAAGGCCTTGGGGGCAGTGATGGATACCCAGGTGGTGGGCAGAGGGGCCCAGGAGCTGAGCGTGGCTGATTCCCACCACAGTAGAGCCCTGAGCTCTGATTTCACACTCTGCCCCAGGCCAGAGCGATTCTGCCTGTGTCATGATTATGTTCATCAAGAGATGCTTTGTCTTCCCCTGATCGGCCTAATTGCTCTCCTCATTTGGACAGCCCTGGAGTCATTTAGTAATGAAAATCACTGCGTGCTAATATGGCATCAGGAGCTCACCTGCTTGTTGGCATTCAGAGCGGCATGGAGACGAGAAGAGGCTCTGCTTGTCATTACAGGTGCAGAGCCTCGCCGAGCTGTTCATGTGCAATTACCGTCCAACAGCCTGGAAATTACAGTCCGGTTACAGTGGCTGCTAACGAGAACTAATTGTACCACCACAGAGCTGCCCTGGACACTTAAAACAAATGGCCACTGTGGGAACTTGGCGATGGGCAGGGGAAAATCCCATCTATGTTTGAAACACAGGAAAAAGCTGCTCAAGTTTGGGCTGGGCTCAGTTGGGGGTTCCTGGGTAATTACAGCCTGGTTTTCCAATCAGTGCAACCAAACTATCTATCACTCATCCATCTATCCATTCTACTCATCCATCATCCTCCATTCATCCATCCATCATCTGTTCTTTCATCATTCATTCACTCTCTATCCATCCACCCATCGTTCTCTATTTGTCTGGTTATCATCTATTCCATCATTCATCCATCCACCCACCCACCCGTCTATCCACCCATTCATTCATTCATCCATCTATCCATCCATACATACATCCACCTATTCACCCCTCTACCCATCCATCCAAGAACTTCCAACAAACCCTTGCTTTATACTGTTTCTGTCCTTGTTGCTACACATCAGAGATGAGACAGGAAGGATCCTAAACACAGAAAAATGTAACATTCCATAAACATTTTTAAACAAATGAGAAAACAATGATTATTGTCTCAGTGGAGAGGGAAAAATTATACTCAGTTAAGGGAAGGGGTATAGTCGGTGTGTAGATAGAGAAGATACAGAGTAGTCTCGTCTTAGTCATGCAGAGTCTCTGAAGAAGACAGAAAAGTAAGAGGCACGGGACATGTGCATGCTCTGTGTTGGGGCGCTGCAAGTTACTTCATGCCTCTGAGTCTCACTTTCTCTAACTATAGAATGGGGATTAAAAATAGTTCCTATCTCATGGGTTATTATGTGGATTGTGTGAATTACTGCATGTAAATTCTTAGAATGATGTCTGTATGGAGTAAAGCATGGGTCAAAGTGAGGATTTACTGTAATTATTTTGTACCTGTGCTGCTTTCCTAGACTCCCGGGGAATTCAATCCTTATGGGTTCTACATTCTGTGGTCCATCCCCCATGGTCCCTGAAGCTTGATTTAGAGTCTACCCTGCCTAGGGTAGGGTAGGGTATTTGCAATGTGGAGATGCTTGTAGCACAGGGGAAGTGTGAGGTTTGGGAAATGACAATTCTGATTCTTGTAGGTGGAGCCCAGGGGATGAGGGACAGTATCAGGGAAGGCAGTAAGGGCCAAGGCCACATCAGTCTAGGAACAGTGGAGATTTGGGATTTGCTCTGAGGAAGATGTGGAGCCATTGAAGAGTTTTGATCAAACAATCTGTTTTAAAATTATTACTCTGGCCCAGAGAATAGATTCTAGTTAATCGATTATTGCTCTTTGGGGAACTGACTGTGGAGAAGACCGATGAGTCAGACCGATTCATGGACAGTCTGGATGAGCAGCCGGCCAGTGTTCTTTCCTGATTCTGGCTGCCTGGAGCCCTGGCCTCTGGGTCATTTTCTGGCCTGTGGCTTGATAATGGCAGATTTGAGAGCTTTGGATCCCTTTGCCCTGTGAGAATCTGCACAGGGATCTGTACCCCCCCAAATCCTCACCACTCCTTCACCCCAAACTCACAGAACTCTGCTAAGGGGACATTCTGTTCTACTCTCATTATATACTTTCCGTGACAGGGACAGCACCCCTTCCTGAGCCAGCCGGCTTTCTCTCTGGCCAGCTCTGACAGAAAGTTTCTTTATCCTATTGAATTTCCACCCACCTTCTCATAGGTTTCAAGTGTTCCCCCTCCTTCTACTCCTATGAGACTGGGTGGAATACATCTCCATGGCAGCCCATGTACCAGGGGCCAGGACCGAGGCTTCATTTCTGGCCAGTGGTCAGTGAATGGTCACAGGAGTGTTCTGGCTGCAGCTGGGCTCAGAGTGGGGCATTGGCAGCCCCCAATGCATTCTGCTCCTGATATTCACACCTTGCTGTAGTCCCTGCCCATACTGGGTATGGGTTTGACCATGTGACTTGCTTCCACCAATAGATTGTGTTGGAGGCGGTGCTTGGCTAGTTCAAGGCTTGCCTTCATGAAGCCCAGCAGCTTCTCCTATCTCCCTCCTTAAAGCCAGCTTCCACATATAGAAGTTGAGTTAGACTATTGAAGGAACACTCCAGCCCCACCTGAGCTTCCCGAATGCAGTCACATGCGTGGCCTCTACAGAATCTCGTGGGGCAGACTGGTTCAGCTGAGCCCACCTGCATCAGAACTGGATGACATAATAGTGTATTATTACTTTAATCCTGAGTGTGGAGATGGTTTGTTTGCAGCAATAGATGACTGACACTAGGACCCTAAGCGAGTATGTCCTGCCCACTCCTGGAACAAAATGAAGGCCCAGCTGTAGACAGTGAGTCTCAATTTAAATCAGGTTTTCAGTACTGACTCCTGCATGATCCCAGGCACAGCACAGCTCTTCCTGGGCCTCAGTTTCTCCATCTATAAAGTGAAGGGATTTTAAAAGCAACGATTTCATCTCTTTTAGTTTCACAGGCTGAAGGACTCTGGATGAGGCAGTGACCTCTCATTGCTAAAAAGGGCCCTTGTCTAGGCTGAGTGTCAGCGTACAGCAGCTTCTCACACTGACAGACTCACCAACAGCAGAATATCTTGTGCCAGTCTTTCTGGCTGATCCACTAGGAATTCACTTCCAGGCTGTGCTAAAGTCAACTTGCTGTTCCATGTGACACCTGGAACAGGGCTGTCTCTGGGGCGTTGGCTAATTGGGTGTGTCAAACCACAAAACTTCACAAAACCGACCCTTCTTCCTCTGCATCCTCGTTCCTCATTAGGTTTGGCAACAAATGATTCATCTAAAGGGTGATGGGAACAGGCAGTGATGTTTAAAGCATTTCTCCCTGGATCACTTAACAGCCATCTCCTTATTTTATTATGCCATTGGCAAAAATAAAATTATGATATTTATGCAAATTATGTTTGTATAATCAGGACCGAAAGAGTCTGTGGATCAAATTTTCTAGCTAAATATGGGCTTTTAAACTTTTCCTTTATCGTTGATAGAAGATGCTTTCAGAGATTATACCATGTTAACTTCAGAGGCAGCTGGGGGTGGGAGAAAAGGTAAAACCATCTCCTATGAGGGATGACTGAGGGCGTCGGGGCTCAAACCAAAGAAGGATGGTGAGCTCCATATGAGTCTATTCTTTCCATTACTATTACAAAATACATGAGGTGGGCTACTTTTTTTTAATTAAAAAAAATTTTCCCACCCTCATATCCCCTCTCCTCCCCTCACACTCCTCTGCCCAACCAAGGAAGGCTATTTTATAAAGAAAACAGGTTTATTTTGGCTCATAGTTCTGGTGTAAGATCTAAGAACCTCATTGACCTTCTTGCTGACTGAGTCCTGAGATAATACAGACTGTCATATAGCAAGGGACAAGGATTGCCTAATGTCTGCCTTGTTTTGCTCTCTCATCTAATAAAGCCACAGGATCCAGTCTTGGGGGCTTTACCCTAATGACTTTTTGTTGTTGTTGTTCTAATTAGTTATATGTGATAGTAGAATTCACTTTTATACATCCTACATAGATGGAGTATGATTTCTCATTCTTTTGGTTGTACATGCTGTAGAATCACATAGTCTGTACAGTTATATATGGACATAAGGTAATAATGTCCAATTCATTCTACTGTCCTTTCTACCCCATACTCCCTCCCCTCCCTTCACTCCCCTCTACCTAATCTAGGCCCTCCCTCCTTATTGTGAATTAGCAGCTGCTTATCAGAGAAAACATTCAGCCTTTGTTATATTGGGATTGACTTATTTCACTTAGCATGATATTCTCCAGCTCCATCCATTTACCAGAAAATCCCATAATTTCATGCTTCTTTAAGGCCGAGCAATATTCCATTGTATGTGTGTGTGTGTGTGTGTGTGTGTGTGTGTGTGTGTGTATCACATTTTCTTTATCTATTCATCTGTTGAAAGACACCTAGGTTGATTCCATAGTTTAGTTATTGTGAGTTGAGTTGGTATAAACACTGATGTGTCTGTATCACTGTAGTATGCTGATTTTAAGTCCTTTGAATATAAACCAAGGAGTGGGATAATTGCTGGATCAAATGGTGTTTCCATTCTAAGTTTTCTGAGAAATCTTCACACTGCTTTCCATAATGGTTGCACCAATTTGCAATCCTACCAGCCATGTATGAGTGTGCCTTTTCCCTCATATCCTCCCCTACATTTATTGTTGTATTCTTGATAATTGCCATTATTACTGGGGTGAGATGAAATATTAGTTTTCATTTGCATTTCTCTAATTGCTAGTGATGTTGAACACTTTTTTCATATATTTGTTGATTAATCTTATTTCTTCTTCTGTGAAGTGTCTGTTCAGTTCCTTAGCCCATTTATTTATTCTTTAAAAATATTTATTTTTTATTTGTACACAATACATTTATTTTGTTTATTTATTTTTATGTGCTGCTGAGGATTGAACACATGCTAGGCGAGCACATGCTAGGCGAGCGCTCTACCGCTGAGCCACAACCCCAGCCCCCTTAGCCCATTTATTGATTGGGTTATTTGTTTTTTTGGTGTTAAGTTCTTTGAGTTATTTATGTATCCTGGAGATTAAAGCTCTATCTGAGGTATGTGTGATAAAGATTTATTTCCCATTCTGTGTGATCTCTCTTCATGTTATTGATTGTTTCCTTTGCTGAGAAGAAGCTTTTTAGTTTGAATCCATCACATTTATTGATTCTTGATTTTACTTCTTGCACTTGAGAAGTCTGGTTAAGAAGGTCAGATCCTAGGCCAACATGGTAGAGATTTGGGCTTACTTTTTCTTCTATTAGGTGCAGGGTCACTGTTCTCGTGCCTAAATCTGTGATCCATTTTGATTTGTGTTTTGTTCAGGGTGAGAGACGGGGATTTAATTTCATTTTGTTACTTGTGACTTTCCAGTTTTTTTCCCAGGTCCATTTGTTGAATATGCCATTTTTTTTCTCCAGAGAATGTTTTTGGTGCCTTTGTCTAGTATGTGATAACTGTATTTATGTGGGTTTGTCTCTGTGTCTTCACAGTACCATTGGTCTATGTGTCTGTTTAGGTGCCATACTATGCCATTTTTGTTACTATGGCTGAAAGAACGATGAAGGCTTGCTGTTGGAGAAAATGCCCGTTTATTGAGGAATAGCTCTGCATATTTATAGATATGGGGGGCGGTTTGACAGTTGGCATGGGGTGCTTTTTGATTGGTGGGTAAGGATCAGGTGAGCCAGCAGGGCTAGTCTGATTGGTGGGTAAGGATCATGTGAGCCAGCAGGGCTCACCATTGGACAGCTCTTCTTGGGGGATAGGGAAGTTAGTCTTTGGAGCCGGGGAGACTCTCAACAATGGCTCTATAGTATAGTTCAAGGTCTGGTATTGTGATGTCTCCTGCTTCATTCTTCTTGCTAAGGATTGCTTTGGCTGTTCTGGGTATTTTATTTTTCCAAGTGAGTTGCATGATTGCTTTTTCTAGTTCTATGAGGAATGTCATTGGGCTTTCTAATGACTTTAATTTGAATCTCTTCCTAAAGGCCTCCCCTCTAACTAGTACAATTGCTGACTGCAGGAAGTGGGCAGGAATATGACTCTCCTGCCACTTGAAGTCATATGTTTTGGGAAGGGAGGTGATATAGACTCTGTCCTTTTGGTCCATGTTGGTGAGAGACCATGGGAGGGGCTAGTGGGAAGCTATCTTGATTGCCAAACCAGTAGAACCTGTCTTGATAAAATTCTTTAATATTTATTTTCCAAATAGACCTGAACAATCCTGAAGAGACTTAACATTATGTTTCTTATAAATCTCCCCAAATACATATTTATCAGGGAAATCTCAATAAGTTTAGAAGGGCTTAGATCTGTTTATTTATGCATTCAGTCATCTCTGGGGTGTGGGTTATGCCCGTGTTAACAAGAGAAGACAGTAATTAGATTGCACTTGGACTGATCCCCTGCTCCAGGGATGGAATTAAGGACTGGCTGCCAGAACTTCTCTGTGGCCCACACTCTGCCACTTATCTTTCAAGTTTGTGCCTCTGGGAATCTCTGGTTCCAAGTTTTGGCTGCATATGGGAATAACCCAGGAAGTTATTTTTTAAAAAAAATTGATGCCTGCATCTCACCCACCAGAGATTCTGACTTAATTGCCTGGGAGTCGCTTTGACATGAGGACTTTTACAAACCCCCAGGTGATCTGTTGTGCAGAAAAGTTTGAGAACTATGGATTTAAATCATGAGCCTGTTGGGGTAAGCGACACTCACCGGTCATCCTTCCTTCTCTCCTAGTTTTTACCAAAGGTAAGTGATATAGGTGGGAGGAGAGAGCTCTAAGGCTGAGGTTTGGGTTTGGGGCTGCTTTCACAGATGTACAACCTGGGCAGTCACACAGGATTGCACACTTGGAGGGGTCAGTATTGGTTAAATGCTCTGCTGTGGCTGTCTTGAAATTCTGAATTACGTTTGAACAAGGAGCTAGCCTGACATTTTAGTTCTCCCACAAATTATTTAATAGGTGCTGGACAAGGGACCTGGGCTCTATACCTGTCACCCTGAGAGGGGGACCTTGACTCAAAATAAGTGGGATATTTGGCATACATAATGGAAAACAATTTTGGAAATGAATTTTAGAACATGACAGTCAGAGACACCAATAGACTTATTTAGGAAATCAGAAACACATTCAAGGGAGAATGTGGGCCATTTCAAGAGAGAAACATCTTTTGGGGTAAAGCAAGAAATACATACTCAAGGGAGAAGGTGGGCCGTTTTAGAGGTAGAGACAGCAACCCCTCTGTGTGGGATGTTAATATTTATAGATGGATGATAGCGAGGTGCAGGATGAAAGCTGAGTCAGGGCGGAGGTTACATGATTTCCTGCTAGTTTTCCCCATACTTGAGTTACATGTTGCCTTCATATATCACTTTTTGCATGCAAGGATTCTGACCAAGGACTAAGTAAGGCCAAGGGCCAAGGCCAAGGGCATGGGCTGAGTTTTGCATTTTGAAAGCTCATGGGCATTTCCTGCATTTCAGGTGTTCATGGGCCCTTCTCTTTTGAGACTAAGTAAATCTTTCTTTTTTCTGTATTTCCAAATTCCTATCTCAGACCCATCCCTGAGTGGACAACTGACTTACAGTGCAACTTTGGACAAATCTCTCTTTGGGTCTAGATCTCATTTTCTTCTCTTCTTCTTATAATTTTTTTTTTCAAGAATTAAATCAATCAGCCTCAAGACCTTTACAGTACTCTCTGGGTCTGCATACACATTCACCCAAGGCCACCTAAGGAATAATTGGACTACTGTTAGTCATCAAAGCAATAACGACCCATAGTGATGGGTTGTTTTCCAAACTACGTGTTACTTGATTGAATTTAACCAAGATCATTTCTTCCTCTCCAACAGGTTTGGGTCCTTAGAACTGGGTCTACTCTGACACAGAACACAGGTTACAAATGTATTAGCATTCCCATTATCACCTTCCCTGCCCCCCACCTATAACTAAGCAAATTCTGTTTTTGTCAAATTGTCCTCCAGCAACCCTTCCCCTGCCTTCCAAGTGGAGCACCAAGTGCCAGCTCAGTCTCTCCTCTGCTTTTATAATGCAGAATTGGACAGTGTGGGAAGGCTGGGGATGGAAGAAGGGAAGGCTGGATGTTTACATTGGAAAGAAGAGAATTACTCCAAGGATAAAAGAAGAAAAAGGGGGAGGGAGAAAGAAGGAGGAGGAGGAGGAGGAGGAGGAAGAGGGGAAAGAGAAGGAGAAGGAGGAGGGGAAGAGAAGAGAAGGTAAAGTAATGGGAATTTTGCATTAGAATTGAAAGTAGGGGGAAGAGAAAGATATCTGGGGAGCAGCCACCAGGTATGTGGTTATTGAGGCTGGCAGGTGCAGGGGAAGGCGTCTGTAAGGCATTTTGCCATGCACAGAGAATGTGCCGTCTCTCACACACACACACACACACACACACACACACACACACTTTCCCTTTAGAGGTTTCCCAAGAGGGAAGGCATAAGTTGCAATTGCTTTTAGTTACATTCTTCTGTCAGACTACAGATCCCTTGAATTGATCCTGCACAGAGACTGATCCATTTGGGACTCCAGTTATATTTGGAATACATTGTTAAGCCAAGGTTATATGGAATTGACAGCCACTGGGAGCTGGAAACTCTTTGGCATCTGGCGCAAGTAGTTCAGAGACTTATGAGCTCTCAGAGTGGGAAAAGATCTTAAAAATGGGTATTTTAGACATGGTCTAGATCAACTCCTCCTTTTCTCCATTTGAACTTGATTTTCTAGAGTGTCCCCTACCAAGTCCATTTCTCTGCTTAAACACTTCCTATGACAGGGGATGCACTACCTCTAGGGAAAGCTTATTCCAACTATGTGTAGATCTCAAATGCTATTAAAGGTGATGTGAATTGTTGCTACTTTATTGGATGTCATTTTGGAGAGTATTATCATAATTTTAAAACCTTCTATACCTTTGAATCAGTAATTCCACTTCTGGGAAATCTGTATTATTCATATTCTCATACAAAGACATATGTACTAGAATGTTTGCATTAAAGTATTTACTTGTGCTAGTGAAAATTTGAAACAAGTCCAATATCTGTCTGTAGAGGATTGAGAGCAAAACTATGACAGATCTATGTTGGGAAATAATATATATGCCTGTACGAATGTGGAAAGATTTCTGTCTTTCTTTGTTTTCTGTGGCTATAACAAAATACCTGAGATAGGGTAATTTATTATGAAAGAGATTTTATTTAGTTCATGATTCTGGAGGCCGGGAAGTTCAGGAACACAATGGCACATCTGCTGGGCATCTGATGAGGACCTTCTTGCTGCATTACAATATAATGAACAGCATCATTTGGTGGGACAGATTAAGAGTGATATTTCAGGTCTTTGTTCTTTACTTATAAAGCCACTAAAGCCATCTTGGGAACCCTACCCTTATGACCTCATTTAATCCTAATTACCTCCTGTTCCACCTTCAAGAACATTAATTAACATAGGAATTTGGGGCTTAAGTTTTCAACACATGAACTGTTGGAGGACACATTCAAACCATAGCAATTTCCAAGATATATTAAGGGAAAAGTTAAGTTGCAGGTAATAAGTTAGAAATGAATTTGTGTATGTGCATATTTCAAAAACCAACAAAGTTTCATACTTATGCATCCATATGATTTAAAGATAGAAAATATCTTTTAAAGCTATGAAAATATTTATGTAGAAAAACATACATACAAAATGCTAACTATTATTTGTTAGGAAACTTCAAAGATGCCACTTGACACACATTGGGATGACTAGTACATTAAAAAAGGAGAATAACAGTGTTGTGGAGGATGTGGAGAAATTTGAACCCTCACTCATTGTTGATGGGAATGCAAAATGGTGCAGTCACTTTGGAAAACAATTCCTCAAAAATTTAACAGAAGCCAGGCACAGAGGCACTACTTGTAATCCAAGCAACTTGTAGGCTGATGCAGGAGGATTGCAGGCTAGAGGCTAGTCTGATGGTTTAGTGAGACATTGCCTCAAAATAAAAAAAAAAAAAAGGGCTGGGGACACAACTCAGTGATAGAGAGAGCCCCTGGGCATGATCACTGGTACAAAAGGAAAAAAAAAAAAAGAAAGAAAGAAAAAAATTAAACAAAGAATTACCACATTACCATATGATCCAGCAATTTTATTCTTACGTATGTACTTAAGCAAAACAAAAAGGTAATATATTAATATTTAAAAGCTTTTATGTGAATATTCATAACAACATTATCAATAATAGCCAGAAAGTGGAAACAACCCAAACATTGTTCAATTGATGAATCTATGAATAAAATATGGTATATCCCTATACAGAGAAATATTATTTGGCAATAAAAAAGAATGAAGTACCGATAAATACCATAACTTGGATGCACTTTGGAAACATTATGCTCGAAGAAGCCAGTCATCAAGGACTGCATGTTATATAATTAAGTTTTTATGAAATGTTCAGGCTTAGCAAATTCTATAGAGACAGAAATAGATGAGGTTGCTTAGGGGTAGGGTTGGAGGAGTGGGTAGTATAGAGACCGATGCTGAGGGTCTTAGGGTTTATTTCTGGGGTGATGAAAATATTCTAAAACTAGATTGTACTGATGTTCATACAACTCCATGAATATACTTAAGCCCACTGAACCGTGTGCACTTTAAATGGGTGCATTGTACGACACATGAATTTTATCTTGATAAACTGCCTTTTAAGAAATTGCAAACAGTGTTTCACTTCTGGGGAGAGTGCTATTTTAGGAAGAAGGAGCAAAGCACCAGTGGTATCCTGGTGATTTATTTCAGGTGGCAAAACATGATAACTTAATAGGCATTCCACAGAAGCAGGTAAGCACTGAACACACAGCCCTTTGTCAAAATGTGACATCAATTCTATACCTTCTCCACCTTTGGGGGTTAATGGCTTTCCTTCACAGGCAATATGAGGCCCAAGCTGGCAGTCCACATGCACGCAGGGGAATTGACCCCACTTCTATGGCTCTGGTGCTCAGGAAGGCCAGGGGCAGAGAGGGTCTTGGTGGCCACTCTGCATAGAACCCACAGCTCAATGTCCCAGTCCACAGCACATGGAACCAACATAGACATGTGCCTTTTTAAACTAAAGCACAAAGATACCCGGTATGCACAGCATGTGTTTTGCTGGCACATCCATCAAGCCACAAATGAACCACAGACACACAGGTGTGTGTGCACACAAAGGTGCACATGCCAAAAAGTTCTGCAGCACAAGAAACAAATGGACAGACATGAGCAGATACGGTCCTCGCCAGTCTGTCCACTGGCTGTCCCAGGCTAATCCAGAGCAGCTGCGGTTTGCTTTTCAATACCTCAGTCTGAGTTAGGTACCCTCCTCTGAGTCACCTCCCTCTATCTTTCCTCCTCCTCACAAGCCCTCTGGGTCTATCTGTAACACACCATCTACTACCCTGAGAATGTCAATTCACCTGTTCACTTTTGTCTGGGTAAAGATCCCTGACAGTAGGGACTGTATTCTATGTTTTTCTGACTCTTTGGTTCTTTGCAATATGTGGTATATAGACAGGGTTAGCGTATTAATTCTTTAAATGAATGAAGCGATCCAAGTGGTGTTTTTTTTTTCTTTTTATTAGAGAAATTGCTCAACCTTCATAACTATCAAAGAAATGCAAATTAAAACGAGATGCAATTTTACACCTATTAAATTAGCCCAAATTAAGAAATATAATTATCACTCCCAGGGCTGACACAGTCACAGTCTAACCACGGCACCCACCCGTGGCCAGTGGCAGTGTGTAAATTGGGTGCAGCCCCTTTGGAAAGCAATTTGATAATATGTATCGAGAGTCATTAACAGGCTCACAGCCTTTGGTACGGTCATCCTACTCCTGGGAATTTATCCAAAGGAAATTACCAGAAGGAAAAAAAGGACATTTGCTGACTATCACTGGAGGTGTTATTTATGATCACAAGGCCCTAATTTCAGAACCAAAAAATTGTGAGACATGCTCAGATACATCCAATTCTGGGATGGCTGGGAAGCCCAGCTCCAGAGACAAGGAATGACTGACTGACAGAATTGGGAATAGCAAACACGGAAGGGACGTCTTCTGATGGCAGGGACCTTGCACGTGTTGGTCACACTGAATCCCCCATTCCTAACAGAATGCTTACACAGTAGGGCAAATACTGTGAAATAAAAAAAAATTAAATAAATGCAGTCATGGGTTGCTTCATGACAAGATATATTCTGATAAGTGCGTTGTTAGGTGATTCCTTCATTGTACAAACACCAGTGTGGCCTTACCCAAAACTAGGTGGCATAATAGGTCAGTTACTCCACGTGGCCTCTCGGTGCCAGCAAACACGAAATGTATGAGGCTGCTGCCAGCCTAGCACGGAATACTGTTTTATAGCATGCACTCCAAAATAATGATGGGAGGATCATATCGTGAGGACAGGAACCGGTGGCACAGTCATTTATTAACATCATCGAGTACTGGACACTGTGCAGAATTGTATGTGCTATACTTTCATGTGGTTGGCAGCGCAGTGGGGTTGTTTCCCCCAGCATCTCCACAAACATGTGGGCAAAGCACTTTGCTCTGGTGCTAGGACAACTACAAGGTCCCTGGGCAATAGGAGTTTTTCAACTCCATTATAATCTCACGGGACCACCATCCTTTTAGAGGTCCATTGGTGAGCAAGACGTCTTATGCCATGCGTGACAGTGATGGTTAAATAACATGTACCTTATATATATATTTTAGATATTTAACTATAATGTATATATCCTTAGCCATTACATACTCACCCTCTGAAAATAGAAGGCTCTATGGCCATTAAAATGATTTATATGCAAATATGTTTAAGATACAATGGTATAAAGAGATTTTCTTAGGGGATAGAGAGGGAAGGACTGGGGAATTATTTTGATCAGATTATAATGTTATATTGTGTGTATGTATGAATACCTAACAACAAATCACACCACTGAGTATAAATATAATGCACCCAAAAAATGTGCAAAAAAAAAAAAAAAAGAGATTTTCTTATTCTTTTTCTTATAAAAAGGATCTATATAGCTGGGCATGATGGTGCATGCCTGTAATTCCAGCGACTCAGAAGGCTGAGGTAGGAAGGTCACAAGTTCAAGGCCAGTCTGGGCAACTTGATGAGACCCTGTCTCAAAAAAAAAAAAAAAAGAAAAGAAAGAAAGAAAGAAAGAAAGAAAGAAAGAAAGAAAGAAAGAAAGAAAGAAAGAAAGAAAGAAAGGTCGGTCGGTCTGGGGCTGTAGCTCTGTGGCTCGTAGAGTGCCCATGGGTTCAGTATCCGTGGGGATTGTGGGAAAAAAATCTATGTGAGGGAAAATGGAGTGAGAGAAGTCAGGTGACTAGCTAATGCACACAGCCTAGTGGGCCAAGGCAGACTCACATCTGGGCCTTTGGACTTCACTGCTTTTCTTGACTGCCTTCAGAACCCCGGGGCTACTTTACAGAGGCCGTAAACCCAGAGGTTCATCTACTGGCTGAAAGCTGCACACTATGAAGTAATGGGGTCAGGATTCAAATGGAGGACTGTGTGAGATGGAGCTCAGGGTTTCAGCTCTGTGAGAGCTGTCTCAAGGAAAAAAATGAAGCCAGTTTCAGGATAAGGTAGCAGGATGAAGCTTAATCTGCCCTTGGAGAGCGCTAATAGTGCTTTGGGCCTGTACTCAACAAAGGCTGGACCCTGGTGTACAGGGCTCTCTGGGCTCTGGCTTTGCTTCTGATTCTCTCTTTGACTTTGAATGAGCTCTTGCTCCTCTCCGGACCTCAGTTTCCTCCTTTGCATGACGGTGTGGTTGGAATGAATGGGCAGGTTTTCAGGAACTTTCACCTAAAAAGCAGAACTCCAGCACTCTGCAGGAGGGTGGAATGGGGCCCTGCATTTGAGGATGTGGGCAGATCCCAGATGATTGTTACCCATCGTGGAGGAAGGTGATACAGGCTCTCTGTTCTCACCAAGGGCCTTGGTGAGGAACTGAAAGGCCTGTGTAACTCCTTGAAAGGGCCCTGTGTAAAGTCTGAGGAGGAAGAAATTCTGCAGTCTCCTGCCAAGAGACTGAAAGCATAGGGATGGGTGTGGGGAACCGGACAGGGTGGGACCTGGGTGAGACACTCACAGTCCAAAATTTAAGGGACAACCACCCCAAAACCCAATCATTAAGGTAAACGACATCTTAGAAATAAAAATTATTGCAACACCACCAGATGACCCAGCGAATCCACTGCTCTGTAGTTATCCTGCAGAATTAAAGGCATATCACTACCGTGATACATGCATACCTGTGTTTATAGCAGCACAAGCCACAGTAGCCAAACTAAGGAATCAGCCGAGGTGTCCATCAACAGATGAATGGAGAAAGCAATTGTGGTGTAGATACACAATGGAGTTTTATTTGGCCATAAGGAAAAATGAAATTATGGCATTTGTAGGAAAATAGATGGAACTAGAGATCATCATGGTAAGCAAAATAAGAAACTCAGAAGGTCAGTGGACATATGTTTTCTCTCATATGCAGAAGCTAGAGAGAAAAAAAAAATCAAAGATGGGGGCATATCTTCTAAAAATCAAAGGGAGATAAGTAGAGAAAGGGGACCAAAGGGAGGGAAGAGAGAGGGAGGGGAAAATTCTGGATAGTGATATTGGTCAAATTATATGGTGCGCATGTATGAACATGTAATAACAAATCCCATCAACATATACAACTATAATGCACCAATAAAAAATGAGAAAAAAAGGAAAAAAGAAACCTAAATTACTCCAACACCCATGGCAAACAAAAAGTCACAATTTAAAAAAGCCAGCCTTTTGTTTGTTGTATGACCAGAGAGTTGATTCTGATCCGTCTGCCCGGTTGTGGCCGCCCTCTCTAGTGGATTTATAAGGGGTTAGTGATAGCAGAAAAATAAATTCAGCAACATGGGGTTTTATATATTATCATGCTATTTGATTGCAGAGCTATTAATAACTTCATGCACTTGGTTTGAAAGATCGGATGAGACTTTGATAAGTGTACATAGGGGTATACGTTTTTCTTTTGCCCCGAACTCTGGTGCGGCTCAGTTTGCACTGGGCCTGGAAGTCTTGAGGGTCCTAAGTTCCTGAGGATCTTGAAGTCTGGAGGGTCTAGAGGTTGCTGAGGTCCTCGGGCTCTGAGGGTCTGGAGGTGTGACGAGCCCATCTGGGGGCCTCTTGTTGAGTGGTGATATTTTCCTCCAAGCATTCCTTTGTGACTCCTTTGGGGCCCAAGCTTCTTTGTAGATGTAAACACTGTTTTATCTTCATGTGCTGTTTCCCACGAAGTAGACATTCTGTTGTGATGGGTAAGGTATAGATCCACTTTTAAAAGATCAATACATTTTCTTTCATTTTTACAAGTGTGTATTTTCTCAGAGGAATGATACTGAACCGTTGACCACAATTTTGTGAGAGTCTAAGAGAATGTTTTTTTTTTTTTTGTTGTTGTTGTTGTTGATACAAGAAGATCCTTGTGGCAAAAATATTGAAGATGCTGGTCTGAATGTATAGAACCCCAGGTTCATGGAGGCTGGGGTTACATGGAGAGAGGAGGAGGGTCCCACAGGGAAGGTGTATACCATTCACCCATGTGGGGAGAGGCTAGGATTGGGCCCTGGGATAGGGGCTGTCCCCCGTCCTTGGTCTTTCTCTAGTCTGGAGTCCCACATATGTGGGTTGTAAGGGTTGAAGGTAGTCGTAACAGGCCCAATTTTCTATACTCTGCCTCCACCAGAATGTCCTGGGGAGATTTAACTAGTAGTAAAGGATTCTGGGGGCTTGGGAGGGTTTAGCCCCTGTTTTGGGAAGAAAGTAGGAACCTTCTCTTGCTTCTTAGCCCATACCCCAGAGCCTCACAGAGCTATGGAGGGAGAGGAGGGAGAACCCTGGATATGTCAACCAATGATACTGGAAGGTCTAAGTGGCTCCTATCTGCTCGAATCTACTTGCTTTTAAAAAATACATTTTATATATATATATATATATATACACACTTTTTTTTTTTTTTTTTTTTTTTTGCAGTTGCTGGAATTGAGCTCAGGGCCTCATGCATGAATGGCAAGCACTCTACTGATGAGCTGCATCCCCAGTCCAGAACATTTTCATATTTGAAAAATCTTTAGATTTACAGATATGTTGCAAAAAACAAAAACAAAAACAGTGCCACATTCCTTGTACCTTCACCCCAGCTTTCCTGAATGTTAACATCTCCTTACAGATGGTATTATAGTCCAAATCAGGAAATCAGCATTGATACGATCCTTCTAGCAAATCTGAAGTTGTCTATTAAGGATCCACATTTTTTCTTCTCTGATCTGGGATAGTCCTCAGTCTGTCTTCCTTGGCATGGCCACTTTTGAAGAACAGTGGTGGCTGGTTTTGGAGATGGTCTCCCTACATGTGTCCTCACAGTTAGACTGAGGCTTGCCTTTTTGGCTAGAATCTGCAGAAGTGATGCTCAGTCCTCCCCAGTGCATCTCTTCAAGAGGCACATGAAGCTGGTTCAGGAGGTGTCTGCCGGGCTTCTCTGCTCACCTCTTTATATGTCATCCCCCATTCAGCTGCTGACACAGTCAAGGCAGGTGATCAGAATGATCGGAACAGTCCTTGTAGGCACACATAGCACTCCCATCTCAAAGTCACTCCCATCTCAAAGTCACTCCCATGTCTGTCACCTCAGTTGAATTCCTATCCTGGAGAGAGCCCTAGTCTAGCTTGTTCAATCTTTTCCATTTACTATTAGAAAAGGGAAACTTTAATTGGACCAAAATGAGAACTAATCGTGTCTGGAATTCTTTTGTAGGTCAACAACACGCTGGAAACTCTCTTACATCTCTCTATCGTATTTGAACCCTTTCAGCAACCACTGCCTGTTGTCATTTTGTAGTAAATGACATAGAAAGATCAGGGCTACCCAGCCTGGACATGGCCTGCTCCAGATGTTCTCTTCCACCACTCTGTAGCTCTCCATGGAGACCTGCACAGAGTTATACAGTGATTGATGAACTCTGCAGGGACACACACCCACATTCCTCAAATCAAGTCCCTAGAGGGACTTGGTAATCAATGAAATAATGATACTATAATGTATGTGGCTCTTTCTTTCAATTTTTACAGCAGACTTGTGAATTAGGCATCACTCTGTTTTGCAGAAGCTAAAGTGGAAGGTCAGAGAGTTGAAGTTTCTTCTTGCTCCAAGTCCCAGCCAGTTGAGAGCAGATCTGAAATTTTAACCCACGATGTTCCACCCCAGGCCCAACCAGGTAGATGCTTCTTTCTCTCCATCTGGAAAGCCGTGCACTGGTACCTGGGTGGGATGAAGGGCACCAAGTCCAGAAAGTGGTGAATGCAACCTATTTTATAATACCTGAGGTCTCTCCGGGGGTTGCCTACATCCACAGGTGGTGTCTCACAGGTGATTTGCATGCTTCATAAAAGCATAATTGATATGATTTATAAAATTTTATGTGATTTATAAGACCCTATTAAATATACGACAGAGCTGGCAGGTCTCACAAGTACATCTCCCAAGCACGTCCCATCTCCCAGGTTTGGTGGGTCAGCCATTGGCTCTTTAATAAAGGTTGCTCTGGGCTGGAGATGTAGCTCAGTGGTGAGTGTTGGCCCAGTGTGCATGAAGCCCTGGGTTCCAGCACCACCAAAAAAAAAAAATAAATAAATAAATAAATAAAAATAAGAAGAAGAAAAGAAAAAAAAAAAAAGGTTACTTTGTGTCCTGCCCTGGCTGGGGGTCTTGATGATCTCAACTTCATGCTAATGAGGCAGACACAGTTCCAGGTCTCTAGGGGCAGTGAGAGGAGATGAGTGCCCTTAGCACCATCAGGCCAGGCCATGATCAGAGATGCAAACCCAGGAGCAGTGTGGAAGGCAGAGGGGAAGTTTGAAAGTGCACGGGATTTAAGTAGAGAAATCTTGGAGTTGAGGAGGGGGTCACACGGCACACAAGCTCTGGGAAAGGAGGGTAAATTTTTGGAGTAAAAGAGGCAAGGAAAGCGGATGTTCTGGAGGCTCTTATTTCTCATGGAACTGAGGCTACTGAGAAACTGGGCTACTCAGAAACTCAGCACAGGCCTGGGACACAGGATTTGAAGACAGCCAGCCTGGACCATGAGGTGCCCTGAGCCTCATCAGCACCTGGGCCTCTCATATCTGATAGAGGGAAGAAGAGAATTCAGGTTGGGGAAGAGGAGGGGCCCTTTCCCCTCCTCCACCACTGTCTCCCTCCGGGAACCCTGAGCCCTGTGTCATGCAGGATGTCTAAGCCCTTAGAGGGTGGGCTGGGCTCCTACCTCGCAGTCTTTCTAGATGGAGGCAGAGACCAGGACTGACCCTCTCTAAGTCCCCGCATATAAAGGGTTATGGAATATTCTAACTGCAAGGGAGGGGAACAGGAAGTGAAGCCCATGTGGCCCTCCTGCTAGGGCGGGAGGCGGCAGGGTCCTTGTCTTCTCAACATGTCCCTTCGGGCCAGACCTGTTAGTTCAGATCTTCCTGTTCAGGAGCTTGAGCAGCAAGCAGATTGGAGCACCTTCCATCTATGCCCCTGAAGACCCACTCCTTTTCTATAGGGCCCTCCTCAGCCCATGCCGCATACTGTTCATAATGTACCCATTGGCTCCTCCCAAGCCCCGTCCTGCTCTGGCTCCCAGCTCAGAGGTGCCCCACTGGCCTCCAAGCCCGAATCACAGACTCTTCCTACATCTCCCTTCGTCCTCACCTCCCAGATCTGACCACTCACCTCTGTCCCTTTGCCCATGATATCTCTGGAATCCTTCCACCTTCCTGTCTACCGTCACCAGCAAAGACATCATTTCTTGGTCTGACCATTTGTGGAAGAGCTCTCTATTAGGCCAGGGTCCCTCTACCAGACAGCTCTTTGCTCTATAGCTGGAGTGACCCTTCCCACTCACATTGGGCCCCCTGTCTCTCGCCTGCATCAAACTCTCCGTTGGTCACCTACAGTCTCAGGCACCCGCCCTGGGGTCCAGCATTCAAGGCCTTTCAGATCTGTTGTTCTCCGCGTCCTCCCCAATACCCTGTTCTATGCCAGTAACGCACCAGATGATCTTGCCTGGCAACCCCATGCTGTTTCACCCCTGTGTGCTTTTTTCCAATGGACTTGCCACTCCCCAGAGGTGACACCCCTCCCGCCCCCCCCCCCCCGGAGAACTCTTATTCATCCTTTAAAACCAGATTTTGTGACCCCCCCTCTCTGAAGGGCTCCCTGACTTACTTCAGACATAACTATTCCCCTGTCTCTGCCATTTGTACCTTAGTGCCTCTTGTACCTCAGTGTGACTATTGGTTTGTACCTCTGTCCCTGCCGCAGTCGGTGAGCTCCTAAGGACAGAGGCCAACTCCTTTTCTCTCTCCCTTCCTCTTTTCTTCTCCACACCCAATCTTAACCTTCCTGATCAAGACTCTCCTGGGCTCAGCAATGTGGCCGGCTGGGTTCTAGTGTCTGCCCATTCCTCACAAAAGTGATATCCCAGGCAAGGCCTCTACTTCAGTGGAGCCCACAGTTCCCTGAGGACACAGAATATAACGGACAGGAGTGCTTTGAAGAAAGCAGAGGAGGGCATGGCACTGAGGGTGACATTCAGGGTGGAGTGGGGCCGACTGATTGGGGGCTCAGGGAGGTTTTTCTCAACAGGAAGCCTTTGAGCTGGGGCACAAATGACAAGAGGGACCCAGCTGTGTGAGGGGAGAAGGAGAAAGAAGGTTTCGGGCAGAGGGGCAGCTTGATCAGAGGCCCTGTGGTCAGAAGGAGCTTGGTTTCCTGAAGGAATCAGGCCACCTGGGCTGGAGACAGCAAAAGGCAGTCTCGGGAGGTGAGACACAGGTCATTCCTAAATCCCTGTCCAGCAGGGGTCCAGGGGAAGGGTGTTGGGTAAAACCAAAGTAAGGCACAAGCCCCAGCTCGTTGGGAAGACATCCTCACGGAGGCTCTGGTTTCTAATCTCTGCCCACAGAGTCTCTCACCCAGCTCAAGAATGGTCTATAGGCCAGTAGAAGGCACAACCCCTACATGGCTGAAAGTGACCCTGGAGGATCAGTTCATTAGTGGGATCCACCACTATCATGCAAACTCCCCGAGGACAGGGGGCTGGTCTCTTCCTTTAGCTGTAACTTATCTCCAGTGTCCAGAAGTGTCCACAGCATAGTGAGGCTCAGTAAGTATTTATTGAGTGAACCATGGTGATTTTTTTCCCCTTTTAGTGATTAATATGCATAGATCTCTCATCAAAGAGTGGCTTGTGTCAAACTCACTGAGCACCCGACTCTGGTGTGGCTCAGAACTCATTATCTTCCAGCAGCAAGTTGAAGGGTTCTTGGACAGAGATCTGAGCGGAACAGTCAGGCTGTTGCTTGGACCCAGCCAACCTTCTGGTGAGTTCAGAGTTACAAACTATTATCGTCTCTGCAGGTGGGGAGTACCTGGGTACCTCTCGGTGTCTCCGCCTGAATTAGGAACTCATCTCTCTGTCTGAACCCAGGCCAGGAGGGAGGGAACTGGCTCTTCTCTTGTGTGAGACTGCTTTGGGCATCTTTAATGGTGTTCTGTGGTCACGTCGAAGAGTCAGAGAATCTGAAGTGTTTTGTTTGGTTGATTTTAGAGTCTTGAAGGAACTGGTGAATGAAAAAGACTTGCCCAGGATCATGCAGAGTTGACACCACAGCTCAGTCTGGGGACTCCCAATCCAGAGCTCTGCCACTGTTCTGGACAAACTCTGGCTGCTGTGGTTTAGATGAGTGTCATGTGTTAAAGGTTTTGCCACCAGCCCTTGGTGCTAATAGGAGTTAGGTCGCTGGGGGCATACCTCTGAAGGGGATACTTGGATTTTAACTTCTTCTTCCTCTCTTTCTGCTAGGGGGTGAGCAGTTTCCTCCATCATGTACTCCTGCCATGATGTTACCGCCTCTGTACAGGTCCAATGTGGTGAGGCCAATTTATCATGGGCTAAAATCTCCAAAGCTATGGGCTAAAATAAACCTTTCCTCTTTTTAACTGTATTATCTCAGGTATTTTGTCATAGTAACAGAAAACTGATAATTACTCTGGTGATCTCATCTGAAGACTGTTTCCTACCTTCAGTATTTCAATGTTTGTCCCTGGCACTCAAAACTGTGATACTTCATGAAATTTACTCATCAATCCTCTCCTTTTTAATTTTTAGTTGTACTAGGATATATAATAGGTAAAATCTATCATCTTAATCATTTTAAATGTCTACTTCAGTTGTGTTAAGTTCATTCATTTTTTTGGGGGGGGGGAGTAACCACCACCACCCATCTCCTGACTCTTTTCATCTCACAAAACTAAAACTCTTGAAATTTTACTTATTCAATCTCTTTGAATATTAAATGAGAAAAATAATGATGATGATGATGATGATGATGATGATTCCTACTTTATATATTTGTGAGAATGAATAGGGCAACATGAATGTTGGTGCTAGATGCAGCTTATTAAGTACATACTTAACATCCCCCTACAGGTTTTCCCTGAAGTTATTTTGAGGGAAGTTGTTTTAAGGGGTTACCCCATATAACAAAATATGGGATGAAAACAGGATAATGTCTTCAAAGTCGTGCATTTTATTTTTTACTATCACATTATACAATGCATGCTTTGAACATACAACATTTTGCAACCAGTGATGTAATGTCTGTAAGTACTCACTGATTTGTTATTATTTTATCGTGGTAAAGTACACATAAGAAAATTGACCTATTTAGCCATTTGTCATGAAGAGCTCAGTGACACTTAGTACATTCACATTGTTATGCAACCATCACCACCTTCCATCTCCAGAACCTCCTCATCTTCCCAAACTGAGGCTCTGTACCCATCAAACACAACTCTCCATTCCCTCCCCTTCTTCTTTCCTCTGGTAACTCCCATTCTTCTTGTGTTTCTATGGAACTTCATTTCTTTTTATGGCTGCATAATATTCCATTAATAAAACACCGCTGTTAAAAAAAAAAAGAAAGTAACCAATGTCCCACATTTTGTATTTTCATCCATGCATGGATAAACATTTGGGGGGTGCCCCTCTTTTGACTGTGGGACATAGTCCTGTACCGGGTTTGTTTGATGCCTCAAGGTGGGTGGACTTTGAAAGCCTTATGCTGAGTGGAGGCAGCCAGACAATAAAGGTCACATAGCGGTGCAGCCTTTGTATATTAACACATATCCAGATTCCTCAGAGGTTATGTGAGAACAGTGATTTGGATGGTGCCCACTGTATGCATTTGCAAAAATTGACTTTCCCCAAATACATACTGAATACCCAGCCCTAGCAAATCCACAGAGACAGAAAGTAGATTCATGACACCAGGGGCTGAAGGAGGGAAGAACGACTCATCCCTCCTTAAAGGGCACGGCGTTTCCCTTGAGGGTGATAGAAATGTTTTGGAATTAGAGGTGATAGTTGCACGACGTTGTAACTCTATTAAATACCACTGAATCACATGCTTTAAAATGGTGGCTTTTATGTTCTACAAATTTCACAGAAAGAAAAAGCACAGGAAGCCCCTTATGCTATATTTCCATTGTGATGCGGAACCTCCCAGATGTGCCCAGGGATGTCAGAAACTTCAGAGAAATTCCCTTAGCTTTTCCGGGCATCCTCAGGAAGATTTTCATGTTACTGACCCCAGGGTCTTGAGGGGACCAGGTGCTATCTGGTGCTCCTTCATGGAGCACAGGGTCTGGACATTCAGAGGAGAGAGTGTGAGAACTAGAGGGATCAGGAGGGAGGGCAAGGTTCTCCTAGGATGAGCTTAACCTGCTGCAGGTGAGAGAGCTCTGAGATCTTGGGAACTCATCTTGGACCTCTGAACCTCTCCTTCTACCATCCAAAGCGCAGGAGAAGTAGTGAAAACTATGAGAAAGGCACCATCTCCCTGGGACCCACGTCCTGGGCAGGCAGTGTTGAGTTTCACTGGGTTAAGGTCATGGCTTAGCCTAAAGCTGGGGCAGAGATTTATAAGGAAGGATGTATCACCTGTGGACTTAGCCCTGGACAGTGCAGAATGGCCTCAGGCAAAGAAGATGAAAAGCCGGAGGACAGAGGGGACATGATTTTTCTTCTGCATGTCTCAGTGGATAGAAGGGGGGCAAGGACAAGAGAGCGGGAACCTGCTAAGAAGTCCACGAGAAGGCAAATGAGGAGGCTGCAGCCTCACAGGGAGACTGGCCCTGCCAGGGGGTTAGTACTTGATTTGCTGAAACCACTTCAGGTACATTAGTAACTCCTAGATGTTAAGTACCTGCTAATTAACAATAGTCTGCAAATGCTCTATGCGGGAATAACCTGACCTGGAGCTCCCCTGCCCAGGAGAGAAGGGAATATTTGAGAAAGCCTCAGCCTGGGGTTAAAAACCATGCAAAGAAATAGTGCCCTGCACCACCGGGACTAGCATAGTAGGGTCTTGACATGGGCTAGCTGTATTTTCCCTAAAACGGGGTCTCATTTCTGAAATGGCCCTCATATCTCAAGAGTTGTGGTAGCTTTCAATGAGATAATCCGCACAGAGCTCAGCAACAACGGGTTGATCCGTGTGCCTGAGAAAGTGGTAATGAAGCAGTGAATCTGGTGCTCCTGAGTGCATGTCCACTCCTGCCTCAGTTTCCCTTGGTGACCTCTTTTGGATTTACTGATGGCCGTGCTGGTGGTCAGTCTTGCCCTGGGACCTTAGCCCACCCCAGCTCTGTACCTTGGTCTCATTAGGGAGACCTGCTGTGTGACTCTGGGGAAAGTAGGGGGTAGGGAGTAGGGAGGGTGCTCGCAGAGGGAGGAGCCATCTGAGTCTGGTGGGACTTCTTGGATGAGGTGAGCTCTGAGCCTAGGCCTGAATCCCCAAGGCCTATCCCCCAGGCTGCCCCTGTGTCAGCTCACAGTGAAAGTTCTGAATGAAGGAGGCACCAAGAACACATGTGTGCAGGGCTCACCATTTCGTCTGTACTCCAGGCTCCTGTGTGAGCTCCCAGATAGCCCTTGCTGCAGTCTGGCTGCAGCAAAACTAACTGGGGGGGGGGGGGTGTCGAGGAACTTGTGAAGGTTGATACAGTGGGAGCCATTTATTGTAGGACTGCCGGGGTATATATACATAACTAATTACACACCGTTTATCTTATTAACATGAACTAGACATAGCAGTCCACCAATAAGGAATCATCATCTTAATGATTACACACCGCTTAACTTATTTGACATAATCTAGACACAGCAGTCAGTCATTAAGGAATCTCTATCATCTTAATGGCTTGCTGGCGTTACTTCTCAAACCACTCCCTCTGGCAAAATGCCAGGCGCCATCTTGACTTGTACGGACCCTAACAGCCCTGAGAGAGGAGTTGGGCAGAAAGCATCAGGAAGGTGAAGTGACTTATTGCTCAAGGGAGCACAAGTAGCTTCCACGGCCCCTGGAGGCTTTGTGGTTCAACTCTGCATTCGTCTGTCAGCCCCTGAGCACCCGCCCAATGGATTCCTGTGAGGCCTAAGTTGGGAGAGCTTCCATGGCTTCACGCACTCACATGCATGCTCGCGTTAACCGACCGACAGGAATGGGAGAAAATATGACTCTATCCTTCCCACGTGGAACCCTTGGGCTTAGGTTGTCAAAGCTAAACTCAGAGCTGCATATTGCTGTCACTGAGTTCTTGTGTCTCACCAGGACTTCACATGAGGGGAAGGACACTGGTTGGGATCTGCTGAGAGGAAGAGCAAAACCTGAGGAATTTTGAAGGCATCAGACCTACGTTGGTTGCCCTCTCTTGACCTATTTATTGGTATTTACGGCCAGCTTCTTCAGAGCGTGGGAAAGGTCTTGTGTTAGTTTCCCAGGGCTGCGATGTCAAATTATCACAAACTTCATGGCTTAAAACACATGCTTATTACCTTACAGTTGTTTAGGTCAAAAATCTTACATGGATCTCACTGGGGCTAAAATGAAGGTGTTAGCACCTTCTGAAGTCTCTAGGGGAAAATCGATTTTCTTACCTTTTCTCAGCTTTTATAAAATTCCCACTTTCCTTGCTTATTGGTCCCTTCCAGACTCAAAACTAGCAATGATCAATTGAGTAGTTCTCATATCGCATCTCTCTGTCTCTTCTTTTCTGCCTACCTCTTCCACATTTAAGGACCTTTGTGACTGTATTGAGAGCCCTTGGATAATCCTCCCATTTACAGTCGTCTGCTTAGCAACCTTAATTTCATCTGCATCCTTAATTCACCTTTTCCAGGTGACTAACATAGTTAGAGGTTTTAAGGACTAGAAGGTAGACCTCTCAGGTGAGTGGAAATAAGGGTATCATCTCCCTATCACAGTCCTGCAGCTAGTTGATGCTGCAGTTCAAGTCACTTTGTCACTTGGCCTTTTGAGAAAATAAAATCTGTGATACTTAAAATGTCATGGCAAATTGGGATACTCTATCACATAGTAGAAACCTTACCTGGAAAAAATTACAGTGGAGCCCTTTAAATGTTCTAACAATTGAGTAGTTCTCATATCGCATCTCTCTGCATCTATTTTATTAGGAAATAAAATACCTTTGAGAAATAGATACTGGCTTGCTGTTGGATCCTAATGGAGAACCTAGGTAACCATGCAACCTGCACTGTCTAGGGATTATCTGTTCATTTAGCCATGAAGTTAGGTTTTCCCACAATACTCCATCAAAGGGAAGTAAAAAAAAAATATATATATGAAAGAATTGCTCAAATAGGTCTTGAATACAGTATCCACAAAGGCCTGGATAGAAGTTATGAATAGGTTCAACAATATGGGTCAAGGTTATTCTAGAAATCCCCACCATTGAATCTAATTTTCCAGCAATAGCAACTAGCTTTATACTTCTGGTTGTTAAGAACTCTGAGAAATCTGAGATATGACTTTGTTTGCAAGCTTATTATAGTTTGCAACAGTTTCATGGATGATAACAGAAGACGGGAGACTCCTGGATCAGAGACAAAAGATGGCAAGCACAGCAGGAAACTTGAGCTTCCTGTTTGCAGAGGCTCCCTTAACCCAAGTTCCATGGGGTGGTACAGAATGGCTCTGGTGGATGCTGCACATGCCTTAGATTTGTGTCCCAGCTGAAGAACTCAAGCTTAGGGGACTCCAGTGTTTCCTAATATACTGTAAGCACACCTGCTTCAACCTTTGCCCCAAATGGAAACATTCTCTCTATGATCCTGGACAGCAGTCAAGTGGGCTCTCTTCCCTAGAGGGAGACACTGTATCTTCTAATGTTGTTCGCTATACAAACATCCTTGAAAAGAGAAACTGGTTAAAAGATAGGCTGTCGATATCTCAGTTCAGAAGATCTGCAGTAATGCGAGAGACCCATAGAAAACTTTCTCCCAGCTCGGTTATGGTAGTAATAATAATACAATACTAGCAGTATATAATATCTTCAAACCCACTAGGGCCAGGCACTGTTCTTAGTACTTTGCATGCACTGGTTTGTTTAATCCTTAGTAGATTCTATCATTATTCCCATTTAACAGATGAAGCGCATGAAGGCACAGGGAAGTGAACCCACAAGTGGCAGGTCTGGGAACACTGAAGTCTAGGCTTTATGCTCTTTAATGTCAGCCAGCCTGCTTACCTGTTGGGCTGTTTCCACTGGGGAAGGGGCTGCAGTGTGACCTCTCAGAATATACACCTATTTGCAATTTGGGTTTGTTCGTCCCCATCGACCATGCCTTGGCCATCCCCACCACATGGACTTACTAATTGCTTTGGTAGCATAGAGCTTTCTCTGTCCTGTTTAAAAAACCACATTACAGCCAAAGAAGTGGGGCAATGGACTGATGCCCACAAGCCTTACTGATTTTAAATTGGATCCTATTTTCAACAAGAGCTGCCTTTAAAAACATTTGAATGCTCTATTGAAAAATAAGATAGACCAACAGTCCCAGCGGCAGACAACAACCTGTAACCCTAGAACACGGTCCTGCTGGGTGTGGAAGATGTTCTGAACCAATGTCCAGTGGAGAGTGGAGGAGTGCCCCCTCATGGGTCCTCTTCCATAACATGCCCTTGATTTGCCCACATACCTGCTTCTAGGCCTTAGTAACCGAGGGAGAACTTTTTCCACCAAGAATCACAACAAATTCCATCACATTGGAGCCCAAGATCATCTCCTGGTTAGTTTTTGTTTCCTGGGTCATTAGAGGAAGAGTGGGTATCTCCTGAGTTGACTGCTCTGGGGGAGTTAGGGAAGTAGGGATTGTGTTCCACAAAGAGAGCAGGAATGCAAGGTCTCCTTCGGCTATCATGCCCAGGGATAAGAGCTGACGACAGGCAATGCAGGCAGATCAGCAAGAGGGGACACCCAAGGGTGCAATATTTGAATTTATTTACCAGGTAAAAAACCCTGGTCAACTAAGGGACCATGCAGAGAAATTGGGAAGGGTTAGTGTAGGTGAGAATGTTGTAAGTAAGGGTCATACTGTGTGGTTAAAGGCAGAACAGTATCTCTTTGTTTTCTACTGAGTACTTTTTTTTTTTCAAGTGTCTCTTCACGTTATTATTTGTAAGGTGTGTGAGCAGTAGTTAAACTTACTGTTGGGTTCACAGGTAGCAAAGTGTCAAAACAGGAGGATTATGACCGAACCTGTGAAAGCAAAGATTATTTTCCAAAGAGCCTATACTTGAAAGCTAGATATGGCCTTGGGTTTTCACCATTTGGAGAAGGAAGGAGGGAGGCATTGTGATTTTGGCCACCTATGAAGTGGTTTTTCATATAAAACTCCTCTAAGACTCTACATTAGTTAGAATTGTAGTAAATGTGTGTGTGTGGTGTGACTCTGGCTCAGAGGACAGACATCTACTAATGTGGAAAGAAAGTCCCACTCCCAAGGCCACGGAAACAGTTGGAAGCAGCCCACTTGGATTTTGTGTGATTTAGTTGCATGAAACATTCTGCATTAATGTTTTATGCAGTTTCTGGTCACTTTCCAAAAATTAAGACAACAAACCCTTTCTGAATTAGCATAACAGTAAAGTCAGCTTTATTTCCTGATCATTTTAAATATTGGAAAATTCCTCAAAAAATAACCACTATGGAAAACGGTACGGTGGGTCTTCAAAAAGTTAAAAATAGAATTACCGTATGATTCAACAATTCCACTTCTGGGTATATACCCAGAAGGACTGATAGTAGAGTCTTGAAGAGATATTTGCCCATCCACGTTCATAGTAGCATTCTTCACAATAGCCCAAAGGTGGGAGCAACCCAAGTGTCCATTGACTTGACTAAAACAAAATATGATATGCACATACACTGGACTATTAACTCAGCCATAAAAGGAAGGAAATTCTGATACATGCAACAGCATGGATGGACCTTGAAGATACTGCATTAAGTGAAATCAACCAGCCTCAGATTTATTTCCTGACACCTCTACCAAACAAACAAATGAACCAACCATCCAATAAAGGTAAACAAAGACCAAAGCAAAACAACAACAACAAAAATCAGTCAACAGCCAATTAACCAAACAACAAAGAAGAAATAAGCCAGACTAAATATCGTAGGACTCCACTTATATGGGATTCATCAAAGTAGTCAAATCCATACAGGCAGATAGCAGAATGGTGGCTGCTGGGGGTTGAGGGGAGGGGGAGGTGGGAGTTGGATGTAACAGGAACAGGGTTTCAGTTCTGCAAGGCGAGAAGTTCTGGAGATGGATAGTAGTGACGAACATACTCAATGCCACAGGAGTGTACACTTAGAAATGGTTAAGGTGGCCAGTTTTATGTTATGCATATTTCACTACAAGCAATTGAAAGAATGAAAGAGATTCAGTTTTATAGTTTTTGAAGGTCTTTATTATTATGGATAAGAATTTTTTAAAGGGTAGAAAGAACTATACTAAGAAACAGATTTTCTGTACACGTGATTGGCCCAAATTCTTAAATTGATGATGTCCAGTTGGTTTTTAAATACCTTATTAAATCTCAGAATAGGGTTTAAGGGAGGCTGATCTTTGTAGACAACACTGGGCCCCATTATGCTCTGTTCCTGTCTCACAGACACACAGAGCACTGGATCTGCCCACAGGGATGCTGGGATTCTTGGATCTTCCTTCTGCTTGAGGGGGCGGCCTTTGAGGAGGGGACTGCACCATTCTACCTAGTGGGGTAGTTTCCAGTTCCTCTGCCTTCTAGTGCATAAGGAGGGTGGACTTCAGGCCCCTTCCTCCTTGACCTGGTTGTGTGCACATGGACATTATTGGAAGTGACCAGGAAGCCACTCTGAACAGCAATATATTGTTCCTCTCCTTTTCAAGGGTTCTCACCTCCAGTGTAGTCCACTTCCCTGCCCCCACCCCATCCATAGTAGACCATTGTGGATGCTAGACCTGAGCTCAATGAGTGACCATACCAACTCCTTTGTCCACTCTGGCCTTGTTTTTCTGTATGTAAAATGGGGGGGGGGCAAGCAAAGACTCTAGTCTATAGTGAACAAGAGCAGAGGAGAGAGGATGTGGCATAGGGAATAGTAGAAGAAATGGGTAAAATGCATATGAACCTTACTTCACAGGTTCAGGAGTAAAAGAAAGGTCACATTTCTTAGTTTTATTTAAAATTGAAGTCTGACGCAGTCCACATCTTACCAGACAAAAAGGTAAACTGAGGCTCAATAAAAATTTGAAGAGTTTATTTGAGTAAGAACCAGTTCACGCATTGGGAATTCCAGGGTGACAGAGGTTTTTGAGTTTCCATGATAAAGTATCAGAGATAAATATTCATGATGAAAACTTGGAATCAAAATCATTTGCCTACAGTCGCAAAATTATCTTTTTTAGTTTACCTTGTTGGAAGGTTTCTAGTCACATATTTGTAAGTGAGTTGGCTGCTTCTGATGAGCTAAAGTTTTGTTTCTGTCAAACATAAGCATTTACCAGAAAAGACCCAAGTTTTGTTCATGTTTTTAAATCAAACAAGGTGGAAGTCACTTATGAGGCCGAACTGGTCTTGTCTGTTCAGGGATTCTTGGGGTCTGGTCACCATTTGAATTTAATACTTTCAATGAGTCACAGTGGAAAAGTTTATACTGTCCAGCCTGAGATGAGGGTGGGTGTGGGGAGACATCTTATTAAAACAAACAAACAAACAAACAAAACAACTCACTGGTGAATCTGATGTGCAGCTCAGCCTGAGAACCATTGGTTTAGAGAATGAGCAGATGAGATGGGGAGAAACCAAAATGTTGATTGATTTCTTTAGACAAAGCAGTTCTCCAAAAGAAGAGACTATGGGAGGTGAGAGGCAGGGGAAGGTGGTGGGAGCAGATAATGAGTCACAGGAGGGAATGTCTTCCATCCCAGTGCAAATAAGTGGAAAGCATTGTTCTCTCTGTGTCTTCTAATGGCAGCTGTGCTGGGTGCTGACCAGGGAGGTGGGGTCAAGGGAGCTTGGACCTCCCAGGGGACTGGGTTGGGCAGCCAGGTGCAGCCTCAGGACAGCTGCAGGTAGAACTGCTGGATTCAGGGCTTGCATGTCTTGACTTGGCTTTGGCACTCTGCCTTTTGGACATTAGAAACAGCCATGCATGCGAGCTGTCACTCTTTTCCACCACTCACCTGGAAGCTTATCTTTGCTCCTGTATTGAAGTCCCCAGCCTCCCGGAGGTGACCTCTGTTCAGCTCATCATGAAGATGGATGCTTTGGCGGCATCTGAATTTGGATGTTCATGGCAGAAGATATTGTGCCTTGTGATGCCTGATGACTCCCCAAAGAGGCTGTATCTGGTTCTGATAAGATAAGAAGCTTCCTAACTCAGCACAGGAGCAGGAAAGAAAGCATCAGCAGGTTGGAGCTGTCATCAGTGGGAAGGCGCTGGGGATGGGGTGGGGGGGAAGTAATTCACTTGGAAAAGAGATGATTACTGCTGAAGATGAATTTGAACTTGCTGATGTGTCTGTGACTGGTGTTGTTGAGATACCAGGAATAGATGGACCGTTGGCTCTTTGCATAAGCTCGGTTCTCAGGGAGGCAGTACAAGTTCACTTTCCAAAAACAGACCGTACTAAAAATGATTGCTGTATCCATTTGGGTTCTTTCCATTTTGAGGGACAGGAAACCCAGACCAAACTAATTAAACATACAAACAAAAATTTATTATCATGTAACTGCAGCATCCAGAGTAAGCATCAGCTTGCCTTGATCGGGCAGAGGGGGTCCTGACTCCAGGACGTCTCAGTCAGTCTCCACAGGGGAGCTTAAGGAGTCTGCACCGAGGCTGTAACTGTTAGGAGCAGGGCTGATGGAGCCACTTTTAAATCCTGCCTTTGACACTCACGAGCTGGCTAACTTGGGGCAAGTCCTCAATTGCTTTGACCCTCAGTTGTGTTATCTATAAAATAGGGCTAGTGTTTAAGAGAATAAATGAAATAGGGTGTGAAAAGCCTTCTGCACACAGCTGGAGCTCATACATATTAGTAATTTAGAGGACAATGGTTGTTTTCTCTCCAGCACCCACACACCCCGCCCCGCTGGTTTCCTGGCAACAGTTCCAATTTTGTTTATGGATTGTTCCTCTCAGTCTCAGTCACGTACCAGGATGGGGCATAGAACCCAAGCTAACACCAGTTAGTATGCTGCATCCTTTGGATCTTGATGATTGGTTCATGGCTGTCTCCTGATCAAAGCTCATCCAATCAGAGAGAATGTCATGATTTTTCTGGGAATGTCAGGACAAGGATATCTTCCACCTCTCCCTTCCCAGTGGATTTGACCTAGAAGTATATGGCCCCAGGATCTTCTGAGGGTCAATTTTAGAAATGAGGGAAGAACTCAAGTGAGAAAGGGGTTAACCCAGGAGGAACAAAACAAACAAACAAATAAACACAGATGGATAGATAGACACATGGAATGGGTGAGAGGTTGGTAGTGATATAATATGAACCCTGGATCAGCCTATACCTGATGCTAATTCAAATTCTTCAGCTAGATGGAAATGAATTATTTTTTGTTAATGAGTTTATCCTGGGCTTTCTGTCATTTGCAATTGAAAGCAATAGACTAGTTTGGAGAGAGAGATTTCCTGGAAGCCAAAAAAAGAGATTCTTCAAAAGCCTCTGAGTCTCTTTGCCTCATTCCCGTTTCACTGCTAAGGAATTAGGTTCCAACTGTTGCATTGGATGAATTCCTTCTGTGCACAAAGCTTCTTGTACCTCGTGTGGGTTTGCTGAAAGGAAAAGAAGCTGTTCCAACCACCTGTCACTTGGAGAAGAGATGAATTACTTGGGACTAAAAGAACTTCTGCTATAACAGGAAAATCACAGAAGTCATAGGCAGGAGCCCAGGTCACCCTTTCATCACACCCTGAAAAAACAAAGTTCTCTTTGTGACCATGCTGTTTGGGTGTGCTGGATACCTCTGGAGTGAGGCCTGAGACTCGGAGGCTGATGGCCTTGGTCCTTGAGGTTGATCTCAACCTGGTTTCTTTGTGACTTCATTTGATAGTTTCTGAATTTGGGAGGCTGACGTTCAGAACCATCCCTTGCTGTCAGCCACCGTTTAGTCCAAACAAGGGATCCCCTTACCCTTCGAAAGCATAGAAGGGGGCTGTTCTCCAGCTACTTGCTGGACTTCAAGTATACAAGAAAAGGTTGGGGCTGATTGTTGCCAACTTACTACCTGGTCCTGTCTCCAAACTGAGAAGCTCAGCTGACTTTCTATTTGCAGCAACTTCCTGACTCAGGCACAGGGAAGGGTGGGCAAGCTCTGCTGGCCATTCAGCAGGCTCAGGCAGGTGAGTGTGCTAGCAGGTGGGAGTGGGCGGGATGCTCCTAGCACCCAGTGCACCAAGGTAAGGTTCTGGGGGCTGCTGCTCCGCTGGGTGGGAAATCACTATTCAAAACCTTGCCCTTCTTATCAGACCATGTGGGTTCACATCCTTATTTGGGGGTTGTTAAAAACAAAGGTAAAGATAGTCACCAAGGCTTATGGGAATGATGTACTGACCATCTAAATGCTTGCCGCTCGCTGCTATTTAGATGATCGTGGGTGGCAATGGGTCCATATTCCTACATCTCAACCAGGTCTCAGCAGGTGGGGGAACATTCAGATCTTCGTCTTCCAAATGGATGATTCATTCTAAAATTTGTGTTACTTGGAGCACTTTTCCCAACGGGGAGCACAAGTTCAGCTCATAGAGTTTCTTGGGCAGGTGGAGGGTCCCCTTTTGCATTCAAGTTGAGTACACTAGGAAGGAAGGGGATATGGCAGAGGAAAAGAGCTGAACATCATTCTTCCCATGGAATGGGCCAGAGAGGAGATGGACGGAAGTAAAGTAGATCAGAGACCCCCCCCCCACCTAGAAGACCCTTACTGTAATTAAACAGAAACCCCCCACCCTATTTGTGGCATATAAGTTCCTCTTCTTATCAGAGAGCTCTCTTACACAGGACATCACTATCAGCAAAAATATGCAGAAGGCATTGTGGTTTGTAGCTTCTTCTTTGTTTATAAATGCTAGTTTTGCAGAAAAAATTTGTGACCCCATCTGTCCATAGGATAGAACGAATTGCACTTGTTATATGAACTTCCTAACCCCTCACCCCCACTGCGCATAAAGTTCAAATAATTTCTATACCCATGGATCAGAGGAAGAATTCTTGGACGAGAGCCACCTCTGAACCCTGCAGTCAATAAACCTGATTCCCGAAAATTCTTCAAGTGTCCAGCTTCTTCTGTCCTACTTCAGAGGAGGAGCCAGAGGCTCAAATGCCAGGGTTCTTATGACACTCTTTCTTGTCCCATGCACCTAACCTGAGAAGGCTGAAGGAAGGTCCATAGAGATGTCTGGGAGCTTGAAAAGATGAGGGGTGTAGACCACTCCCCTAGCACATCCACGAGCAGCCCTATTCTGGAGAGTCCCCCATGGACGAGGAGGAAAGGTATGACTTTGGCTGAAGAGGAGCCCTGGTGCCTGTGTGTGCTGCAGGGAGCAGAAGTTCTGGAGGCACAGAGGATGTGCCAAGGCACACAATGAGGCAGAAGCCAAGAGTGTGTGTGTCTGGAGGGGTCGATATGACTGGCTCACAGAGGAGAGAGTGCGGCTGGCCCTTGGTGACACAAGACCAGAAACTCCCTTCTTTTTTCAGCTGGGAGGGAATGGAAACCCCCAGACACTCAGACACCAGCTCAGAGGGGAGCAGAGGCAGAGGGAAGAAATCAGAGAGACCAAGACTGTACCAGAAAGAGACTGAGATATTTAGAGGAGACCGTAAAACTGTAGGCGCCCAATTACTGTTGATTGAAAAGTTGACTGTTGATCCACTGTCTCCTTCTCTGATTTTTGGCTAGTCTCAGAGGGATGCAGGATGGCTAGGGAGATTAGGAGAGCAGAGGAGAAAGAAATCCGCTGCATTTTTCTTAGCACATTTGAGCAGAAGTGGCTAAATTTGATCCTTATTTGTTTGAAATTGTATTAATTTATTTGGAATTTATTTCAGTTGTACAAACAATATACCTGTTGATTCTCGTGGTAAAAAAAAAAAAATTCAACAACGTAGTTAAGTTCCCCTTAGCTCCTTTCCTTTCTAGTAGTAGACACCAGAGTCTATTTGGAATAAGCCATTTTCTATGTATTTACTTATATTAATATATATTTTGGAAATGTAATCCATAGCCTTTGATTTTTCTCATTAACAGAATCACACTATAATGATACTTGTGTAACTTGATTTTTTTTTTTTAACTTGGGAATGTATCAGTTCATGTATATCCACTTCATTAAAAAAAATGCTCCATGGTATCCCATAGTTTCAATATCTGATGGTTTATTTCCTTGTTGATGGACATTTAAGTAGTTTCTATGTTTTGCTTTTACAAATGATAACACACACACACACACACACACACACAAATCTCCTTATACATGCTTCTTTGTGCATAGATGCAAATCTCGCCCCAGCATATGCCTGGAAAATTGTTTGTGTGCTGTTTTTAAAGTCTCAGTTTGTAATTCTTGGAAAAATGGTGCCATCACAGAAAACGGTTGTTTTGCCCTAGCCCTATCTCACTCCCAACTTGTTCAGGCTGCTACCACAGGAATTCCTTCATGGCCTGCAAACAAAGAGGAAGCAAGAATATCTGGTACACTTTGGACTTTAGACAGAGTCAGAAATGAGGAACAGCTGGTATCTGTGGCCTCTCACTTTAGTAGCAGCAGAATACACCAAAGAGGTGCTGGGTTCCTGTTGATAGAATTGATTAAAGAAACCCAACTTAGCAAAGGATGATATCTAATGTTACATTCACAATAAAGTTAGTGAGAGACTGTCTGGAGTCTGGCCTTGCTGCTCATTTTGAACAGCCCAGAGTTTCCCCAGAACCACGCATTTCTGTGGGACCAGGACCTGCCTGCCTCCGTTTACCCTCATATTATTTGGGTGAACTTATTATTTGGATAAAATTCTTGACTGGCGTTGGCATTGGGAATTTGCACTGGGGGGTATGTCTGTAAAGGAGGCTATTCGAAGGAAATTGGGATGGCTCTTACCGTGTTCCCACTTTGGGAGCAGAGTTCACAGAGTTGAGAACTCGGGCATCACTGAACTGAACCTTGGTGGTGATTAATCCACCACCTGGTGACGATCATGCTCCCTCTTCTGCAAATTGGTTTGTAGTCTTGGAATTTAAGTAATGTCGGTGCTTCTTGGTCATCTGGGAGGGTTGGAGTCAAGATGTTGGATGTGCCTACGTCAGTCTCAGTGCTTAGGGGTAGATGTGCCCCCAATGCCACAAGAAAAAGAAAAAAAAATGGATAAAATCCCAAATAGATGCTCCTCCCATCTACCTGTGGGACGTAGGTTGTTATGGCGATGGCAAAGAGATCAAATGAAATGGAAACTGGGACAGGATTGGTCTACAAAACTGTCAGAGGTGACTCCTTTTGAATGCTGGTCTCCATATGTCACAGTGCCTCTGTCCGTCATGGTGGTGGCCACTCTGAAGTCAACAGAGTGCCTTAGATCTCTGTTTTCACTATTTTTTTCCCAGGAATTCAGGAAACCACAGTGAGCCTGGGTGCCAGCTGGAGACACGGTAACTACGCCACTTTTAACATCTAGTCTGTACTTCCAAAGCTGCACCCAGGCTTTTCGGGTCAAAAGAGATGGCAATGGTTGGCTTAACTTGATAAATTTACCGTGTTCCTAACCGGACAGATTTTTTTGATCCTCAGCAATAACTGGAAGGTCAGAGGGATACTTTATAATTATTTCATCATATATAATTCTCACATCCTTCCTGGGATGTGTGTTCCATTACTCATATTTTACTATTTAGAAAACTGGAGGCTCCCTCTCCTCAGTCTATACCCTAAGGACTTAAAAACAGCATACTACAGGGACACAGCCACATCAATGTTTATAGCAGCACAATTCACAATAGCTAAACTGTGGAGCCAACCTAGATGCCCTTCAGTAGATGAATAGATAAAGAAAATGTGGCATATATACACAATGGACTTTTACTCAGTAATAAAAGAGAATAAAATCATGGCATTTGCAGGTAAATGGATGGAGTTGGAGAAGATAACGCTAAGTGAAGTTAGCCAATCCCCAAAAAACCAAATGCTGAATGTTTCCTCTGATATAAAAAGGCTGACTCATAGTGGGGTAGGGAGGGGGAACATGGGAGGAATAGATGAACTCTAGATAGGGCAGAGGGGTGGAGGGAAAGGGAGGGGGCAGGGGTTTAGCAAGGATGGTGGAATATGATAGACATCACTGTCCAAAGTACATGTTTGAAGACACAAATTGCTGTCAACATACTTTATATACAACCAGAGATATGAAAATTGTGCTGTATATGCAAAATAAGAATCGCAATGCATTCCATTGTCATTATTTTTTAAAAAATCAATAAAAAATTTAAAAAAAAGAAAACTGGAGGCTCAAAATAATTTAATCTGTATATGACTGAGCCTGGATTTGAAGCCAAGATTGCTCCAAACTAGGCAGCTTTAAAGAACCAATGTGTTATCTTGCAGTTTCAATAGGACAGGAATTCCCAGGTGTGGCTTAGCAAGGTTGTGGCACAGTGTTTCATAAAGTTACAGTGAAAATGTTGGACCAGGCTATTGTCATCGGAAGGCTTGACTAGGGCTGGAGGAACTGTTTTCAAGGTAGCGCACTCGTGTGGCTTTTGACTGGAGGCTTCAGTTACTCACCATCAAGTTGCTTGAGTGTCCTTAGAACTGGAAGCTGGTTTCCTTAGGCTGAGTGATCCGAGAGAGAACAAGGAGGAGGATATGATGTCCCTTATGACCCAGTTTTGAAGGCGACAAACCATTAGTTACACCATATTCTATTTATTAGAGGTAAGTCATCACGTTCAGCCCACATTCAAAGGGAAGGGATTTAGACCACAACCTTGAAGAAAGAAGGATTGAAGAATTTATGGACATGTTTATAAACCACGACACAGATGGACCTTATAGCTTCTATTATTTTTCAAAGATGCTAGGCTGCGGCTCACAGGTGACCATGCGACCTGCTCACTACCTTTCCCCACACACCTCCCACCCTGGCCCCTCCCTCTACTCCAGGTAGTCCTGCTTCCTCTTGATGGCGGTGAGGCTCCATGAAGATAGGGTGTTTGCTGTCCTCACCTTATTTTCTTTGACATCACGCTTTGCTTCTCTGGGTTCTGATGCTGTGCACCTCCTTCTTCACATATTGCCAAACTCTTATAAAACGGTCACCTTTATTTGTCACACAATGATCTAGTGACCTGATTGAACTTTATACATCTATGACGGAGATAGCCTCTGAGCTCTCCAGTCTCATGATGTTTTGAACAAAAGTTGTAGAACCTTCAAGAAGCCCCTGAGATCTTTCCTGAATCCTTCCACTCAGCTATTCACCTTCTGATCTACCTACAGCCCCCAGACGTCTCTCTCTAAAACCCAGATATAATCAAGTCACATTTACCCCCCCCAAGCTTTCAATAACTCCCCATTTCTTTTTTTTAAATATTTATTTTTTGGTTGTAGTCAGACACAGTATCTTTATTTTATTTATGTGGTGCTGAAGATCGAACCCAGGGCCTCGCACGTGCTAGGCGAGCGCTCTACCACTGAGCCACCACCCCAGCCCCAATAACTCCCCATTTCTACAGGATGATTTTTGGCTCTGGCTTTGAGACCCTTCACCACCAGGCCCCTGCCAGCTTCTCCCTCTCACCCACTCACCACTCTCCAGGTAAACCCGACTCTATGCTATTCTGGGCAAGTGTCTTGCTCTTTGAAGCCTCCACCCCTTCACATGGGCTGTTCATTCTCCCTGGAATGAGCTCCTCCCCTTTGAACAGTTGTCAAACTTCTTCAAAGTCCAGTTCAGTCACCATCTCCTCCTGAAGCTCCTTGTACCTCCCCCTCCTTCCTGGGCACATCAGTCAGTAGAAGATATGCAGATGAAGGTGTCTGCTTGAATCCTGCAGCTACCTGCTGACTTAACTGGGTTAACACTAATTAAAATCACAGGACAGCTAAATCTAATTTTTGACACTTGATAAATGCCAAACATCAATGGATTTTTCATTAACATACCACATAGCAATGTCTTTAAGTCACTGTTATGAAGACACTTTCCTAATTTCTTGGAGGTGGTTAATCTTCTGTGCAGACATTGGAAAGGATTGAATTTCCTGACTCCCTTGGCTCTTGTCATGTTCGTGGTGTAAAATGATTGGAAAAGAAGCAATTGCCCTAGACGGTGATGTCCATTTGCCACCTTTGTCAGGAAATAAATAAATGAGATACTGCAGGTGTCACGAACAGGGATGGGTCACCCCTTTTCCTTTCTCCTAAGTAGATGCCAAAGGAAGCACTTGGTTTGAATATTGGACACCCCACCTTCCGTGGCTGGATTTAGATCCCTCCTGAGTTTCCAAAGAGCACTCTGCTGAATTTTTCAGGTCGTATTTTAGCAACAATAAAGGATGATTTCATTGACTTCATCTGAACCCCAATTGTCCTTTATTCATGAAATTGCAGCCTGACGGTAACATATGGCCAGAAAACCACAAGGTAATCAGAGACAAAGAATTCTGAAGGTGCAAATACTGTGCCTAGATGCTGGTTCTGTCGCCTGTCATTGCCATAGCCCTTTCGGGACCAGTGCTTAACCAAGCAGATGCACAGCACATTGGACGCTTCGCCTAAGGAGGAGGAGAAGTAAGTGGGAATATGGGGTGCACCCAGCGTGCACACGATGAAAGAAAAGCAATCAAGGCATCGGCAGCCCTGTTCATAGCAAGCCAAGCAGGGACAGCACCAACCTGAGGGTGACTTGGGGTTATGTTAACAGATGGTGGAGAGCAAGCAGAACGCTTCACCTCCCATTTGGCCCCTGTCACCCGACTGAGAAGACTAATCTTCCCCTGTGAAGGGGGAGTGCAATCACTTTGTTCAGAGGAAATTGCAGCCTGGGATGTGAGAGGAGTTTGGACAAGAGCCTAATCTGTGGGTGTTTTGCTGAAGGCTAGGTAATTTGAAGTCTTTTAGGCAGGAAAGGGTTAATCCATTGTAGGCTTAAGGTAGAGTCCCACACAGTGCCTGTGGTCCGTTATCATGTCCACTCACCTATTCCACGAGACATTTTATGTTTGTCTGTATGATCCCAGGATGCTACAGCGGGGAGAGCTGACCTGGATTCCACTCTTGACTGCAACCTATTGCTATCAGCAGTCAATCACAGAACCTCTGTCACGTCAAAGACGCAGACTGACTCAGGAAGAGGAGTGAGCCAGGCAGGAAAACAGAAGCTATAATAGGCATTTCAAACACAGGGGATTTAATGTAGGAAATTGGTTATGTGCATATGGGAAGAACACAAGAATGATACTGAGAAAGCCCAGAGACGGGGAGCCTCAGGGAGCAGCCACCTCCCGCAGGGCTGGAGGAACAGATGGGAGGAGGTGGGTTGTCAGAAACTAGGAGCTTGGAGAAGGGCTGCCAGGAGGAAGGAGAAAGACCCCCATGTTCTTCCAGGGCTGTTGCTTGCCTATGATGGGCTTGGCTCTTTGACCATATTTCTGAGCAGCGATTACTTTAGATAGTACCAAAAAAAAAAAAAAATAGAGTTATGGGATAGAGCATTACAGGAACCAGGTCAAGGCTAGGGTGGGAAGAATTTTTGTAGCAAAGTTTGGGGGGAGGATCGCTGAATCTGAATCACTTGGAAGCTGACAATAAATTCAAGAAGATCAAGAGCAGAGTGGCATAAGCCGATGTGTATTGATCTCCTATTACTATGTAATAAATTACAAATTTAGTAGCATCAAAGAACATATATTCATTATCTAACAGTTTGCATGTGATAGGAACTGGGCATGACTTAACAGGGTCCTCAGCTCAGGATCTTACAAAGCTTTGACCAAGGTGTCAGCTGGGGCTGGAGTCTCATCTGAAGCCAAGGACTTCTTCCAAGTTCGTGTAGTTTGGGGCAGAATTTATTTCCCTATATTGATGGGCCCCATAGGGGCTCAGGTATTCAAAGCCATCAAAAGAAGAACCCTCTTATAAAATGCTCACAGGATTCAGTTGGTCCATTTTGATAAAATCCCTTTTGATTAATTCAAAATTAATGGATCTGACATCTTTATCTCTGACTGGGATAAACATCCTGCTTGTAATAAGGGAGGAACAAAGCCGAGAGAGAGGAGGTGCTGACCATGTTTCTTCTTCAAAGTCAGGGACTCCAGGTTCAAGTCTAGATGGGAAGGGAAGGGGGAAGTCTTTGAGTAGACATTGAAACACATGTTATTTGGGGTGGGTGCATTCATATAATTGAATCAAATTGTGGTTTAATGCCTGAAAATGACCACTGAATTGTCCATTGTCTAAGGGTGTGTAGAAAATTGAAGGATCTGTCCAAGTTTCCATTCAGGGACAGGTGAAAATGACTGTCACTGAAAACATTTTAAAGTTCATGATTATCAAAAAATAAAGTTGCATATTGACCACATTGTATATACTGTGTTTATTCAGTGTATTTGTTCTACATAAAACTGTGTGAAAAAAATCTTGACAGGGATCAGCAAGCACAAAGGCACTGGGGTAGGAATGTTGCTGTCTCTGAGGATAGAAGCAGAGGAAGAGAAGGGGAGGGTGAAATGTGTGAGTCTGAAGAAGCAGGTATGGACCAGATCAGGAAGGGGCCTGTGGATCATGATGAAGAGTGTGGATTTTCTTGGCAGGGGTGGGGATGTACTGAGGATTGAAATCAGGGACACTTGACCACTGAGCCACATCCCCAGCCCTATTTTGTATTTTATTTAGAGACAGGGTCTCACTGAGCTGCTTAGCATCTCACTTTTGCTGAGGCTGGCTTTGAACTCCCAATTCTCCTGTCTCAGCCTCCTGAGCTGCTGGGATTACAGGTGTGCACCTCTGTGCCCAGCTTGGATTTTCTTTTAATTGTACTAAGATGCTATTAGAGGGTCGGAAGCAGAGAAGTGACATGATCTAATTTACATGCCAGGTGCTGTGCTCTTGCTTTACACAACGCCCTTTGCACCTCGCTAAGTCTGCCTGCTAAAGTTCTTTCCTCACTTTATGGTTGTACTTCAACCTGTTGGGAGTGTGCAGAAAGTCTCATAGCTGCCCTTTGAGGAGAGAACCCCCAACCTTGTCTCTCTCTACAAGCTCCTTCTAGTTTCCCAGGGTCAAGAATATGCCAACCCATGGGAGCAAGCCAGACCTCCCCAGTATACTATTCTTGTATCAGAATAGATGCCTAAGTCAGAGCAACCGTAGGGGCCTGGGACAGAAGGGTGGAGGCCTCCTTGGGGTGATGCACCATCAGTCTTGCTTTATACTGAGTGACAACCAGCAGACTCAATCTGATCCTCTCTCTTTGGGGAGGTTTGAAGTGGGCTAAGCTCACATTATGAGGGTACCAGCCATTAATGCCAAACTTTGGGACAACTGAGACCAGGTGCCTCAGGGGCTGCTTTCCCTGAAGGAAAATCGGTGAGACCCATATCTTAGCTGAAGGCTCCCTGTTCTTTGGGTTGGGGACTGTGGAAGGCGTGAGCCTTATTTTGCTGTTTTGTGAATCCCTGTGCACGAGGGAGGTGGACTGTCTTACATTCTCGTGATGGCTTTGGTGTCCAAACTCCTGCTCAACTGCAAGCCCAATCTCTTCCCCTCCCATCTCCGGCCTCTTTCTGCTTATCACTGATACAAACGTGAAATCCAGAGCCCTTTCCAGAATTTCCCCAGCCCTCAACTGGCACCCACTCACACAGGTATTTGGCGACGTAACATATTTAATGAGAGTGTTGGGAAGGCAGAGGAAGCCTGTAGCCCTGGGTCGGGTGGCTCCATGACTATTCCAACGTTTGTATTCTTCAAGTCCCCATTGCCCAGGGACTACCCCCTCTCTAAACCCAGTTCACCTCATTTTATCATGCACCGAATCTAACTCTGCCTTTCGCTCTGCGTCCCTCTGTCATCTAAGGCTCATTAGCATCTTCTCCACCCCAAGGACCTTAGTGGAAGGGAACAGCATAGAACTTTGTTACGCTGCCACCTTTCAGAAATTAGACATGGCTGATTTTGGTTTAGGTGTTAAAACATACTGTCTTCTTCATTATAATACCCTATTTCTAAAACTCATTTCTCCTCCTGGCAAACTTAATGATTAACACAAATCTGAGGATATTGAGGGTCAGATTAGAAAGCAGATTGTATTTTCTACATACGGCCATAAAATGTCCCCCATTTCACAAGTTTCTCTAGCCCTTACCACTCTGCCACCAAGAGGTGGGGTTTATGTCTCATCATCTTCAACTGGGGTGGCCCTTTGTAACCACCTCAACCCTGTGGGTATGGCAGAAAAAATGCTATATGATTTTAGATGTTAGGACACAAAAATGCATGCACTCCCTCCTTGTTCCTCTTAGGAATGTCACCCTGTAACTTTCCCACAACATCGTGAGGAAGCCCGGGCAATTCATGTGAAGGTGCACAGGAAGAGCAACTGAATTCCCAGCCATCAGTCAGTGGCCAATTGCCAGCTGTATGAGTGCATCTTTTTCTTTTTTAATACATTGCAGTTTTTTATTTTTCTTAAAAATTTGCTATTCTTTGAATATTGGCTTAATGGTTTTTTTTTTCAATTTTTTATTTGTTCTACTTAGTTGTACATGACTGCAAAATTCATTTAAATTCATCATACACAAATGGTGAGCAACATTTCAATTCTCTAGCTACACGGTGTAGAGATGCCAATTCTACACGGTGTAGAGACACACCATTCGTACAATCATACATGTACCTGGGTTAATGATGTCCATCTCATTCCACCATCTTTCCTACCCCCACAACTCCATCCCACCCTCCCCTTTGCCCAATCCAAAGTTCATCATTTCTTCCCATGCCCCTCCCATCGTAGATCAGGATCCACTAATCAGAGAAAACATTTGGTCTTTAGTTATTTGGGATTGGCTTACCTCACTTAGCATAATATTCTCCAACTTCATTCATTTACCTGCAAATGCCATAATTTTATTCTCTTTTATTGTTGAGTAATATTCCATTGTGTATATGAACCACAGTTTCTTTATCTGTTCATCTATTGATGGGCATCTAGGTTGGTTCCACAGTTTAGCTATGGTGAATTCAGCTGACATAAACATTGGTGTGGCTATGTCACTATAATATGCTGATTTTAAGTCCTTTGGATATAGACCGAGGAGTGGGACAGCTGGGTCAAATGGTGGTTCCAGTTCAAGTTTTCTGAGGAATCTCCACATTGCTTTCCAAAGTGGTTGCACCAATTTGCAGTCCCACTGGAAATCCATGGGTAGCAAAGTGAGTGTGTCATTTTGAAAGTAGATTCTCCATTCCTCATCCTCTTGGGAGGGAGACAAATCATTCCCATTGAGCCCTGCCCTAATGGAAAAATCATGAGTTAAACTGTTACTGATTGCTACCGTTTAGATCTGGAATGCCTCCCAAAGGGCCATGTGCTCAAGGCTTGGTCCCTGGTGCTAGGCTAATGAGAGGTGGTGAAACCTTAAGTGGTGGAACCTAGTGGAAGGTCTTCTGCTCATTGGGAGCTTCCCTTCCCGGGGGACTGTGGGGCCCAGCCCCTTCCTGTTCTTGTCTCTGTCTTTCACTTCCTGGTCATGAGATGAGTGACTTTCCTCCACCATGTGCTCCCCACCATGATGTGCTGGCTCTCTACAGACGCCAAAGCTTGCTTCTGCTCCATCATGGACTTGATCTTCCAAAATTGTACACCAAAGTGATATTGAATATTTCTCTTATTAAATTGGTTTATCAGGTATTTTTTCTGTTTCCATTTTATTATTGGTATATCTCGATGGGTTTCTTTGTGCACACCTGCACATGTGTGTCTCAGGTATTTGCTATAGTAAAATAAAGGTGACTAACATGTTGATTTAGGACTTTAAATTTTGGAGTTTTAAGAACCAGAAATAGGTAAACTGATACAAATAGGTTAAGGAACCTGCCCATAATCATAAAACATAATTCCCAGAGGTGGGACTCGGAGCAATGTCCTTCAGTCCCCAAGTCTGTGCTATCACCACTATGCTCATTATAAAAGGCTCAGCTTAGAGCCTGGTACATAGCAAACAATCAATGAAATATTTCCTTCCCTCTCCCCTTTCTCCTCAAGGGCTTCTGTGGCCTGGTCAGCATAGCCAGGGGTGGACACATCCCAGGAGAGAAGCTTTCTCTTGCAAAACCCACCTAATTGTAAGTGAAGCTGCCTCTTTGTGGGTGTGAAGAGCAGATAAGCCCAAGTCAAAGAGTGCTGCTTCTTTATCCCAACATTATTGAACTGGGAAAGCATTTGCAAATATGTACTTGGTCTCTGGCTGCCCTTGAGATTCAGGAAGGAAGCCCTGACTTCTGAAGGAACATCCAGGCAGCATTCACATTAGCCACTGGGGGAAAGCTGAAGTCCCTGTGCTGCTGGTGCACTTGGGCAGTGAAGGTTCCCTAAGGGGCTTAACTGCTCTTTAGCATACATGGGCATCTCAAACAATTTTTTCCCCCTTTTCCTATAGGATGCACTGCATTAGGATGACACTTAACTTCAGCAGAAGAGACCTGACAGGGCTGGGGGATGAACTGAAGCTCAAGGGCAGGGATGACCTACTGGGGCTGTTCAAAGAGCATCCCTGTTCTGAGCTCTCACCCTCTGGACCTAGTTCTCGTGCCTTGACTTTTGCTTTCAGAGTCTTGTCTAGGACAGCGTGAAAAGTAAACGCAACGGACAGATACAGGAAACATACACCTCTGGGATGGCTTGGATATGAGGTGTCCCCTAAAAGCTCATATGTGAGACAATGCAAAGAGGTTCAGAGGAGAAATGATTGGACAGTGAGTATCTTAACCCAATCAGTGAATTGATCCCTGATGGGATTTACTAAGTGGTAACTAGAGGCAGGTGCAGTGTGGATGGAGGAAGTGGTTGCTTGGGGGCGTGGCTATGGGCTATATATTTTGTATCTGGAGCTGGAGTCTTGTCTCTGCTTCACGATCACTGTGATGTGAGCTGCTCCGTCGGCCCACTCTTCTGCCAGGATGTTCTGCCTCACCTCAAGCTTTGAGGAATGGAGCCGGCCTTCTCTGGACAAAGACCTCTGAAATCATGAGCCCTCCTCCCTTACTGTTGTGCTGGTCAGACCCTTTAGACACAGCAGCAAAAAAGCTGACTGAAACAACCTCCTTCCTGTGCCAGTCACCTCATTCCCAGTCACTGCAAACCAGCCCTTAGTAAGTCTTCTCCCTAAACTTCTGCATATCCCTTCAGCTTGGGTAACCTGCATGTAAGGCATTAATAAATGCATTTATTGGGCTGGGGATGTGGCTCAAGCGGTAGCGCGCTCACCTGGCATGCGTGCGGCCCGGGTTCGATCCTCAGCACCACATACAAACAAAGATGTTGTGTCCACCGATAACTAAAAAAAAAAATAAATATTAAGATTCTCTCTCTCCCTCTCTTACTCTCTCTTTAAAAAAATAAATAAAATAAATGCATTTATTCATTTGCTTTGCATTCCATACATCATTTACCCATTTATTTTTTTATCTGTCTTTTGTGGACAGTATAGCCTCGTGATTTAGGTTATAGACTCTGCATTCTTTTTGTTGGGATTCTGATCCTGCCTTCTTCACTTAGGAGCTAGTTTTCACCTGTCTATTCCTTGGATCCTCATCTGTGAAGTTAGAGAATACAGTATTCATACCTCCCTTACAGAGTTATTATGAGGATTAAATTAATTCATATGCAAAGCACTTGCCCTGGCACCTGGTAGATTCTCCATACACATTACAGTTTTGTATTTTTGCTGGAGCTGTTAGTGTGTTGGGGTGTGTGATTGTTGGAGGAAGCATAGCAGATGGTCTTCAATGGTCTTCATGAATTTTAAGCATAGGTGCTAAGAAGGCGTGGAGTTTGCTTTTCTGTTTCCAGAGGGCTCAAGTTCCCAAGCAGCTTATTCCACTGCTGTTTTAATATTAGTGAGGCATATACAGATGCTACTCAACTTACAATGGGATAACCTCCCCATAAACCATTATAAATTGAAAAAATATCACCCTAAGTTGGAAATGCACTTCACATACTCCACCTACCACACATCCTGGCTTAGCAAGAGTGCATGAGTGTTTGTTGTTTCCCTTTGTTATTATGTGGCTGCCCTGGAGCTGTGTCTTGCTGCCGCTGTCCAGCCTCTCTGGAGAGGATGTGACTGCATATCACTAGCCCGGGAAAAGATCCAAATTTAAAATTAAAAGTACAGTTTCTACAGAATGCATATTGCTTTTGCACATTTGCAAAGTAAAAAAAAAAGAAAAAAAAAACAATATCAAGGGCTGAGGATGTAGCTCGGTGGTAGAGCACTTGCCTAACATGTGCAAAGCCGAGTTCTATCTGTAATACCATGAAAGAAAAAAAAAATCATTCTAAGTTGAGCAGTCATAAGTAAGTCAGGGGCCATTTGTACAATATGTAGATCAGTGTGCTCATAAATGCATAATTTATCTAGAAGAAGATCAGCCCAGGGAGAAGAGCTTTTTCCAGGTTTGCATGGCTGAAAGTTAAGGGGGTCATAGCCTGGTCTGTCTCCCAGGAGGGGCCACAGCCAGGATCCCCTCAAAAGTGATCCCAGGACTGCCCAGAGGCAGTACTGTTTGAGGACACCTCACAAGGCCCTGCCAGGCCTCCACCAGCTTTGAAAACTGTTTCAAAGCCACTGCAGAGCCACCTGCTCTCCAGGGTGTCTTTTCAAACTAGTGCCTTTTTTCTGTGGGTCCCAAAGACAGGGCTAAGGAAAACGGCAGTTTTGCTTAGCTTTCAGGAACACACTTGATGCCATTTCTTCTCCTTATTTTAACTACAAAAAAGGAACTTTCTGGTTTGAATAGCAATTTCAACTTTCTGCCTTATTCTGCAAGAAAGGGATGCATTCAGTCTATCCTTGGCATTGTTCTGTTTCAAATGAGTTTTCTAATGCTGGTGGCTTCCTTTGGTGGTCAGAGATTGTCGAGGGTCTATGAGCTTTGAGCAGTGGGTCATATTGGCTAATAGGGGACACAGAGAGGGGAGGACAGTTTTCTGCTTTGGGTGTCTGTACCAAACCTTCTGCTCTTTGTGGGTGAGAGTCATGTCAAGGTGAGAGTCTCTTAACCCGGGCTAGACTGGCAGAAACACCACATCAAAGGTGAAGCTGGGTAGCTGAATATCAGCTTTAGAAAGCGGGTCTTTTTGTTTATTCTGTCACCGTAAAGTTTTCCTTGGTGAGGTCAAAGGGAGAGAAAAAGAGAAGGAGGGAAGAGACAGAAAGGTCACTGATCTGGTCGGCTTTCATAGAACAGAGCCCAGTTTCTTTTATTTTATTTTTGTACCTATTTGTGAAGGCTTATTTTATTTTTTCTAGAGAGCCCAGTTTAAAGATCTAAAGCAGGGGTTAGCAAACTTTCTGTAATGAGTGGGAGAGTAAATATCTTTGGCTTCGTGGGTCAGAACACATCTGTTGCTAATGCCCCCCTCTGCCGCCATGCCTGTAAGCAGCTGCAGATGACATGTGAATGAGTGAGTGTAGCTGGGTCACAATAAATTTTTATTGGACACTTTATGCGTACTGAAATTTGAATTTCATGTGATTTTTCTCTTTTTTCTTATTAAAAAAGTTTTTCATGTGATTTGCACCTGCCCCAAAGTATCATTCATCTTTTGATTACCCCCCAGCTGTTTATTTTTTATTGTACGCATGGTGTACTGGGGATTGAACGCAGGTGCATTTTACTGCTGAGCCTCATCTCAAGCCCCTTCTATTTTTTTGAGATAGGATCTTGCTGAATTTCTGAGGCTGGCTTTAAACTTGCAATCCTCCTGCCTCAGCCTCCAGAGTTTCTGGATTACAAGTGTGTGCCTGGTTCCCTCCAGCCACTTAAAAATGTAGACTTTCTTTGCTGCTCATTCCAAAGAAGGTGGTAGGCTGGATTTGAACAATAGGTGGTGGTTTGCTGACCTCTGATCTAAAAGGCAAAGAGAATACTGGTGCCTTGGACTGGGAGGTGAACACAGGTGATCATCAGAACAGCTTTCACAGGGCTGAGGCAGGAGGGAGGCTCAGGGTGCAAGAGGAGGGAAGGCCGTTCCTACCCTAAGTTTGCGTACCTGTTCTGAGAAGGGGGGTGGTATTTTAGTCAGCTTTTGTGCTGCTGTGAATAAAATGACCTGATCAGCACAACTGTAGGGAAGGAAGAGTTTATTTGAGGGCTCAAAGTTGCAGAGGTCCTAGTTTATAGAAGGCCAGTTCCATTTCTCAGGGAGGCTGAACATCGTGGCAGAATGTGTGGCAGAGGGAAGCAGCTCACATCATAGTGATCAGAAAGCAGAGAGAAACTCCCCTGGCCAGATACAAATATATACACCAAAGCCACATCCTAATCCCTACCTCCTCCAGCCGTACCCTACTACTTCAGTTAATCCCATCAGCGATCAAGCTGATTAGGCTAAAGCTATAACCCGATTATTTCTCCTCCAAACCTTCTTGCATAGTCTCACAGGTGAGCTTTTAGGGAACACCACATCTAAACTACAACAGGTGGGTAGAGGCTGTTTTTGAAATGACACAGAGGATTTTGCTTGAAAAACATTTGCTGATGTCCTCTGAGTGGTAGAAAATCTCCAGGTAGGATTTTTAAGAGATCCCACCATTTCTTTCATTTTATTTCTTTCCCTTCATATTCTCTCTGTCTCTGTCTCTCTCTTTTCTTTTTTCCTCCCTCTCTCTCTCTTCCTTCTCTCCTTTCTCCCTTTCTTTCTTTTTACCAAAAGTTACCCAGTTTTCAAGTATCTAAATCCTCACCAGTTGCCCATCCCATTGCACGATCATTTTAGAGGTGAGGGACCAACTGGCCAGGATTCCCTTGGCATATGAGGGGAACCCCGGGGTCCCCCCTCCAAATCCCCAGGGGTCCTTGGAGGGATTTGGTGTCTCCTACTCGATGGTGTTCTATATTCTGTCGTATCTCTCTTGTTTATCTTCCTTCTATGCCATGTCATCAATTCCCAATTGGATCGCAGCTTCTATTCCCACATTACTGTTTATCAGAGTCTAAGATGGTAGGGTGTGTTGAAAACGGGTCTTAAAAATCCTTGGCCATCCTAGCCACCAGAATTTCCCCCTGATTATCATTTTTTCCACACCATCCTTCCTTGGGCAGACCCCTCTGCCCTGAAATTATGATGCAAGAGGGACATGGTGACCCATAATTGAGTGCCAGGGTGAGTGTCCTATAGGGGAGGACTCAGGGGTCTCTGGAGCCAGCAGAAGAGGATCACCAGTTTTAAGCAGAGACAGGGTTTGAATGCCTTCCCAGAGGGCGGGGGGTGGGAGAGGGCTGCAGACACATGAGAAGGGGTTTTTAGCAGAGAAGGAACCTGGGGCACACGGGAGATCTTTAGAAAAGGTTGACAAGTCGCAGAGGAGGGAATCTATCCTCAAATATTGATTTTCCTTGGCCTGTTTATTAGACTCTTCTTTCCAAAAAGAAAAGCTATAATTAGCTCTGTAATCTTTGTTTCCTTGTGCCATTGAGATCGTTTGACTCAGTGTTCTTTAGACATTAACTTACTTGAAATGTCAGAAACAATAAAATAAAACTTTTACTAAAATATTTGATTATAATTATTAAAACGTTAAAATATTTTATTTAAATGGATTTTTAAATTAACAGTAAGCATTTTCTGGAACAAAGCCCTGGAGTTAAACATCCATGAATGTCCCTGTCATTAATACTTGCAAAAAACAATGCTTTGCATATGCTCCCCACATGGAATGTCAACCCATAGCATTCCCATGGTGGACGTCTGTGATAACCTCTCCAGCATCCAGTTTCCTCTTTCCAGTGGCTATGATTTCCATCTGGGGAAGCTAATTTCACTACCAGCTATGCTGGGGGATTTGACCAATCTAGATCCATCCCTCTGGTCATAGTTCAAGGTTGAGTGCCTGACCAGAGGTGACCTCATTGGAGCAAATGGTATTTTTGCTGGGGCTGTTAGTGCAATGGTATTCTGTCTTCTTCTTCTGAATGGGAAAATTGGGGGGTGAGAGGACAACCTACCTGATTGCTGCAGCTTGGAGGGAAGTGAGCTTAAAATGAAAAATGAGACAAGAATATGGAAGAGAAATCAGCTCCAGAGCCTCAACCCACCATGAGTGTTTGGATCTAGTGGTGTCTGGAACCTGCCTACCTCTGGGATTTTCACTGTGGTGAGACAGTAAATTTCCTTTATTGTCAAAGCAAAGTTGAATTGGATTTCCATTCTGAACCAGATCTTTCTCAAGTCGGACCGGGATGTATGTTCATCCTTTGATGAAGTCTTGGGAGGACCTGAACTCAAAGTTTGGGAACTCAGTTGATGGTTGCCTGAGGAATTCCAAGTTTGGATTCATTATATCAGGAACAATCTGGATCCATTAAATATATTTAGTATTTGCATAAAAAAAGAGACTGGCAGGGCAGAAGAGTCAAAGGCATGGGGAAGGTTGTGCATCTGCTGTGTTGAGAATTCAGAAGAAAAGCTCCAACCAGCAGCAGCAGCTGTAGTGTTTTTTATTGGAATTCAGAATCACAGCCAAACAGACAACTTCCCTGCTGGGTTGCGTCAGGCAAGAGCTGATGGGGAGTGTATTGGAGCCGGCACCATTAACCACGATCAGGTTAATGAGGGACACAGATTCTTCAAGAAGAATCTTGAAGAAGGCAGAAATTATTTTCCTTCTGATTCTAAAAGAAGCATGTAAGCATTATGGAGAGTTTAGACAATGTAAAAAAAGTATAACAAAAATGTTGCAAATATCTGAATTCCTCAATTCAGGTATTCTTTTATGTTTTAAACCCACATATGTTCAATCATTCTGGATATATAATTTTATGTCAAAGCCATTTTGCCCCTAAAATAATGTATCTGTAATCATGTTCAGTGGCTGCATAATATTTTGCCATAGGGGTTTTCAATACATAACCACTTTTCTTTTGTTGAACATTCAAGGAATTCATGAGCTGTTTTTCTTTAAAAAAAAAAAGAAAAGAATTTATTTATTTTTTTACAGCAATTTTAGGTTCACAGCAAAATTGAGAAGAAGGTGCAGAGATTTTCCATATGTTCCCCCCTGTCCCTACACATGTAGTCTTTCCTCCACTCTGAATCAACACCCTCACCACAGTGGTCTATTTGCTAACAATTAATGGATCTATGTGATCACATCATTAGGGTTCACACTTGGCATTGTACATTCTGAGTGTGATACATTTTTCATGCCATGTGTCCACCATTATGGTATCAAATGGAGCAGTTCCCCGTTGTCCAAAAAATTCTCTGGGCTTTTCTATTTATCCCTCCCTCCACCCTTGCCCCTGGAAACTGTTAATCTTTTTACTATCTTCATGGTTTTACTTTTTCCAAAAATGTCACACAGTTGAGATGATACTGTACATATCCTTTTTCCAACTGGCTTATTTCACTGATTAATGTATATATAAAATCTCCTGCATTTCTTTTTATGGCTTGATAGCTCATTTCTTTTCATCACTGAATAATAATATTTCATGGTTTGGATGGGCCACAATTTACTTATCCACACACCTACTGAAGGACATCCGGGTCATTTCCAAGTCTTGGCAATTATAAGTAAAGCTGATAAAGACATTCAAGTCTGTATGTGGATCTTAGTTTTCAAATCCTTCAAATAAATACCAAGGAGTGTGATTGCTAGATCATATGGGAAGAACATGTTCAGTTTTTTAAGAAATATCCAAACTTTCTTCCAAAGTAGCCACACCAATTTTGGGCTCCCACCAGCAGTGAACGAGAGTTCCTGAGCCCCACATCCTTGATGTCATTTGGTATTGTCAGTATTCTGAATTCCGGCCATTCCAACAGGTAGGTAGTGGTATCTCGGTTGTTTTAGTTTGCATTTCCCTGATAACATGATTTGGAGCATCTTTTTATAAGCTTCTTTGCCATCTGTATACCTTCTTTGGTGAGGTATCTGTTAAGGTCTTTGACCTATTTTTAAATTGGATTGCTTGTTTTATTATAGTTGAGTTTTAAGAATTTTTGTATATTTCCGATAATAGTCCTTTGTCTGATGTGTCTTTTACAAATAGATTCTCTCAGTTAGTGGATTTCTCTCTCATTCCCTTAAAGTATCTTTCACACAGCAGAAATTTTAAGTTTTAGGGGAACTCTAACTTATTGTTATTTTCTTTTAGACTTTTGTTGTGTCTACAAAAAAGTCATCACCATACTCCAAAACATCTAGATTTTTTTCTATGTTATTTTTCTAAGGATTTTTTAGTTTTGTGTTTTACATTTAGGTCTTTGATCCATTTTTGAAATTTTTTTCTTAAAAAGTGTGAGGTCTATGTCTAGATTAATTTTTCCTTAATTTTTGCATTGGATGTAAAATTTTCTCAGCACTATTTCTTGGAAAGAGTATGTTCTACATTGTATTTCCCTTGCTCCTTTGTCAAAGATCATTTTACTATATACATATGGGTCTATTTCCAGGATCTCCACTCTTTTCCACCCATCTATTTTTTTCTATTCTTTCACAAATACCACATTGTTTTGGTTACTGTGGCTTTATATTATCTCAAAGTCACTTGTGTTAGTTTCACTTTTTTTAAAAAAAATTATCATCTTGGTTATTCTGGATCTTTTGTCTCTTCTTTATAATTAATTTGTTGATATCCACAAAATAACTTACTGAGATTCTGTTTGGGATTGAATTGAGTCTATAGGTCATGTTGGGAAGAACTGATATCTTGATGACATGGAGTCTTTCTGTTCATGAACCTGGAATATCTCTTCATCGGGCTTTTATAGTTTTCCTTATATAGATCTTACACCTATTTTGTTCTATTATAATTATTTTATTTGAGTGTGCTAATGTAAATACTGTTATGTTTTTGTTTGGGGGGTTTTCTTTTTCATTTTAAATTCTACTTGCTCATTGTTGGTTTATAGGGAAATGTATATTAACCTTTTATCTTGCTACCTTGATATAAACCCCAGGAGTTTTTTGTCCATTCTTTTGGATTTTCTATATAGACAATCAAATCATCTGCAAGGGCAGTTTTATGTCTTCATTCACAATCAGTATAGCTTTTAGTTCCTTTTCTTGTTATGTGTGTTAGGACTTCTAGTGTAATATTGTAAAGCATAGTGGAAGGGACAAACTTGGCTTGTTCCTGGTCTTAGTGGAAAGATTTGAGTTTCTCAGAGTAAAGTAAGATGTTACCTGTAGGATTTTTATAGATATTCTTTATGAAGTTAAGGGAATTTCCCCTCTGTTTCTAGTTTACTGGGGGTTTTAATTGTGAATAGGTGTGGGTTTTCTCAAATGCTTTTTATGCATCTATTGATAATGATCACGTGACTTCCTTTTTAGGTTGTTGATGTGATGAATTGCATCAGTTGACTTCTGAATATTGAAACAGCCTTGAGTACCCGGGATAAATCCCAATTGGTTGTGTGTAATTATTTTTATACACTTTTGTGTTTTACTTGCTAATATTTTGTTGAGGATTTTTGCATCTGTGTTCATAAGAGATTGATCTGCAGCTTTCTTTCCTTATAATGTCTTCATCCGATTTTGGTAATAGGCAATGCTGGCTGAATGAATTAGAATGAATTAGAATGTAGTTGCTTTCCTCCTATTTTCTGAAAGAGGTTTAAAGAGAATTGGTATCATTTTCCCCTTAAATGTTTGGTAGAGTTCATCAGTGAACCAGTCTGGGTCCAGTGCTTTCTGTTTTGGAAAATATTAATGATTAATTCAACTTCTGTGATAGATCATCTGTTTCTTTTTGTGTGAGTTTTGGCACGTAATGTCTTTGAAAGAATTGTTCCATCTCAATAAGATGTCAAGTTTGTAGAGTTAGAGTTACTCCTACTATCCCTTTAGTATCTTTTTAGTGTGCATGGATATATAGTATTTCCCTTCTTTTATTTATGATATTCATTACTGTGTACTCTCTCTTTTTTTCCTTAGCCTGGATAGAGGCTTACTGATTTTATTGATCTTAAAGAACAAGCTTTTGGTTTCATCGATTTTCTCTATTGATTTCCTGCTTTCAGTTTCATTAACTTCTGCTCTAACTTCATCATTTCTTTTCTTTTTTCTTTCTTTGGACAGGATTTGCTATTTACTTTCTAATTTCCTAAGGTGAAAACTTAGATAATTGATTTTAGATCTATATTCTTATCTCATATGTACGTTCAAGTATACATATATTTCCCTCTGAGCCCTGGTTTTGCTGCATCCCAAATTTTGATAAGCTGTGCTTTCATTTTCGTTTAATTCAAAATATTTAAAAATTTCTCTTGAAGTGCCTGGTTTAATCTCCAAGTTTGGGGGGATTTTCCAGCTATAATTTATTATGTGATTGATTTCTAGTTTAATTTTCATTGTGATACTAGAACAGACATTGTATGATCTCTGTTTTTCAGAATTTGGTAAGTTGTAGTGACCAAACGTGGTCTACCTTGAAGAATACTCCATGTTATCTTGACGAAAACGTGTTTTCTACTTCTGCGAGATGAACAAATCTATAGCTGTCTCTTACATCCAGCAGATTGATGATATTGGCGAGTTCAACTAGGTTTTTACTGATTTTCTGCCTGTTAGATGTGTCGTTTCTGATAGAGGCTGTGGAGGTCCCCAACTGCAATAGTGGATTTGTCTATTCCTACTTGCAATTCTATCAGTTTTTACTTCATCTGTATGTTTGTATACATATATATAGACACATGTATGTGTCTATATATCTGTTTTTAGATGCTCTGTTGATATACGTTAAGGATTGTTATGTCTTTTTTGGAGAATTGATTTCCTTATTACTATATCAAAGCCCCTCTTTTCCCCGATAAATATTCTTGTTCTAAAATCATCTCTGTTGGAAATTGGTATAGTGACTCCTGCTTCTTTTTGATTAGTTTTGGAGTGGTGTATCCTTATCCATCCATTTACTTTTACTGCACACGTCTTTATATTGAAAGTGAATTTAATTTTACTTAATTCTATTTTATAGTACAGGGGATGGAACTCAGAAACACTCTACTCCACTGAGGTATGTGTCCAGTGTTTTTTAAAATTTTATTTTGAGACAGGATCTCACTACATTGCCCAGGCAGATTTTCATTGTTGTTTTTCATTTCTTCCTCATGGAATATTTTGCCAAGAATATACTATAGTGCAGGCTTTCTTGCTGTAAATTTTTTTAGCTTTTGTTTATCGTGGAAGATTTTTATTTCATCTTCAAATCAGAAGCTTAATTTTGCTGGATATAAGATTCTTGGTTGGCATTTATTATCTTTCAGAGCTTGGTATATGTTGTTCCAGGATCTCCTGGCTTTGTGGGTCTGGGTTGAAAAATCTGCTGGGATCCAAATTGGTCTTCCCTTGTATATAATCTGAGTTTTCTCAGCCTTTAAAATTCTATCCTTATTCTGTATGTTGGGCATTTTCATTATAATGTGTCTTGGTATCGATCTGTTGTAATTTTGTGCATTTGGTATCCTATAGGCCTCTTGTATTTGATTTTCCAATTCATTCTTCATGCTTGGGAAATTCTCTGATATTATTTCATTGAAGATATTGTGCATTCCTTTTGAATCTCTGAACCTTCCTCTATCCCAATAAATCTTAAATTTGGTCTTTTGATGGTATCCAATAATTCTTGGATGTTCGTTCATGGTTTCTTACCATCTTTACCGTGAGATCAACTTTATTTTCAAGATTGTATATTGTCTTAAATCCTGTCTTCCAAGTGATCTAGTCTGTTGGTGAGACTTTCCATTGAGTTTTTAAATTGGCTTATTGTTTCTTTCTTTTCAAGGATTTCTGTTTTTTTTTTTTTTTTTGGTTTTTTTTTTAGAATCTCTATCTCTTTCTTGAAGTAATCTCTTGCTACCTGTATTTGTTCTCTTATATCTTTGTTGTAGTGATCAATTTTTGCTTGTATCTGCTCACTTAGGTCATTCTTTAATTCCCAGATCATTTTAGTTATGTATATTCTGAACTCCTTCTCTGACATTTCATCTACTGCGCTATTTATGGATTCTATTGTTGTAGTATCTTGGTTTGTTTGGGGAACTTTCCTTCCTTATTTTTTTCATGATGTTTGTGTGTCTTCCTCTCTTGCAGTGTAGATCCAAGGTATTACAGCTTCTGCCCTATTATCTTACAGTGTCCCTGCAGGTTACCAATACCTCACCTTTAAGGGGGAGATCAATATTACAGCACTCAGTGTACCCAACGTGCAGCCATAGATCAGTTAGCTTCTATTTTTACATTTACAAAGTTTTGTTGCTATAATCAGAAATGATGAATTCTGTTATCTTCTACCATATAGTCAATAGGTTTGTGTAATGGTTTACACTTTCTAATGGTAGAGAGGGGTCTGGGGGGTTGGCTGAGATGTTTATGAGGTAGGATGTGAGAATATACAGGTATTAGATTATATGACTAGTGAAAGGATAATCATAAGAAGCTGGCTGTTAGTAGGAGAAACAAGAGATAGGCAACCCCATTCAAGACTTCCTGTTTCCTCAGCAACAGGATAACTGTTAGCCCCCCTAGTAGAGATACCTCTGGTGCAGCCAGGCCTACAGGGGCCTTGGTGACATCTTATCAGGTCCTTATTGTTATCCCTTGATAGAAGCAGTGATATCCCAGTTTCATGGCCGTGGCAGCCTCAGTCTATATGTACCCTGATGTTGGGCTGTGGAACCACTCTTTGGTGAATAAGGAAGCTTAGTGCGGGATCAGGTGCAGGGTGCCTCTCTGGGTGGGTACGGTGTTGGGGTGACCCTCTGTCTAGAGAGCTGGGCCATGCGGAGCTGGAGTTCAAAGTGGATTTATATAGACTATATATATTTATGTCTCGTTTTTTTTTAATCCACTCTGATATTCCTTGTCTTTTAATTTGTCCATTAAGGCTATTGGCATTCAAAGTGATGATTAATATCTGCCTTATTTGTTTCTGTTTTTTTTAAATTTGTTACCCTTGGTTTTGGTTCCTATTTTTGTCTTCCACTCTTTTTCTGCCTTTTATGATTTTACCTGAGCACTTTATATAACCCTACTTTTCTCTCCCAGCATACCACTTATATTTCGCTTTTTTCAACCCCATTGTTGTAGTTGCCCTAGAGTTTAACAAACACTTACAACAAATATAAGTCCATTTTCAAATAACACTATACCACTCTTTGGGCAGTGTCTGGACCTCATAATAATAAAGTAATTCTAGTTCCTCCTTTTTATCCTTTGTATCATTGCTGCCATTTATGTTTTGCTTCTATATAAGCATGCATGTGTTCATTCTTGCTGTTAGATAATTAAGAAAAGAGCTTTTATTTTACTTTCACTTATTCCTTTTCCAATGTGCTTCCTTTCTTTATGTAGGTCTAAGTTGTTGACATCTATCATTTTTCTTTTCACCAAATAATTCCAAAAAAAAACTCACTTCTTAAATGTGAGGTCTACTGACAACAAAATGCCTCAATTTTTGTTTGTCTGAGAAAACCTTTATTTCTTCTTCACTTTTAAAGGATAATTCTTAAGACTGAATTCCAGGTTGAGTTTTTTTTTCTTTTAATACTTTAAATATTTCATCCGATTTGGCTGAATGGTTTCTTTTGTTTTTTAATTTTCTCATTTTTATTGGTATATTATGGTATGTTGATGGGATTTGTTGTTTCATATTCATGCATGCACCCAATATGACAATGTAATTTGGCCAGTATCACTCCCCATCACTTCCCCTCTTCCTCCCTACATCCCTTTCTTTTACTGATCTCCCTTTGATTTTTAGGAGATCTACCCCCACCTTTCTTTCCCTTTTTCCTCTCTAGCTTCTACATATGAGAGAGAAACATATGACCCTTGACCTTTTGAGTTTGACTTTTATGCTTATCATGATGGTCTCAAGTTCCTTGCATTTTCCTGCAAATGACATAATCTCATTTTTCCCTATGGCTCAATAAAACTCCATTGTGTGTATATACCACATTTGCTTTATCCATTCATCAGTTAACATGATGGTCTCTAGTTCTCTCCATTTTCCTGGTTTCTAAGGAGAAACCAGGTAAAATTTTTTAACTTTGGTGAGGTTTTTTTTTTTTCTTTCTTCTGGATTCTTTCAGGGTTTTTTCTTATCTTTGATTTTATATAGCTTGAAAATGATATGCCAGGGTGTGGGGTTTTTTTGATGTTGTTTGTTTGTTTGTTTGAACTTATCTTGCACAGCATTCTCTGAGCTTCCTGAATCTGCAGTCTGGTGTCTGACAATCACTGTAATCACTGGGGAGAATTCTCAGTCTTTATTATTTCAAATATTTCTAATGTCCCATTTTATCTTTCTTTTCCTTTTCATATTCTCAACTCTTGTGAGTTGAGCTGCTATTGGTGTGGCTGCATCATTGTAATATGTTGATTTTAAGTCCTTTGTGTATAAACCTAGGAGTGGAATAGCTGGGTCAAATGGTGTTTCCTTTCCATGTTTTCTGAGGAATCTCCATACCACTTTCCATTAAGATTGCACTAATTTACAGTCCTACCAGCAATATATGAATGTACTTTCCCCCCCACATCCTCACCAACATGTATTTTTATTTGTATTCTTGACAATTGCCATTCTGATTGGAGTGAGATAGTAACTTTGTGTAGTTTTGATTTTCATTTCTCTTATTTCTAGAGATGTTGAACATGTTTTCATATGTTGATTGCATTTTGTCTTCTGAGAAGTGTCTGTTCAGTTCCTTAGCCCATTTATTGATTGGGTTATTTGTTTTTTCATAAAGTTTTTTGAGTTCTGTGTATATCCTGGAGATTAATGCTCTGTGTCTTCTACTCCATACCATTGGTCTACATATCCATTTTTGTTATTATGGCTCTGCAGTATTATTTAAGGACTGATATTGTGATGCCTCTGGCTTCATTTTTTTTGATAAGGATTGCTTTGGCTATTCTGAGTCTCTTATTTTCCAAATAAATTTCATGATTGCTTTTTATAGTTCTATGAAGAATATCTTGGGATTTTAATAGGAATTGCATTAAATCTGTATATCACTTTGATTGTATAGCCATTTTGACAATATTAATTCTGCCTATCCAGAAGCGTGAGAGGTCTTTCCATCTTCTAAGGTCTTCTTCATTGCTCTGTAGTTTTCACTGTAGAGGTCTTTCACCTCTTTTCTTAGATTGATTCCCAAGTGGGTTTTTTTTAGGTTATTGTGAATGGGGTAGTTTTCCTAATTTGTCTTGCAGTAGATTCATCACTGATGTATAGGAATGAATTTGATTCATGGGTGTTGATTTTATATCCTGATACTTTGATGAATCATGTAATCAGCAAATAGTGATAGAGTTTTTTTCCTATTCATATCCCTTTAATTTCTTTTTTCTGTCTAATTGCTCTGGCTAGAATTTCAAGGACCATGTTGAATAGAAGTGGTGAAAGAGGGCATCCTTGTCTTGTTCCAGTTTTTAGACCTTCTCTGAAGGTCTTTTAGAACTTGCCTGAGAATCCATCTGGTCCTGGACTTTACTTGGTTGGCAGGCTTTTGATGGCGTCTTCTATTTCATTGCTTGAAATTAATCTGTTTAAATTGTGTATATTCTCCTGATTCACTTTGGGTAGGTTTTTGTTTGAAAGATCTTTCCAGTGGTGAGAAAGTTGTGCTAAAGTCACCCAGTGTTATTGTATTGTGGTCTACTTGATTCTTGAAGTTGAGAAGGGTTTCTTTGATGTACATAGATGATCCATTGTTTGGGGCATAAATATTTATGATTGTTATGTCTCATTGATATATGATTCCCTTATGCACTATAAAATGTCCTTCTTTGTCTCTTCTGATTAACTTTGCTTAAAGTTTACTTTATCTGATATGAGGCTAGAAAACTTTGCTTGTTTACATGATCCATGTAATATGGTTTTTTTCTCATCTTTTCACCTTTACTCTGTTTGCCTATGAAGTGAGTCTCTTGGAGAGAGCATATTGTTTGGCTTTATTTGTTAATACGATCTGCCGGTCTATATCTTTTGATGGATGAGATTAGGCCATTAATGTTCAAGGTTATTATTGAGATATCATTTGTGTTCTCAGTCCTTTTGGTTTATTTCTAGTTTTTAATTTGAGTTAGTTTCTCCTTTGATTGACTATTCCTTTAGCGTAGTTTCTTCCTTAACTGGTTTTCACTTTTTTTTTAAATTTCATCTTCATTGAATATTTAATTGAGAATATTCTGAAGTGCAGGCTTTCTGGTTGTGGATTCTTTTAATTTTTGTTTATCGTGGAAGGTTTTTATTTCATCTTCAAATCTGAAGCTTAATTTTGCTGGATATAGGATTTTTGGTTGACAGCCATTTTCTTTCAGAGCTTGGTATATATTATTTCAAAAGCTCCTAGAGGGTCTGGATTGAGAAATCAACTGAGATCTGGATTGTTTTCCCTCTCTATATAAAATCTGATATGTTCCTCTCACAGCCTTTAAAATTCTATCCTTAGTCTGTATGTTAGGCATTTTCATTATAATGTGCCTTGATGGGGGTCTATTGTAATTTTGTACATTTGAAGTCCTGTAAGCCTCTTGTTTTGATTTTCTTTGAAAAACTGTGCATTCCTTTGGTTTGTATCTCTTTACCTTCATCTATCCTGATAAATTTTAAATTTGGTCTTTTCATGTTATCAAATAATTCTTGGAAGTTCTGTTCATGGTTTCTTAACATCTTCTCTTCATGATCAACTCTATTTTCAAGATTACATATTTTGTCTTCAATGCATGAAGTTCTATCTTCCAAGTAGTCTAGTCTGTTGGTTATGCTTTCTATTGAATTTTTAATTTGGTTTATTGTTTCCTTCATTTCAAGAATTTCTGTTTTTTTTTCCCTCCAGAATCTCTATTGATCTTTTGCTTTAGTGATCTTTTGCTAACTGTATTTGCTTTCTTACATCATACTTTACTTTGTAGATCAGTTTATCTTTGAACCTTCTAAACTCCTCTGACTTTTCTTCTACTGTTGTGTCAATGGATTCTGTTATTAGAGTATTGGTTTGCTTGGGGCCATTTTTTCCCTTGCTTTTTCATGTTATTTGTATTTCTACCCATCAAACAGTATGGATCTGAAGCAGTAGAGTTTCTACCTGTGGACTTATAGTGTCCCTGAAGGTTTCCAGTTTCTCACTTTTCAGGGAGAGGTAAATAATGACAACAACCAATGCAAACTATTTACATCATTAAACCCAATAGTTCCTACTATGGTGACTACAATGGTAATTATCCCAATAAACAGCAATGATATGATCAGTTATTGCCTACAATAAAAACAACAAGTTTGCAAACGGTTTGCATTTTCCAATGGTGAACAGGGAGAGAACAGAAGTGTTACAGGATGTGATGATTATGAGGGAGCAGGAGAGAAGATAAACATAAAAGATTAAAGGAAGTGTGAAAGAGAGAACCATAGAGATTGGCTGTTAGCAGAAGAAAAGAGAGAATCAAGGGAAACAGGTAGGAAGGAGAAATAATATATAAAGCAAAAAAATTGTTTTGAAAATTAAAAATAAAAATAAAATAATACAAAACTAAACTAAAATATACTAATCCAAAATCCTAGTTAACAAAAAGTAATCCATGTAAATTAAAAGACTTCAAAAATACTAAAGATGAGAAGAAAAACAAAATAGAAAACTGTGTAAATGTTCATGTACCATTCAGGTCATAATTAAACAGTGAAAAAGAATTTTTTTTTTAAAAAAAAAGGGAAAAGAAAAGAAAAAAAAGATCTTGATGAAAAGCTGAAGAATTCTTTCCATTGGAGTGCAAATATTCTGTTTCACTTTTCAGCAGTATTAAGTGGAGTCTTCTGGAGTTTGATACTCCACCCTCTGAATTGGTGGGGTGAGAGAGGTAATTATGTAAGTGGAGTTCCTAGAGGCAGGGTTTAGGCTTAGGTGGGCTCCAGGATCTTCACTGAGGGCTAACTGGTCTGGAGATTTTAGTGCACCTCTAGGGCCCAGTACTTGCTGGTCACACTGGAAGACTTTACCCCAGGAATCTCTCCTGGGTTCCACTCATTTGTTGGGAAAGCCAATTCTTGGTCCCCTACATCACTGTAGACCCCATGGGTCCTGGTCTCGGGTTCAGTCTCCAGTTTCTCCTGCCCCTGGGCTTCTGAGTTACCGGTCAGATTCGTCTCTCCCAGTAAAACTCTCTCCACATTTGATTTTCTTGTGGTCACTTAAGCATACTTTATGTCATGCAGCACATGTTTACTGGGCCTGTATTTCAGGCCAAACTCGGGTGTGCCAGGAATTGGCTCCCTCTATTGCTGGACCCCCCCCCGTGCCACAGTTGCAAAATTGTTCCTTACTTTGTCCTCTGCACACATCCTGTAGAGATGGAGTTTTCTTTCCCCAGACACAGATATCATGCAGCATGTCCTTCAGGTTTTTTGGGCCATGTCCTTGGTCTCTAAACCCTCCCTTTGCAGACACGCCTCTGACCTCCCAAAAATGCAGGTTCCTTTAGTTCCCATATCCTTCTACCATAGAGGGGCCTCTCTGGCTGGAGCTTCTAGCAGTGGCTGTGCTGCTGGGGTTTTTTCCCTTATTTTATGATATCCAGACTCCTGTGTCCCCAGTCTGATTTAAATGTCCTGTGTTGGGTTCCAGTAAAGTCCCCCCACCTTTTTTTTTGTGTGTGTGTGTTTGCCTACCTTGCAGAGAAGCTGCCTGTCTCTTGGTTTCATACCACAGAGCAACCAGGAAGGTGACCTCCTCTCTTCCGCCATCTTGGATCTCCCCTGACATGGCTGCTTTTACAGATATAAGGAGAGGTCTTTCCTTTTTTATTTTCAGTTTGTTCAGATTTTTACTTGTTGTTTGGGCAGAGTGGTAACTTCTAATGTCCATAAATAGCAGACTGAAAACTGGGCTCATGTTATTGTTTTTTTTTACTCTAAATGAAGTTATGCTGAACGCATTTGTGCCAAGTCTCTGCATCTCTGATGATACCCTTAGGTGAGATTCCCAGAAAGACAATTACTGGATCAAAAGATTGGAATTTTTTGGAGGTTATTACATTTTACCAAAAACGTTCCCAGTGGCTATGAATATGTATTTATAATGATAAAAAAAATCTAAAATATTTCAGTTCTGTGGTTAGGATGGGCGAAACAGTAAAAATCAATTAGAGTCAAGACTTTAGTTATTGGCTGAGCAGGTCCACTGCTCAGTTCTGTGCAGGTTCTATGATGTGTAACTGGACTGTCTCGCTAGGTGGGATGGAACAATCAGGCCACAGGCAGGATGTACACAGTGCAGAGGGACTTGCTCCCAGAGCACAGGCTAACCATGGCCCAGACTCTCCAAGCTTCTTCACGATCATCCTCTAGGACTCTTCTATTTTGTTCTTGGTCCTTTCTTAAGTCTCCTATGTCCCTTGAATTTGCCAATAGCACTTGTCTTTATGGTTGTTGCCCCCAATAATCTCTGGGACCTTGCTCATGGCTTTGCCAGCTCTGGTTACCTAAGATGCCTGTGTAGCCCCTCCAGCTGTGGCGCGGAGTCCATCTAACCCAATGCCTGCCATACTTGAGTCAAGACAGGGAGACTTTATGGAGTCTGGGAGGAAGAATGCCATGAAGAGTGATCTCGTCAGAAAGAAGAGTGCATGTAAACAGGGTGACGTCAATGGGTACCCCCAGGGTTCTCAGGATGTGGGGCTCCTAATTCCAACGCTGGTCAAGCCATGTGAGTAATAAACCATGCAAGGGGCTCGTTCCCACCTTGTCTCTTCTGTAATCAATCTTGATGTTACTGTTTGAAAGGAAATCCCAGGAATCAGGTACCATAAAGAGGGAATGAGGGGTACATCAGAAGTAGAAAGGATGCTTCTGGTGAGCTGAGTAGGAATGCCAAGCACCCCTGATTTGCTTTCTCTCCCCTCCTGAAGTCACCCAGGAGGCTTAGAAGGAGTAGAAAGTGGGCAATGGTAGAAGTCACAAAGGTTCTAGCAACATTCCAGCTCTTGTCCAGTACTGACCTCTCTCCTTAGGAATTGCTCAAATCCCCAGTTGTTAATTTACCACATCATTACAGGGTGTCTCTTCTGTGCCCTACTGCAAGGCATTTGACAGTGATTGAAAAGTTCTCCTGGCCTTGGGTTGTGACAGGTGCTGTATAACCAACTGCTATGGGACCTGTAGAATGTGTACTTACTCCTCAGCCCAAGTTGTATCATCTGGCGCTGTAAAAAAACGAGGCTCATGTTTATATGAAATGTTATACTCCAAGTCCTTAATCAGGGCCTGCTGCCTCCAATTATGGCTTTGTTCCTGCTTGAGTGAGGATCGAGGTCGCCCACATCATTTTAATGCATGGCCCCTTTTCCAGAAATAAAACTCATTGGAGTTCAAGGACTGATCCGGCCAACAGGTATGTTTTTTGTTTGTTTGTTTGCTTGTTTTGTTTTTTGTAAACGAAGAGGTGAAATCAGAAACAGAAAGCACTGGCTCCATGGCTGTGGGGCAGGGTACCCCTTGCCAAGGCGTCTGTTTGTTCAAGGTGCCTGGGCAGGCGGTGGTGGGGAGGCATCAGAGACCAAAGGCAGAAATCAGAATTTCGCAGCAGCAGCTGTGGCAGGATCCCTGCTGGGATTTAGTTGGAGAGCAGAATAATTTTGCATAATGATCGTGAGCGCTGTAAGGAGAGTAAACTGTAAAGTGCTGCACAAATATTAGCTCTCCCACCTCTTCGGGCCCCGAGCTCCCCTTGACGGTGTGGGTGAAGCCCTTCATGGCTGGAGATGGCTGGTGTCCACCACAGGGGCCCCAGGAGCCTCTGAACTTGAATTCCCCCTATCTTCCCTGTAGGCCACTTCTGACACTCTTATTTGGGGACAGAGACTCAGGCCCAGTCAGAGGATCAGGAACAGGGTGTAGAAATCAATCTGTCCTTGTTCTCAGGGTAGCCCATTTATAGGGGTCTCCTTACTACGGGCAGAAAAGCCTCACTTCCCCACCAAATCCTGAGACCTTCAGAGGAGCTGAAAGTCAGAGGGAAAAGAGGCCTTGTCTCCACTGTGGGAGCGGCACAGCTTCCATATGGTTTAATAATTGGAGATTTCTTACACGTCTCAAGGGAAGGCTGGAGGGGTTTTTGCTGTTCTTCCTACAGGTTTCCGGCGTGCATCTCTTCTCATCCATAAAAGATTGGGTTTACTCACTGTGGAAAGCTGAAAGTGAAAAACAGGTGCAGCTATATAATATTTCTCTTTAATTACTGTTTATAGAAAAAAAAAACCCAAGTGTAGAAATTAATTATTCCATATTGTTAGAGCAGGATGAACTACTTACTAATTTTAACTGTGGCTTTTACACGGAGCCTGTTGCTCAACATCTTATTAATTTGGGTAAATATTAACAAACAGCTCTGACACCTCCTCCCCAGCTTCCCGCGCCCTCCCCCGCCTGCCCCTGCAGCCCATTCTCCTGGGGAGGGGAGGCATGGGGCTTCCAGTTTCCTTCATGGTGTGGTGTTGAGCCTGAGCGCTACAAAGCTTCCTTTCAAGAAGAAAAGCTCTTTTGATTTCAGACCTGTTTTCCTCCCTCTCTCTCTCTCTCTGTCTCTCTCTCTCTCTCTGCTGTCACTCGGGGCACCCCGAGACTCAGGTAGAAACGCAGGGAAATGCTTTTCTATTATTGATGCCCATTTCCATGCCTGGCACATTGCCCTCTCCGTTGGTAGCCTCCCTCTCTCTGATTTGTCCTCAGTGAAATTAGCCAGTGGCCAGCGTGAGAAAGGAGTGAGGAAGTCCCCAGAGGCCCCACTGATTGCCTCTTCCTGATACCCAGAAGAGAGGTTCTGGAAGTTACAGAGACTGGACAGTGGAGCAGGGGAGGGAAGATGGGCGGGGGACGGGGAGAATCCATACCTACCGTGGGTGTATGAGTCTGGTGTGTGTTTTTGTCTGTTTGTGAAAAGGGGGTCTCAGCTATGTTGCCCAGGTGGGTCTTGAACTTGTGAGCTCAAGTGATCCTCCAGCCTCAGCTTTCTGAGTAGCTGGGGCTGTAGATGGGCACCATACCCAGCTTTTATTAGTTCATTTTGTGTTGCTAGAATTAAGTGCCTGAGGCTGGGAACTTTTTATAAAGAGAAAGAGGTTCTGTTAGCTGACGTTTCTGGAGATTCAAGAGCACGGTGTCAACATCTACTCAGCTTTGGTGGGGCTTCATGGCAATGGCACCCACCAGTAGTGGGAGCATGTATGGAAGAGAGCACATGGCAAGACGGGAAGTGGGGGAGATTCCAGGGCCAGGCTCACTCTTTGGGTAATAATTCACTCGCATGGGAACCAACCAGGTTCTTGGAGAACTGCATTAATGCTGTCTAAAGGCAGAGCCCCCAGTGTCCAAATTTTCTTTCACTATTTCCTATCTCTTATCACCACCTCCACACTAACACACTGAGGACCAAGGCCCAGCACATGAACCTTTGAGGGACACACTCACCATATCTAACCACCGTAGTGGAGCTAAAACCTCATCCAACTCATCTTGAATGGCAGTTGGGAAAAGCAAGACTCCTAAGAGCCTTTCTGCTGGAAGGTGGTGCTGGTTTGGAGCCCTGGAAGCTCATCCTCAGGCAACTAGCTATGTGGCAAAATATGCAGAATCGAATGGTTTAAGGTAAGTAACTAATTCATTGTAATCTCACAATTGTGTGGCTGGGAAATTAGGGTTGGGCTCAGCACAGGGGCGTGATTCTTCTGCTTCACCTAAGTCTGGTGCATCCAAGGCCAGCTCCTTGCTGGGTGTGGTTGGAAGGATGGACTTACATGGGACTGTTGGCTGGAGGACCTACACATGGCTCTTCATAATGGAGTCTTAGAGTCATTGGACCTCTTTCCTGATAGCCCAGATTCCCTAGAGACCCAGATAGAAGATGCCAGGCTTCACCTCACCTAACCTCAGCAGCTCTAGAATGTCTCTTCCATCTCATTTTGTTGGTCAAAACAGATCACTGACACCAGCCCCGATTTAAGAGGAGGGAGATTTGTCTCCACCTTTCATGGGGAGAAGAACGAACATCCTGTTCTCATTTGTAATCTTCACACTTCTGCTCAGGGGCTCACCAGGTCTTGCGGAGGCAGCGAGGTGGTGAGAGAAAGGATTTCCCAGTCTCACGGCCTGGGTTGCAATATCGCCATTTCTCTCGAGTTCAGTTAATATCTCATCTCTGCCACGGATCCCCAGTTTCCCTCTACACACAATAGAAACAATAGAAGAGAAAGTAAGATCATATATAAAAAGCCCAGACTGGAGTCTGACATCTAGAAAGGACACTTTTCCTGGAGCTTTTGATGACTTTACAGTGAGAATGATAATGTGGGCCGAAAAATGAGTCTGTGCGGGTTTATTAAAAGGTAGGCTCAGTCTCATCTGTGAGCCAAGAAAAAGTTCCAGAGACAGTATAAAAAGAGAATGGAAAGGGAAGAAACATTAAAAAAAAAAGAAAAGAAAAAAAGAAAAGACATCAGGGTATATAATTAAAGCTAGGTATAGTTTTTTTTTTTTGAAACTTATTTTAGTTTTATAAATATCTTTGTGTGCTGGGTCATGATATGAAATGTTTTGTTTGTAAGACGTATTTTTTCTTTTTACTGAGGTTGATGATCAAAAGATTTTGAAAGTGAGGGAACGAAGGTGAAATGCTTTTGCCAACTGTGTCAGTGCCCTGTCATTCCGAAGGATGATTCTTGTGATGTTGAGAAGGGTCTGAGAACCCAGGGCGGGCCCAGAGGAATGGCTTAGTAAATATGCAAATCCCACCAGGATCTTGGCCTTGGGGATATTTGACTGTCAAAAGCAACAAAGTTAAACTCCCTGGAAAGCTCAGCTTTTGCCCTGGTGTCAATTTTGAATGATCTACATAGTCCTGAAGATCATAGGGATGCAAAGCATCCTCATAAAATCCCACCAGACTCCCATATCTTATTCCCTGAGTATCTTCAGTGGGTTTCTCTCCCTGGATCTTAATGTAGGTACAGAGGAGGAGGAGCTGAGTTGGGGATGGATTGGGGGAGATGTAAGGACAAAAGACCATCAAAGCAGGTTTGTGCTATCTATCTGCTAAGGACTCCCACCTTCCCCCCACCACCCCAGAATGGCACCCTTCTGATGCCAGCCATGTGATTCTCATGGGAGCTACTGGAGGTGACCACCCCTTCTATCATATGTGACTATTTTTTTTTTAAAGAGAGAGAGAGAGAGAGAGAGAGAGAGAGAGAGAGAGAGAGAATTTTAATATCTATTTTTTTTGAGTTTTCGGCGGACACAACATCTTTGTTTGTATGTGGTGCTGAGGATCGAACTCGGGTTGCACACATGCCAGGCGAATGCGCTACCGCTTGAGCCACATCCCCAGCCCCATATGTGACTATTTTGACAATTGATCTGAAATGGCCAATAAGAGCTCTTTCCTGAGACGTTGTTTTGGGTTGCTGTTGTTGTTTTGGGGGGTTGGGTAGAGCAAGCTTCTATCATCCCTGCCCGGTGGTAGAAACCCTAAGAGGTGAAACTTGAGAGTTACTGTGTCAAAATGTCTCCAGATGGAGGAAGCCGATCTTCAGGGAGAAAGAACAAATCCGGCGTGCAGAGAGAAGCATGAAGGGAAAGCAGCGGCCGCCCACGTTGTTTGGAGTTCTCAGAGGCACTTGTTCAGGAAGCCCAGCTGTATCCTTACTTTGCTCAAAGCACAGCTGTTCAACCTTCCAGTCCACGAGCTCATACTTCCCCTTTTGCTTAAGCTTATTTGAGATGAGCTTCTGTCCCCTTGCATTCCTAAGTCTTTCTCCAAATACTCTTAAAAGGAAGCAAGTTGGTGGGATTGGAAGGGATGATTCTGAACACTGTCATTTTTCCTGGGCCTTTGTCATGCTGGGAACAGAAGCTGCCACCCTCCACCCCCCCACCCCCCATCTTTTTCTTCCTGCCCAGGCATCTGCAGGATGCACAGCCCCAGAACCAGGTGCAGCCTCAGGGAGAGAAGCACCAGCCAATGCACACCCTGGATTTGCCAGCTTGCATACTCTCTCCTGACGGGAGCAGTTGAGGGCAGCCAACTCTCCCCGCCACGTGGATCCTCCCAGCTCCTGCATAGTTAAATGCCATGATCTCCACTGCCAGGGGCTGCCACATCAGGAGCCTTGGATTAAGTGATTTGTCTCCCTCCAACACAGCTGCTCCCTGGTTCCTGTCTGACAAATGCGGTTCATTAGGGCTGACAAAGATGAATGTCCTTGTTTATGGAAGTCGGCTAAGTGCTGTTCTTGGGGAGCCAGTGGACCTGGATCTGAAGCAAGGTATACATCAGGTTGGCTCCCCAACACTTCCTCTCAGCCACAGGCTACGATGGGGACACGAAAGCCAAGTTATGTGCCTCCTGCCAAGAGTAGATCCCACAAGAGTTTCACGGTTGGGGTACAATGAGATTTGGCAGCTGACAGCAGCTTCTGTCGCCACCATCTGAGAGTCAGCCTGGTTTTGAAGGCGGTTGCCCTGTGATGTTCTTGCAGGACACCCAGCCAACAGGCACACATCTGGGTCACTAATATCCACTAGACAGTTCCTATAAGCTGAGCATATGGGGAGGGTGGCTTGTGGGATGAGAAGCTGGGGCGGTGGTTACCTAGTGAGGAAAAATTCTCAGAAACACAATGTAGGCAAAGCCAGGATTCACCAGTGACAATTCCCATGAGTACCTGAAAGAATGCTAGCCACAGCCTGCCTTCCTGTCCTCTGACCATATTGACTTGAGTCAACAACTCCACATAGAAAAGCCCAGAAAATCTAAAGCAATGGTTCCTAGCCTGGCTGGGCAGCAGGAACTCTTGTAGCTGTGGTTTTCAAACTTTTGGACCATCGTTCACAGTAGGGAGCACATTTTATATCACAATCCAGGTGCACATGCACGTGCGTGCACACACTCCCCCATTTCAATAGCTTCACCAATGTTTCATTTTTTTTTTATTGGTACTGGGGATTGAACTCTGGAGCACTCAGCCACAGAGCCTCATCTACACTCCCTATTTTGGATTTGATTTAGAGACAGAGTTTCATTGAGTTGTTTAATGCCTCGTTTTTGCTGAGGCTGGCTTTGAACTTGCCATCCTCCTGTCTCAGCCTCCCAAGCCGCTGGGATTACAGGTATGAGCCCCTGTGCCTGGCACCAATGTTAAATTTTACTGAGTGAAATTCGTTCTGATGTTTTCTATTTCATTTTGTTCTATTTATTTTCATATTTTTTATTGGGTTGCTGAGTGCAACCCAGAGCGGGTATTCTACCACTGAGTTACATCCCCAGACCTTTTTATATTTTTATTTTGAGACAAGGTCTCTACTAAGCTGCCCAGGCTGACCTCAAACTTGGGATCCTCCTGCCTCAGCTTCCCAAGTTGCTGAATTCCAGGTTTGCACCACCACGCCCAGCTCATGGTGATTTTTAGAACTTCACATTAGCCTTGTTGGAGCAAGAACTCTGGAGAAGGGAGCGTATATGCAGAGACTCTCAGGATGGATAATCATTAACCAAACAGGGGTGTGGAGGAAAAGCATTTCTGACAGAGAAAATCACATCTGCAAATGCCAGGAGGGGAGAATGAGAGAGAGTGACATCTGGCATATTGGAGAATCTGGAAGTTCAGCTCAGTTAGAGCAAGATGTTGGGGGAAGAGAGTGATGAGGGATAGGCTGTGAGTCAAGGGGCGCAGTCATGGGGACTTATAAGACACTTGAAGAATTCAGATTCTGTGCAGAGGGCAGCAAGAGGCCCCTTTCTTTCTTTCTTTCTTTTCTTTTCTTTCTTTTTTTTTTTTTTTTTTTTGTGTGTGTTTGTGTGGTGCTGGGGTTTGAACCCAGGGCCTTGTGCATGCAAGGCAAGCGCTCTACCAACTGAGCTACATCCTCAGCCCAAGAGGCCCCTTTCTTAGGGTGCATTTCAATTATGCAGAATGGTGAGCTTCATGGTGACATATATTTGCACTTACATAAAAACACAACTTGATCAATTTCACTCTCCAGTGCCCCCACCCTGCCCTCCTTCCTCCCCAACTCCACCTTCTACCCTAACGGTCACCTTCTACTTTCATGCTGATCCCATTTTCCCCTCTAGCTTCCACATATGAGAAAAAAAAACAAAACAAAACATAGGATAATTTCCCAAGTCTAACTTGGTCTGCTCAAAATTATGGTCTCCAGTTCCACCCATTTTCCTACAAATGACATCATTGTGTTCTTTATTGCAGAATGAAACTCCGTTCTGTATACACACCACATTTCAATGAGATGTTCTTAAAGGATTTATGCAGAGGAGTGACCGAGGTGAACATTTTCTGAAAGATCACTTTGATGTATGAAGAATGGATCTGGGGGACAGCAGACGGGGTGCAGGGAGGAAGAGATGCAAGGCTTGGATGCAGGGAGACCAGTTGGCTGGCCACCAAGAACACCTGTGATGTGATTGAAAACTCACCACCCCTGAGGGGAGACAGAGGAGTACAGGGTCTTTCCTTAGCTGACACCAGGCTGGATTTCAGCCCCTACTACCCTCTGACCTAGTGTCCTTGAACAAGGCATAGCCCAAATGACCATGGATGGCTGCCCTTCCACCTCAGAGGCAATAGCAGAGGTTCAGAAAGGAGATCCTGATACTGCAAAAGACCAAATGGGATAGTCAAGAAATATTTATGATCTGGAGGTGGGATTAGATGGCCTTGAGGGTTTCTTTTGAGTCACAAGACTCTGGGATTCTGGTCCATCCTTACCCACTTTCCTTGTCCAGGGTTGTGCTGTCATGAGTTGGTCATGGAAGTGGAGGGGGCTTAAGGACATCAGTCTGGAATCTACATCACAGCTGGGAGAAGAGCTCTTAGGGGAAGAACCTATAGGAACATGCCAAGCCCCCTCCCCACTTTCCAGAGCACAAAGCCTGACCAGGGAAGGAGGGCAGAGCTTTGAATCAGATTTGAAATATAAGTCTTAAACCTGACAAACTTTCAGATGCAGAAAGTGACCAGCAAGTTAGGGGCTGTGCTGCTCAGAGGGCGGTTGGGGGCAGGGAAGTGGGTGGGTGATGGAGTTAAGTCTGCTCAGCTGGACCCACAGAATAACATTTTTGTCTCATACTTGTTCTCCATAAAGGTGGGGCCACATGTAATGAACCTGAGAGGCTCCAGCTCTGTGCCTTCCCCCTCTGGCTGAACCCCACGTCCCACACATCCTGCACCCCTCCTTTTTCTCTCAAGTAGTGAGCTCATGGGGTGGAAGTCAAGATCTTCTTAACTCCTTTTTCACCCCAACTGGGAGGCCTGTCACTGTTTAGCAGCTCTGTCTGGATTAGGGTCAACCAAATTCAGTGTGAAGAAATAGAAAGTCCTTTTTTTTTTTCTGCCTCTGGTCAGAACCATTGCTCTCCAATTCGGCTTTACAAGCAATCCCTGAATTTTGGATAATAGAGAAGAGGCTGCTTTAATGGTGCTTATTTTGATTTCTCAAATTGGCTAGAAATCACAGGGTGTCTGAGTGTGGGTGTAGGTAATTAGCCCTCAAATATCATCCAGTAAATGCGTCTATATTCCCACCCCCTCCATCCCTATTTTTAAAAGTAAGGGCTCAAAGGCTGCCCGAGCTTTCAATATGATGCATGTTATTTGCAGAGCCACACTGCCTGGCCCACCTGGACACTATTTTGATGAATGGACTTCTCTTCTGAGAGAAGAAGAGCAAGGCAGCCTGTGGGTCAGGGTTAGGGACGCAAGCAGGTGACCAGAGAGGTCTGGCATGAAAACAGCCAGAGGGTGCCTGTCACTCAGAGCCTATTGGGGCCACAGGAATAGAGAGCCCCAGAAAGCAGACACCAAAACCCAAACCACAGACAACAATGGCAAAAAGAGCTAATGCTCCCCCCAGTGTGTGCTAAGCATTCCGCATGTGTCTTAACCTCCCCATAAGGATGACTGCCCTCGTTAACAAACTCAAGTCCAAAGAGACGAACTGTCCAGCTCAGGCAATGGTTATGTAGAGAAGCTGGGGTGCAAAACCATGCCTGCCTGGCTCCTGAGCTCAGTGGTAGTAGCAGGGACCCAGAAGACATTCAGGGGTGAGTTAGCAACAGGTCCTCAGGAAGGACAGAGGGGCGCCTAGGCAAGACAGTGGTCCAAGACAAGCCCGTGGACACTTTACCTTCAGCACTGGGGTGTGCATGAGTCAAGCAGGTCCCAGGCTGAGTGCTTGGGGGAGTTGCCTGGGAATCCACCAAGCAAGCCCAACCCCACCCACCAGTGGCCATTTCCTGGCTCTGATTTCCTGCACACACACACACACACACACACACACACACACACACACACCACCTCCTCCTCTTTATTCTGCACCAAAGATTTTCTTCCTTCTATTTTTTTTTTTTTTTGGCTTCTGTTTAAAATTAATTCCACAACACTGAATAACCTTCCCCCACAAGGTTGGAGTTAATCAGGCTGAATTTATTAAGATCTTTACAATTAAATGAGCTCATACCAGGAGGAGGAAAGTTACCTTATTATCCCATTTTAAGAGCTCGAATAATTTTAGCCCCTAACTTTACTGTCGACCCCCGACTACTTCCTTGGCGGTTGCCAATGACTTTAGAGGGCGCTGGACCACAGTCTTCTCCGTGCTTCTCATCCCTGATGTGGGGAGGAACGTGCTCAGACCGGTGGTGAGTCATCACAGAGGGAAACCCAGACGGTAAAGGACGGGCCATCCAGTTTGGATGGAAGGCTATTCCAGCTTTTACAGGCCAAACTCAGGCTCAGGAGGGTACACTGGGAAGCAGACGGTTTCTTCCTCTAGAGTTTATCACCTGGCGGCCACTGTCAGCCTCACCTGGATATTTGCCCTCTCTTTCTCTCACCTCCCATCTCTTTTCTCATTATAACAGGGCACCTGCTAACTTGGACCCATGCCAGAAGAGTTTCAATAGTCCCGAGGAAGAGACTCGGCTGAGAAATGGCCCTGCTGCTGGTCCCATCTAGACCCGCTACCTTGTTCCCGAGTGTCAGACCTTGATGATCTACCGCATACTCTGGTGTATTAAGTTCTGTTCAGCTGCCTCATGGATACACTCCACCTGCTTGTTGGATTCATCACTGTCTGTGGTTGGAGCGTGTTATGAGTTGAACTGTGTCCCCCACCCCCACCCAAACATGTGAAAAAGCCTTAGTGAGCTCTACAAGCGAATGTGAGCTTATTTGGAAATAGGATCTTGGCAGATGTCATCAAAGAGGGAGGATGGTTAGAATCATCCCTTATCCAACATGACTGGTGCCCTTGTAAGAAGAAGAGACAGAGAGACACACACTGGGGGTCCACCAGCAATGACTGAGGTGGAGCCTGGAGTGAGGTCTCTGCAAATCAAGGCATGCTAAGGACTGGGGGCAGCCCTGGAAAGTACGAGAAAGGCGTGCAGCAGACTTCCCTCCAGGAGGAATAAACCCTGCTGACACCTTGCTCTGGACATTAAACATTCCGAACTGCGATAGAATGAATCTCGGTGGTTTCAAGCCCCTAAGGAAATGAACATAGGGCGGACACACTCACTCACTACAGCTGCTGATAAGCTTCTGATTGCTATCACCCATGTTCTTGGGTCACCATGTTCCGCCATGTTTAAATGCCTTTCCGCTGCCTTCTACTGGCTCTTCCTCTCCCTGGCTGATTTTTCAATAACCAGCCCAACCTCAGAGTTTTTCTAGTTTTAGGGGCTGAATCCCCATCGTTCACCCCTGCCGGAAACTGACATGTTTAGGAGGTAAATCCCCAGATTTCCATTACTGTGTAGACCAGGGTTTTCCCCCATTGCCTCTGTACACAGATTTTTGTCTGCTGACTAGTATTCAAAGCAACCGTTTAAAACCCTCAAGCCTTCACTCTCTCAATTGTTGGTCCACAGTAGCTATCCCTGCTGGGTCATAGGAAGTACAAAAAGCACAACATAGCAGCTTGCAGGGTTAAATATGGGGCCAGCTTCTTCTGAACCCTATGGAAGTTAGCTTCTGCATGCTCCCTTCAAGGTTTTATCTGGTGCATCAATACAGCTCTGTGATCACTGGCTATCCCACCCACAGAGACTTCAGCAAACTGCATGGGTAGGCACAAGAGGTATACCCAGAATCATCCCCCCACACCCCCTCTTAATTACTCAGGCTCAATTCACCTATGTATGTAACTTGTGTTCATTTCCTTCATTACCTCATTATTTATCTACTGCACGGCTCAATTCTCTCTGCTGCAATTATTTCCTGCATCTTCCCCCAAGATGGAGCCAACTAGACAGTATTTACTGTTAGCTCTGTACACAGTGGGCTTTCCTTATTTGTGGGTCCTGTGTGCATGGATTCAATCAGCCTTGGATTGAAAACACTTGAAGAAATAATTGTGCCTGTACTGAACATGTATAGATATTTTTTTGTGTGTGTCATTATTCCATAAACAATACATTATAACAACTATTTACACAGCATTTTCATTAGGTTGGGTGTTCTAAGTACTCCAGAGATGGTCTAAGGTAACAGGAGGATGTGCATAGATTAGATGTAGATGCTATTCCATTTTATATAAGGGACTTGCGCACTGGCTGAATTTGGCATCTGCAAGGAGTCCTGGGACTCACTCATATGGAGGAACAATTGTATGTGTGTTTCCCCCTCATTATAATGTTATGACTCTGGAGAGAGACCCTGTTGACAAGATGATCAGGCAGTGGTGGAGAAATAGTATAGCTCTTTATACAATTTTAACTGGACTTGGTTAAACAGTGGGCTCTTGGCTCATCTTGTGCTTTTAATCAAAAGAACTCAGATATTCTGTAATTTCTACTCCCTGGTTTTATATTCTTCCAAAAAGTCTTAGAGAGATGTCCATGTTCTCAAGAATTCACCGATGTTACATACTACATTTCTGCTGAGTGTTTCTAGTGACTTCTTCTCTGTCCAGTTCTTCTCACTAGGTCCCTACTATTTTGCCCCGACTGTGGATGTTTGGTTGGTTGCACTTCTGTTTCTGTCTCCCTTGAGCTTTCTGTTTCCCAAATCTGTGTTTTCTGCTTTCAAGTTTGGACCCCAGAAGCATGGACCTATGTTCCTGGGCACCTGCACGAGCCTCCCTGAGGCCCTGGGGTTTTCCCCACTGGTCTTTTTCTCACTGCAGACAGGTCCTGGACAACTCCATGAAGGTCAAACCTAGCCAAGGCCCAGAAGGGAGGCAGTAAATGTGGACAACAGGTGAGGTGTTCCTCCAATGGAGTCTGAAAGAAGGACTGGATTTTCAAAAGTAGAGGCAGAGGGAGGGGCGTTTCAGGCAGACAGAATAACTCATGAAATGGGCCAACTTTCCAATTTCAGGATTCGGAAGAGCAAGTTTCAGAATGTGATCTAGAGCTCCCGGGAGTCTTGAAAGGCAAGGGGACCCATGAAGTCAAAATGATTTCCCTAACAATAGTGATATGTCATTTGCCTTTTCTATGGTGAGATATTTGTAGTGCTGTTGCTATAGCAAAGCGGGGGGGGGGGCGGTGAGATTGCTTAGTATGAATCAAGGCAGAGGCAACAAACTGTACAGTCCTCATTGTATTTGTCACTTCCAAACACAGGCAGGGAAAAGCATCAATGACATGTATGGATGTTTTAAGTTCAGCAGGAAGCACTGTGAATCTCGTTAGCTCTTGAATCTTAAGAACGCATCCCTTAATATTCTGTGGGATGAAATGAGAGGTATATCTAAAGCCCTTCTGCTGCTTACCAAAGTACAATAGTTTTCCCAAGGAAAAGCCCTTGTGTGATTGTTTGGAGCCCCTTTTCCATGGAAGGGCATTTTTACTTGAGACAATGACTGATAGTCAAACTTGCGTATTTTTCATTTGCTTATTGAGATTTGCTAATTTCAAGAGAAACAACTGACAGTGTTTGTTGTCAATGATAAAAATCAAGTTATTTTAAATGAAAATTAGGAATTTGTTGATCTTATAACTGCCATAATGAGCCAAATAGTTCTCACTATTTAAAAGACTTATTTGATGAAATCTGTGGTGATATTGACAAATGTAAATTTTTGATATTGTATAATGGAATGTGTCAACATTGGAAAGATCTGCATAGCTCAGTGGACCAATATTTTCCCACTGCATGAAGTTTCAAATGATGCATGAAAAGATACATCCAAAGTTCAAGAGAGGCCAATTATTTTAATGCAACAGAATCCAAAAATGTTTATTGATACACTTTCAGATTCTATGTTGTGTCTGCCTTTAAGAAGGGATGATAACATCAAAGAAGAATGCCCCTGATTATCTTTGGATATCATTAAAATATTCTCTTTTCCATCTACATACGTGTGGTGATGAATGCATTTTAAATCATACATATGATTCATATTGACCTCACTAAGAGGTCTATAAGGTAAATAGTGGTATACAGAGAATCTACTATGTTCACAACTGTAATTGTGTTTGAAATGATAAAACATCCGTCCAAACAGCAAGTCAGCCAAAGTCTGGATACTTCTATTGCAACCCAACTTTGATAAAGGGAACTGTCAGCAAGGACTGATGGGTCAAACATCCTGGGGAAGCTAGAGTTAAATATTGAAAGACAACAAGGTATGGGTAAAGAATAATTGCTTGGTGCATGTTCAATCTAAAATAAAGGCTTGGAGGGTAGGGAAGATCTAAAGGGCTGAGGTTAGCCTAAGATGATGGTCCTCAAAGTATGGTTTCTCTACTAACAGCATCAGTCAGTTGGGATTTGTTAGAAGTGAATATTCTTGGAGGCTACCACAGACCTACTGTTACAGTTTGGATCTATAATGTCTCCCAGGGAAGCAGTGTTGAGAGGTGGGGCCTTTGGGAGATGATTGGATAATGAGGACTTTAACTTCATCGAACTATTAATCCATTGATGGGTTCATAATTTAAAGGGTTATTAGTGGGCAGTAGAAACAGGCTGTTAGGCCTAGTTGGAGTAAATAGGTCATTGGGGCATTCTCTTACAGGGTGTATCTTTTCTCCTCCCAGCTTTGGCACCATCAGGTGAGCAGTTTTCCTCCACTATACCCTTCCACCATGATGTTCTGTCCGACCACAAGCCTGGAAACAATGCAGCCAAGTGACCATGGACTGAAGCCTTTGAAACCATGAGCCAAAATAAATCTTTTCTCCTTTTAAACTGATTTTTTCTCAAGTATTTTGTCACAGTCATGGAAAGCTGACTAACAGACCTATTGAATCAGAAATTCAGAAACTCTGAGGTGGATCCCAGTGATTTACATATTGACAAAGTCTCCAGGTGATCCTGATGTACAGTCAACTTTGAGACTGACAAATATGCAGAGTTTGGACTTCATGCATAAGGCATTGAGAGGTTACTGATGGTCTTTGAGTAAAATGATGATATAATGTTATCATAGTTGGAGAAGAGGAATCCTGAGAAGGAGATAGGGCACCTGTTCTCCCCACCCATTTGAGCCATATGAACAGCAAAAAGGGAGCAAGGACAATAGTTAAGCCAGCATGTATAGTTGCTTCTCCGTATTATAGAGGCAATTTAATGCTCCTATTCTATAATGATACTGAGGCACAGAAAGGTTCATGTAAACATTCCCCCAATTAAATGGTGCATGGGTGCTGGAGGAGACTGGATTCAAACCCAGGCAGTCTGGCTGCAGAGTGTGTTCTCTTAACAGTAGGTTGTCCTTCCTCTCCTTCACCCAGAGTCTACAGAAACAAGTAGTGGGGGCATTTCAGGCAAAGAGAACAGCATTTGCAAAGGAAGGGAGTGTCATGGAGGGTGGCTGGTCACCATGCCTGAGACATAGGGTGTGTAGAGAAAGTGGCATGAGAAAAAGCTTTCCCATGCCAAAGGACTTTGTTCTTTGCTAAAGGGCTTGAAATGTGCACTGAGGGAAGTGTTTACAGTTGGTCAGTGACAGAGTCAAGGAGAAGTCCACTTTGGGCACCACATGCAGGTGGAGAGAGGGTAGACAGACCAGTGAGATATGATGAAAGAGTAGAAACGAGGAACGAGAATACGAGAAGAGAAAGAAAAATCCTTAGGTCGTTGAATCAGTGAAAGACTGGATATGGGAAGTGAGGAGGTAAAGGGGACTTGTAGGTGACTCTCAGGTTTGGGTGACACTAGATGTCATTTGTGGGGAAGGGGTTTATGGAGGAGCCACAGGATGTTTATTAATTATTTTTGAGATGAGGTTTCACTCAGGGAGGAAGGAAAGGACAGGCAGATAGTACTGTTTTCAAATCACCTACCTGCAAATCACCATCTTATATGTTGCCCTGGCTAGTCTCAAACTCACAGGCTCAAGTGATCCCCCACCTCAGCTTCCCCATTCAATGGGACTACAGGAACCCAACACCAGGTCTGACGATAAAATTCATTTTTAAAAATTATTTATTTATTTATTTATTTTGGGTGCTGGGGATTGAACCCAGGGCCTTTATGCAGAGAAGGCAAAGCACTCTACCAACTGAGCTATTTCCCCAGCCCCTATAAAGTGTACTTTTAAACTCAGATTTACTGAAAGTAAAATTACATGCAGTAAAATTCATATTTTTTTTGCTGATCTTTGACAAATGTATACAGTTAGGTAACCACTGCTGTCATCAAGATATAGCGTGCTTTCATTACCCCTTAAAACTCTCTTCCACCCCTTCATAGTCAATGTCCCATGCCATTTATAACCCTGGTGACCACTGATGTGATTTTCTGTCTCTAGAGTTTGCACTTTCGCAGACTGTAAAAAAATTAGTAATACAGTATGTAGCCTGTGTGAGTTGCTTATTTCCATAGAATAACATTTCAACATTCTTCATGTTGCTTCATGTATCTGATTTTGTTCCTTTTATTTGCTGGGGTAGTATTTCATTATATGGATGTACTACAATTTATTTATCTAGTTAACTACTGAATGATATCTTTATTGCTTCTGGGTTTTAGCTGTCATAAACAAAGCTGCTGTGAATATTCATATGTACATCTTTGTGTGAATGGATTTCCATTTCCTTGGGTTAAGTGCATAGAAGTGGTATCACTAGGTCAAATGGCAAAGGTATGTGTAACATCCTAAAAAACCACCAAAAAATTGTCATGCAAAAGTGACTGTATCATTTTGCACCACCACTTGCAATTCCAGTTGCTCTGAATCCTTACTAGCTCTTGCTCTTGTCAGTTTTTAAAACTGTTTGAACTTGCATTTCTGCATAATTAATGATGTTCAGCATCTCTTCATCTATATATCTTCTTTGGTAAAAGTATGAATCTGTTGCTCACATTGTATTGCTTGTTTTCATCCTTTTTAGTTATTACAGTTCTTTATACATTCTGGATGCAAATCCTTTATTAGATAGATGTCATACAAACATCCTTACCAGAATGAGACTTGTCTTTAAAATTTCTTAGCAATGCATTTCAAAGTCCAGGAGTTTTTTAAAAACTTTTATGAAATTCTATTTATCAATATTTTTCTTTTATGGTTTGTGCTTTTTGTAGTCTAACAAATCTTTTCTTAACACAAAATCCCAAAGGATTTTTCCTATGTTTTCTTCCAGGAGTTTTAAAGTGTTAGCTTTCAACTTTAGATCTATAATCCATGTCAAACTCATATTTGTTTATGTTATATTAGGAATTGGAGTTCATTATTTTGCATGCAGAAGTTCAATAATTCCAACATTGTTGGTTGGAAAGAATATTCTCTCTCCTCTGCATTTCCTTGGTAGCTTCATTGGAAATCAGTGGATCTTGTCTCTCTGTGTGGATTTTCTATTCCTACTGAGATGATCGTATTCCATTTTCTTTTTCAGTTTGCTGTTATATTTTACAGTTGGTTGAGTCTTGACTCAACCTTGAATTCCTGGGATAATCCCCACCTGATCGTGCCACATTATCCTTTAATGTGCTTTTGATTTTATTTGCTAATATTTTATTAAAGATTTTTGCATCTATGTACACAAAGGACATTGCTCTATAGTTTTTTCATAATTTCTTTGCCTGATTTAAGTATTAGGGTAATGCTGGCCTCATAAACTGACTTAGAAAGTTTTTTTTTCTATTTTCTGGCAAGAAAAAAGACAGAATATACATTCGTGTTCTCTGATTCTATTATTCAGGTTATTTATGTCTTTACTGATGATCTGTCTACATGTTCTACTGATCACTAATTGTGATCAGTTGTAGTTGTGGATTTGTCTTGTCATTTGATCAGTTTTTGCTGTATTTATTTTGAAGATCTGTTGTTAAGTGCATACACATTAAGAGTTTTTTTTTAAAAAAAAATGTATTTCTCTTCATCTTTGTTATTCTTGTTCTGAGGTCTACTTGGTTTGATATTGAAATAACCACTTCAGCCTTCTTTTTATTCATTTTCATGCGAGATATCTTTTCTCATTCTTTTTTTTTTAATCTATGACTTCTTGTATAATATGTTTCTGTAGATAGCATAGAGTTGGTTCTTGCCTTTTGTTCATCATAGATAATTTTTCTGTTTTGAATTGGTGGCTTAGAACATTTATATTTAATTCAATTATTATTAATCTCATTTGATTTAATAGACCCATTTATTGCTTTTCTTTTTTTTTCCTTTTAAAAAACACCCAAGTTTATCCTAAAAAATATCTTACACTTCAGATTTCATTTCAGCCTGAAAACTAACGCATGGGGGATGTGGGATGCCTGATATGAAAAAAGGGGACAGGATGGCATTTGAGCCCAAGGTGATGTTTCACCTGCTAAGCAGCTCTATCTTCAGATAACAGGCTTGACTCGGATCCCGCTTTGATACAATCAATAACCTTTTGTAAAGATTCCTTAGAACTTGAAACCTGCTGTGGCTGGGAGATAACTATTGACTGAGGAAGATCCATTTCCCCACCAGTGGTGTTGACACTTTAGAAACAGTGCCCAGAATGCTGGGTGCCAATAAGGGTGTCTGGGGCTCCGTAGGCATGCTGCATTCCCACTGAAATACTGCTTGAGGCTCAGGGGGAGTGGAAGAAACAAGTGCTCTTGGACATTTTTTCATAATTCATTTTTATCCCCCCTGTTGCTTTATCTGTAACATCTTTTTTTTAAAATAATTGTCTCAGGATTGGTAACACATACCTTTAATGTACCACATTCTTCCTTCATATAATATTATACTACTTCCTATGTAGGGTAAGAATCTTAGAACTCAGCATATTTCCATTTTCTTGCTTCTCTATTGGTCACAGAGCTTACATACTTTTGTTTCAACATATCCTCGAAACACCAAATATTTTAGTGTTTTTTTTTTCATGGAGTCCATTATATTTTAAAGCCATTTAAAATTTTTTTTTTTTGGTGGTAGGGGTACCAGGGATTGAACCCAGGGGTACTCAACCACTGAGCCATATCCCCAGCCCTATTTTGTATTTTATTTAGAGATGCTGAGTCGCTTAGCACCTTGCTTTTGCTGAGGCTGGCTTTGAACTTGTGATCCTCCTGCCTCAGCCTCCTAAGCCTCTGAGATTAAAGGTGTGTGCCACTCTGCCCAGCTAAAAATCATTTTAAAAATATCTTTTATACTTACTTATAATTTACACTTTTTAATGTATTTCATTTCTTTGTATAGACCCAAATTTCCATCTGGTATTACATTTCTCAAGAGTTCCTGTTAACATTTCTTGCAGAGCATACCCACAAGTAATGCACTCTTTCAGCTTTTGTTTGTCTGAAAAAAATCTCTATTTTAACCTTGATTTCTAAAATATATTTTTGCTTGGTGTAGAGTTCTAGATTGACAGTATTTTTTTTCAATACTTTTTAAATGTCACTCCATTTTCTTCTGGCTTATATCATTTTTTTCTAAGAAAATCTGCTGAATTCTTAGGCATTTTTTTCTGTATGTAATGTTTCTTTCTCCTTTTTTTTGCCTCTAAGTACCTTCAGGATTTTATTTTTGCCTTTGATTTTTAGATTTTCAGCAATTTAACTATGACACATCTAGGGGTGTATGTCTGTGTATGTGTTGTAATTTATTCTGCTTGAGATTCTTTGAACTTCTTAGATCTATAATGTTTTAGTCAGCTTTTTCACTGCTGTGACTAAAAAATAAAAATCCAACAAGAACAATTGTACAGGAGGGAAAGATTATTTGGGGGCACACAGTTTCAGAGATCTCAGTCCATAGACAGAACACTCCCTTCCTTGGGGCTCATGGTGAGGCAGGACATCATGGCGGAAGTGTATCAGAGGGAAGCAGCTCAGGTGGTGATCAGGAAGCAGAGAGAGACTCCACCTGTCAGATACAAAATATATCCCCCAAAGCCACACCCCCCATGCCCATCTCCTTCAGCTGCACCCTACCCACCTTCAATTACCACTCAGTTAATCCCTATGTCGGGATTAAGTCACTGTTTGAGTTAAGGCTATCACAACCCAATCATTTCTCCTCTGAACCTTCTTGCATTGTCTCACATGTGAGCTTTTGGGGGATATCTCAAATCCAGACCATAATATATGGTTTGCTGTATTTCATTAATTTTTGGAAAAAATTTTAGCCATTATCCCTCTAGTCGTTCTTTCCCATTTTCTTTTTTTTTTTCCTTCTGGGACTTCAACCACATATATACTAAACTATTTTAAATCATCTCACAGCTCTTGAAAGATCTCTTTCATTTTTCATTGTGAGTTTCAGTTTGGATAATTTCTATAGACGTGTTCAAATTTTACCAACTCTCTCTCATCTGTGTCTACTAACACACTCATTGAAGGGATTCTTTACCTCTGACATTTTATTGTTGTGTTTGTAGCATTTTAATTTTTCCATTTTTTTTTAAATAGGTTCCATTTCTCTGCTGAAATTCCCTGTCAGTTTCTGTATCTTTTCCACCTTTACCTATGAAATGCTATATCATCTGAGTCCCTGGGAGTCCCAGTCTGATATTTCCAACATCAGTATCATTTCCAAGTCTGCTTCTGTCGCTTGCTCTTTCTTTGGACAATAAATGGGTTTTTCTTCTTTCTTTATATGTCACAGCTTTTATTGAAGGTCAGACATTGTGTGCCGAAGAATTGACTGAGGTCAATGAATTTTACTCCTGCGAACTGAGCGCAATTCTTCTTCTGCCAGAGTCTCAGGGTTGGGGCTGAGTTCATCCAAGGAGGGATTGATCTGGATTGAGGATTTTTGTTGATAATCTTCCATTCCGAGCATTGCAAGCTCTACCTCACCCCAGAGGTGGTCTAGTGTTATCTGATGCTTGGGATTTCTTGGTCTTCCTGCTTCACTCTCAGTTTCCAGCAGATCCTACACACCTGTCCCCCAGAAGGGGACAATCCTACACCTGCTCCAGCAGCCTTCCATTGCTGCAGTGCTCATATCTCACGATGGTATGGGGACTTTTCTCACTGCTCCGTGTCCATCGTTAGACTTAGGTGGACCTTATGCACATGAGCTTTGGGGATGGGACTGTACCAACAACCTTGCCGCCTCCTCTGTGACAGCTAAATACTCCTTGTGAGTGAGCCCCTTTCTTCTTCCAGCAGTTGCTTATAGTGCAAGATCCTGGGACTAAAAGCATTAGGAAACCCCTTCCCCAAGGGCAGAAAAGTTTTGCTGCTGCCGGTCCCTCTGGCTCCCACTTCTCTCCCCAGAGTGTCCTTGCTTCAACCCCCAAAAGGGGAGTCTTTTCTATTCCTCCTCCCAGCAGCTTAAGGTTTTTGCCTTGGTGGAGAAAAGTTTGAGGAACTAAAAGCATTTTGGGGTCGAAAACTGTGCTAGTTTGGGTCTTGAATGTCCCCAGAGGCCTATGTGTTGAAGACTTTGTCCCCAGTCTGTAACATTATTGGGAACTGGTAGGACCTTTTAGACCGAGTGGAAGGTTTTGATCGTTGAGGTCATACCCTTGAACCCCAACCCTTCCTCTTCCTTCCACATCTGCTGTGAGCTGAGCAGTTTTGCTCCACGTGTTCCCCACCATGATGTTCTGCGTTACCACGGGCCTCAAGACAATGGGACCAACAAACCATGGACTGAAACCAGGAGGCAAAATAAACTTTTCACTCTATAAGTTGATTATCTCAGGTATTTCATCACAGTGATGAAAAGCTAACACAGCAACCCACCTCCAACTGAGCATGCTTGCCTGTCTACTGATTTTAGCCTCTAGTTTCTTGCACTGCTTCTGGTCTGTCTCATAAGCACTCAGCTGAGAACTCTGGAAAAGATCTTGCAAAAAAGTGAAAACTTTCTTTGTATCGGGAGGCCCCCATTTTCTATACTGTCATGCTAGCCTACAGTCGGTCTTTAGGGATTCATTACAATTTAGCTAATTTCTTCTTACCTACTTTTATGGTGATCATACCTTTTCCTATCGATTTGCCAAAGGTGAAGCATTTCCTGTGACCCCCTTGCTCCTCAAAGAGGTTGGTCACACTTCAGGATTCAGTTCTCTTGACTGCCTTGCAAACCTAGCTTACCGATGAGCTTCCTGATGGGCTCAGACAAAGTTGTGATTTTTGTAGATTATCTGGCTTTTTTTTTCTCTCATAGTTAAGATAGCAATGGCATTTCTGTACCCAAAATGGAAATGGAACTCCCTGTACGCATTAAGTCTGAAGTGATTTGGGGACATTCAAGTGAACATGTGCGGGAGACAGTTGAATATGTGAGTTTGGAAAGCAAAAAAGAGGAACTTGTTCCAGTTTGTCTATTGTTGCATAACAAACTACCCCAAAATATTGTAGCCTAAAGCAACGCTTATTTTGCTCATGAATCTGCAGTTTAGACAGAGTTTGGTGAGAAAGACTTGTCTATGCTCCATGTAGCATCAGCTAGATTGGCCGAGATCGATTTCCAGTATGGCTCATTCACTCTCTGAGCCGGCAAGTTGGCCCTGGCTGCGAGCTGGGATCTCTGCTAGGCCTGAGAATGGAGCAGAGGGGTCTCCAGTCCTGTCCACGTGAGTCTCTCCTCATGGGTCTCTTTTAAGAATGTGTGCATCCCTTTGTAGCAAGGTGGTAAATTCCAGGGGTCTCTCAAAAGAATTATGTGCAAATTGTATTGTTGTATAGGGCTTGCCCTGGGAATTCACATAGCAACAAACCCTCCTTGATTTATGGGGCAGACATAGATCCCATCTCTGATTGAGAAGAGTGTCAAAAATGGATACAAGAAGAATGTGTGGAATTGGAGTTATTGATGGGCCACTTATGGGAAATATAATCTGCCCCACAACCAGGATTTAGAAATGGTCTGCTGTCTAGATCATCTATTAGGAAAACTTGGGATCATCTTTGCTTCATATGAGAGAAATGTGGGGATGAAATGTTATCAGTTTTCAATCAGGTTTCAAAGCTATCAGTTTTCTGCTTTCATGAAGGTGATCTTGAACCCCAAAAGGTTGATGTGAAGAGGTGGTAAAGCATACTGGTACCAGAGGTATTTTGCATGGGTTTGAATCTCACCCCCACAGCTTCTTATCTTTTTTGGAGACATTAAATAACCTCTCTGACCTTGTTGACTCCATATGTAAAGTGAGGATAATAGCTCCTACTTCTTAGGATTTTTACAAGTATCAAATGAGACAAGTCATGATAAAAGTGTTAGCACAGTGCCTGGCATACAGTCAGAGCTTAATGTATGTTATTTGTATACACTAGGATATAATAACAGAGATTGAATCTTGATTCAAAGAGGCTGTGATATATAAGTACTGGCTAACATAGGAACTTTCCAATAAAGTTTCAACACCTTTGAGTTTTGAATAAAAATACAGGAATACATATTTCTTGGCTAATATTAAATTGGCATTGAACTTGGCATTTTGTGAGCATCTTCTATATTTCAGCCTTGAATTTCATCCTCTCATTAATAGTTATAGCAATGCAGGTGAAAGACACAGATATTCAAGGAAGTTAAGAAATCTGCCTATAGGCTCACAGCCCAGGAAGAGGTGAGCAGGAATTAAAGCCCCTGGTCACAGAAGACCTCTGACTTAGTAGGCAAACCTTTCCCCTAACCTGGAGAGGACCTGCTGAAAAGAAAAGAAGATAACACACCTGAGGTGGTTTTCTCTAGAAATTTCTACCTGTCATTAATTATCTCTCTTAATGCTTCAGGTTTGCACCTTCAACTGAGAAATGCAAGAGTATCCCAAGTTATCACTTTTATTAAAAATGATCAAAAGTATCCAGCAATGTTTAATGAGATTCTTAGGAGAGACAATTACCAAGGCATTCAAAGCTGAGCATAATTCATTATATACTAATGATAAAAGCAGAATCTGCCTTAATAAAAAGTTTATAACTTCCAGCCCTAAAATGCTAGACTCCACGTCTCTGACATTTTTTGCTGTGAGTTTTGAAAGCAGAAAAGAGTGTGTAGCCCCACTTTTGGGGTTGAGATACAGTGGAGAAACTGGCCAGCGAGTGGGGATGTATGTGAGTGGGATTTGATTTCCTAAAAGGGCTCAGTTTTTTCTATAGACCTAGAAGGCAGTCCTTTAATCCTCTTACGGATCTTGGAAGAGCGATCACTCACATTGTACATAGTTTTTTTTTTTTTTTTTTCCTTTCTTCTCTGACTGTCCCTTGTATGCAAGGAACAAGACAGGGCAGTGGGCAGAATGTAGGGCAAAGGGTAGGGACCTGGGTTAGAATCCCATCTGGGCCACTGAACTCTGAGGAGCTCCAGGTTCCTCATCTCATCCTAGCCTTCCCAGAGAGGGTATAAGGATCGATTGTGTTAATAGCCAGGCACCAGGGTGGGACCTTCTTTAGGGTGGAAAGGGGCGGACAATAACAAAGAGACTGGTGCTAGCAGAATTTGGCTCTGTCTGCCTGATCTTCCTGTCATTATACAGACGCTGGAGATTTTCATGATCATGGGGCTGATCATCCAGGCTCCATGCTCAAAGAGTTGCAGGTAGATGATATCAGGGGGTGGGGGGGTGGGGGTGGTATCTGTGAACCTGCAGTGACCATTGTTGCAATGGACATTGTTTTAATGGGCAAAGAGACCTATAGTATTTAAGTTCTGACCACAGGAACATGGGAGCTATATGTGAATATCCACAGTATCTGGCTCCACCACAGGCCAGCTCCAGCTCCATCTGGAGGGAGGGGTAGTCTGGGATGCCTAGGCCCTGGGCCCATATCAAAATGCACATGTGGAGCCAAGCTTTGGCTTAGTTATCTCCTCACTGTATGATCCTGAGTAGGTCATTTGACTTCTAGGAATCTATCTTCTCACCTATAAATTTGACTTAAGATCAAAATCTCAAGAACATAAAAAAGCTGATGTGTAATCACGAATATGGAACTACCTGGTAAGGCAGAACACATGTAGGCCATTGCCTTGTAAAGGGCACCAGTGAAATTGTTGGCTACACCCTTTTCCCATAATTCCCCTTGCTTATGGCCACCATTTTGTATAAACCCGCATTGCCACCTTGGCTACAGTTGACCTGGCCCTGATTCAACCTGTACCAGCTACAATCCTTTCTATAGTGTTCACTCCCCTGGTTAGCACAGTTAGCCCAGGGTTGGCCACTGAAGTGAGGTCCCTTTTCTAGGAATTGGGACCACATCCCATCCTGGTTTTGGTTACCCCTTGAGCTGAATTTAACCCAGCAATTATAGACACTTATGTTCTGTCTTGTGGTTTGGGGACAGAAAAAAAAGGAATATGAATGGAAAGAAGCACAAAGGAGAGATGGCGGAAGAGTCTGGCAAGCAGTGTCCTTCCCCCCCACCCAACTCTCTGGGGGCCCTGAGGCCCTCATGCCATTCCACAGTTCTCTGATTATCCCTGTGTCCTTTTATGGACTCTCTTTTGACTCAAGCACAAGTGGGCCTTGATTTCCATCAAGGAAAAAATCCTATACAACTCCTGCAGGGCCAGAGTATGGATACACCACACAAATATCAACATGTGCTGGGTATTTGCTATTAAGCTTTTAAAAACTTTTTAAAATCAGTTTTTAAGACACATACATTAAAGCACATAAGATACATTTATCTTAAATGTACTGCCGGATCATTTCATGTTCACTTATGCAACCCCTAACCAGATCAAGACATGAAAATCTCCTACCCTAGAAGGTGCCCTTGTATCAATTTTTACTTGGCTCTACCACCTCTTCTTTTTTTAAATTTATTTTTTATTCTAATTTGTTACATAGGATAGTAGAATGCATTACAATTCATATTACACATATGCAATTTTTCATATCTCTAGTTGTATACAAAGTATATTCACACCATTCGTATCTTCATACATGTACTTCGGGTAATGATGTCCATCTCATTCCACCATGTTTTCTACCTCCATGTCCCCTCCCTTCCCCTTTTGCCTTATCGAGGGTTTGTCCAATCCTCCCATGCCCCCTGTCCCAACCTCACTATGAATCAGCCTCCTTATATCAGAGAAAACATTTGGCATTTGTTTTTTGGGGGGATTGGCTAACTTCACTTAGTATTATATTCTCCAAGGCCATCCATTTACCTGCAAATGCCATGATTTTATTCTCTTTTATTGCTGAGTAAAGGTGAAATTATTCGATTATGATAGCTGTAACCTAATAGTAGTTAATCCACGCATATGGATTAACTGGGCTGTAACTGCAGGCAGGTAGACTGTGGCAGGAGGAGGCCTTCCTTGGGGTTTATATTTTGTCCCTGATAAGAAGAGATCTCTCTGTTTCCTGATTGCCATGTCTTGGGCTGCTATCCTCTACCATGCCTCTCCACCAGATGTTCTGCCTCATCTCAGGTCCAGAGCTATGGAGCTTGCCAACTATGAACTAAACCCTGACACCCTGAGCCAAATAAACTTTTCATTCTCTGGGTTGTTTTGGTGGGTCTTTTGGTCACAGTGATGCAAAGCTGACTAAAATGGAAGGAAAACTGAAAGGAAATTGTCCCCCCAATCCCTAGCACCAAGAGGATACCTGCAGGACTCCTATAGAACCAGACCTACAACCACCAACTGAAATTGCTATGCATATGTGTACCTCTAGATTTTTCTGCCCTGTTTCTTTCCCTGTATAGTCCTGGAGCTGTTATCAGTATAGGGGAAGACAACTTTCTAGAACAGCTGGCTTTCTAATTTGACTAAACCAAAAACAAACTTTTTTTTCTGCTTCACCATCACTTCTCTCGTTGCTAATTGGATTCAAGAGTGGGTGGTAGCCAGACCTGATACCTCCAGAGTCAGGCATCTGGCCTAAGACTCCAACAACAATCCTTTATCCAAAACACATAGGACCCATTTCTGGTTTTCAACTTTTTTCAGAATTTGAAACATTTGCATAGACTACTGTTGGACATTCCTACTCTGAAAATTTGAAATCCTAAAGGCATTGATGCTCAAAAAAAAAAAAAAAAAATCTCAGATTTTGGAGCATGTTAGATTTTAAACCTTTGGATTAGGGATGATCCACCTGTATTTGCTTTTTCCTTATCTTTGACATAATGTATCTAGGTGTAATTCACTTTTTAAAAAGAACTTCTATCCATCTCTGGACCTTTCAATCTGAGGATTCATGTCTTTCATCAGTTATAGATCATTCTTCCACATTCTGCTGTGTGCACAGTTTACTACCTAACCTTTGTTGTGAACTACACCGTGCATATAGAAAAGTTTACAAAACAAAAAAGTAGAGCCTCATAATTTGTCACAAACCATCACAAGTTTATCACTATGTAACCACCACCCAGAAATAGAACATGGCTAGCAATACCTCCAGAAACTGTTCTCAAGTGTCCTCCAACTAAAATTAATTACCGTTTAACTTTTATGGTAAACACTTCTTAGATTTTTCTTATGGTTTTAACATTTGAAAGTGCATTGCCAAATGCTGAGATTTAATTTTATCTATTTTTCATGTGGGTCTTTATTTTTGTTTTCCCAAAACAATCTTTTATTCAACAATCTGTCATTCTTTAAAATCAATTAACCCAGGAGCATTTGTATCTTTTATTTTCCTTGCAAACATTTTTTTCCTACATTATTAGTATGGTAATTATTTTTCTGAGGGCCATTCAGCTTTTTAAAGTAAGCTTTTTATTATAAAATTGTTTTGGATTTACAGAACAATTGCAAAGACAGCACAGAGTGTTCCTGAATATCCCACACTCTGATTCTGCTATTACTGACATCTTGCATTATTACGGTACATTTGTTACAATGCATAAATCAATATTGATATACTCTTATTCACCAAATTCCATATTTCATTTAGATTTTATTAGTTCGTACCAAATGTTCTTTTTTATGTTCTAGGATCCTATCCAGAATACCACCTTACACTTGGTTTTGTTTCCTTGGGTCCCTGTATGACAGTTTCATAGACTTTCCTTATTTCTGGTGACCTTGACAGTCTTGAAGAATTCTGATCAGATATTTTGTAGAACCTCCTTCAATTTGAATTTGTCTGATGTTTATCTCATAATTAGACTATAATTGTGTGCTTGGGGGATGAAGTCTACAGTGATAAAACCATTCTCCTCAAAATCATCTTGTCACCAGAAGTCCAGGGAGTTCCCAGAGAAGGGGCCCTCAACTGAGGACAAGTGTGATCCTTGGAATACATGACAGAAAATAATTTCAGCATGAGCCAGTTAGTGACACAAGACAAATTTGTTTAGGAAAACAGATACACATTCAAAGGAGACTGCTGGCCACCTTGAGAATGAGATTGGGATAAAGCAAGGGCTGTACATTCAAGAGAGAACGTGGGCCATCTCCAGAGAAAGACAGCATGTGTTTGATGTGGGGTGTTAATACTTATAGGGGAACAGTTGCTGCGGGAGGGACTAGAGGTGGAACCAGAGCAGAATTACACAATTTGGCCTCAGTTTTTCCAGCACTTTCCCATTGCCTTTCTGACACATTTTGCAGACAGACATGGGTCAAAGGTGCAGACCAAGGGTGAAGGCTAAGGACAGGGGCTGGGTGGCTCAGGGACACTTGTTTTGCATTTCAAAGGTTCTTGGGCATTTCCCACACTCCAGTGGCTCATGGGTGCTTCTCTTTTGAGACTCAGTCTATCTTTCCTTTCCTGTATCCCCAAATTCCTGTCTCAATATCAAAGCTGCATGTTATCGACCTTATACATCAAACATATTATCCTCAATCACCTGGCTTCAGGTGGTATGTGTTGGGTTTCTCTGCTATGAATCATTTTTTTTAACTGTCCTATGTTACTATTGTCCTTGTTTTAGTCAGCTTTTTCATCACTGTGACCAAAAAACCTGACAAGAACAACCTAGAGAAGAAAACGTTTATTTGGGGCTCACAGTTTAAGAGGTCTCAGTCCATCGATGGAGTCTTGCTCTGGGCCCAAGGTGAGACAGAATACCATGGTGAAGTATGTGGAGGAGGAAAGCGGTTCAGAACATGGCCATCAGGAAATGAAGAGAGAACCCTACTTCATTTGGGTAAACCCCAAAGACACCCCCCCCCCGTGACCCACCTCCTCCAGCCACACCCTACCCACCTACAGTTACCACCAGTGATTCCATATCCATGGATTCATCGACCTATTAGGTTATAACAGTCATAATTGAATTATTTTACCTCTCAATGTTCTTGCAATGTCTCACATGAACTTTGGGGTCGGGGGACACTTCACATTCAAACCATGACAGTACTCCTTGGAATGAAGCCTATATATTTGCTGTTTAGACTTAAGGATGAGGAGCTGTGATCCACTTCCTTGAGGGCAGGGTATCGACATAAATTATCTGAAATTCTTCTGCCTGAGAGATTTGCCTTTTCACCATTGATTTGGTGAAAGAGTATCCAATCACTTGTTCCTATCAGTATGGACTCAGAGATTTGTTTCATGCTTTGAGTTTTAATCCAACACTATATTTTATTGTGTGGCTAAGAATTTCTCCACTTTCTCTCAGGTTGCTCCTCTATCCTCCTGTCATGTCCCCCTCTTTGTGTGTGTGTTTTGAACATCTCCTCACTTTGACACCACAGGATGCTCCAGACTCATACGTTTCTTATTCTAAGTCTATAATCAACCACTTCTTTAAAAAGTCCTTTTTCTATGATTTGAGAATACTAGTACAAACCAAGACCTGGATACTGGTTGTGTTAATTGTTAGTAGGATATATAGTGGTCCCCACCTTATCCAAGGTCTTGGTCTTTATGGTCTCATTTACCAGATCTAAAAATAGTACATGGAAAAATCCAGAAATAAAAAAGTCTGAAAGTTTTAAATTGTGCACTGTTCTGAGTAGGGTGATCCCATACCATCCTGCCTGGGATGTGAGTCATCTAGTGAATCCATAAACACACATATGTGCATACATAATACTGTGTGAGAGAGTGCATGTTCACATAAATTATTGCATTTATGATTATTCTGTTTTTATCACTATTGTTAATCTCTTATTATGCCTAATTTATAAATTAAATCATATATAATTATATATAATATATGCTGCCTAATTTATAAGTTAAGGTATATATATAATTATATGTAATATAATTTTATATGTAGTTATATGCAATATTATATATATATATATATATATATATATATATATATATATATATATATATACACACACATACATATGCATAGATATTTGCATTACAGAAACCCATTGAGGTTCTTGGAACATATTCCCCCAAGGACAAGGGACACTAATGTTGCTGCTTCTGGCCCCCTCAGCAAAGAGAACAATAAAAGTTCTTTGTGTATACTAAGCCACCTATAAATATTTGTGTGTCAACCTTTGTATCTCTATTATGCTAAGCGTGAATCCACACTGATGTCTACAATGCTCATCCATCACCACATGGGTTGTTCTGACTTCCTCCTCCTGCTTATCTGTAACCTCCCACTCTCACAGTAAAAGACCTGGCTCCTACCGTCCACTAACTTGATTGCTCGATTTCAATAAATATGCATAGAGGTTTCAGAATTGACACCCCATGGGAAATGACTTTATTCAATGGAGTACTGTTTAAAGTTTCTTTGGCCTCCCCTCTTACAGACTCATTCTGAAGGTTACTTAGGTCAGCACCTCTCCCCACATCTCCTTCAGTGGGGTTGTTGTACACATTTGTACTGTAATTCAATTCTTCTGTCACCTCTTGCATTCCATCTGAGATCTTCAAACTTCTTAAGTCTCTCTGTCTTCCTTGCTTTCTTTTTCCTTTCCTTTGTATACATTAATAGTTTTAATTTGTGCAGAGTTTTGTGTGTTCATCATTAGAGTATTATATAGAACAATTCACTGCCTCTAAAAATTCTCTTGTGTTTCCCCTATTCGATTCTCCTTCACTCTTCCCCAACTTCCTGGTGACCACAGATCTTGGTTTACTGTCTCTAGTTTTGCCTTTATGGGAATGCCATGTACAGATGCTTCTCAACTCATAATGGGATTTCAATAAACACATTATAAATGGAAACTATTGAAAATTGAAAATGCATTTAATATACCCAACCATCACAGTTTATTCTGACCCAGCTCAAATGTGCTCAGAATACTTCCTTTAGCTCACAATTGAGCAAAATCATCCACCTCTCAGTGGAAAGAGCTAAGTATACAAATATAGACTAATCCATATAACATACATATTCAAAATCATTTCTGCATCCATATTCATATATTAAAAGAACAAGTTTTGTACCGTCTGACTCTAATCCAATATCTACCCTCACTGCCTTGCTTATTTGTAACTTTCTCTGACCAGGAGAAACCTTGCCTCCATGATCTTGCTGTTGATTGGATGAAGTTTGCAAGCAATGTTAAAGGAAACAAGATATGAAGGAGCACAAGCAATCTGAGTCTCCTTACATAAGTTCAAAATTGGGTAAAAACAACTTCTGTCTGAAACTGGGTGATGGATACATTACTGAGCATTTATCAAAACCCTGGGTTATTAACTGTTGGTTAACTTATCTGTTCAATCCTAAGTGCATGTAATGTAGACTAAGCATTGTTAATGAGTGTCTCTGTGAGAAACAAATTTACCAACTGTAATGAAATCCTAAGGGCTTCTTTCTTTTGTTTTTAGCCTTACACCTTTCAATGAAAATCATTTTCTGACATTTCTTAGGTCATCTCACACCACTCAAACCCTTTGGTTTGTTAATGCCCTACATTTGTAACCCAGATTCATTTGTTAAGAGACCACACTTTATTCTGGGATCCCCTAGAACCCTGGTGAAAAATTTCAAAAACGTTTGTATACATTAAAGTTCATTTTGTATGATATAAAGTCCTATGGGTTTTGATAAATGCACAGTTATGTATCCATCACCCAGTTTCAGATAGAGGTTGTTTTTACCCATTTTTGAACTTATGTAAGGAGACTCAGATTGCTTATGCCCTTCATATCTTTTTTTCCTTTAACATTGCTTGCAAACTTCATCCAATCTGTGTTGTGTAATTATAGTTTTTTCCCTTATAATTGTCTACATAGCCCATTATTTGAATATATCTCTATTTATTTATTCTACTTCAGGTGGACATTTGGGCTGTTTCCAATTGGGGACTTTTAAGGAAAATACAGCTATGAACATTCTTGTATGTTTGGGGTGAATATAAGTGACCACCTTTTGTTTCCTGAGGATTTTCCTTCTTGTGAATTCTGTATTTTAAAAAATTATATTATATTCATCTAAGTATTTGTAGATGAAAGGATTCTGCATCACTTTGGTCCATCATCTTCCAGAGCTGAAAGTATCTCCTGGGTCTTTACAAAAGTTTTCTGATCTAGAGGTACTATTATTCCTATTTCATCAATTAAGACATTAAAGTCAGGAAGGGGAATCGCTTTGCCCAGGTTCTTCCTAGTGAGTGCTACAGCTGAGAATCTGTCCAGTTAGCTGTCTCCCAAACCCAGGATTTCCCCTCTCTTTTCAAGCCACAGATTCCGCACCTGTGACCCCAAGCTGTGACCTAAATTTTAAAAATGTCTCCCCCTTCCTCTTAAACTGATCACCTTATAATTCTTATTGGCTGGGGCTTACAAGCTTTTGTGTGACTCTAGGTAGCTTTTCTATGCCTTTGATATTTCACCTAGAGCCTGGGAATTGGAGAAGAGGAAAATGGAAATAGGAAGACTAAGATGATACTGTGCCATCATTCCATGCTTTCCCTACCCCAGGGGATGAAGTCAAGCCCACATTCTAGCACCTGCTGCTTTTCCACAAGGAGTAGTGAGTGCCACTCTTTTTCCAGCCCAAGGGACCCAAGATCCAAATCCTCTTAATCTCCTCCTTTAATGGCATCCTTTAATGTTTTCCTACATTTTGCGGGAAAGTCTGTTGGTAAAGAGGACAACTCCAAGAATGTCTCCAGGGTTGTGTGCCTTTGGTAGACAAAACACAGACTTTACTCAGGAGGGAACCCCTTTATTCTCTGTGGCCATTACAGAGGGTGGGGCATTTCTGCCAGTCTTTACCTTTCCAGAATTAGAAAGCCATGTCCTCTTCCTGGTCCAAGACTTTAAGAGAGCAGGGATTTGGTGATTATAGGTAATTAGGGGATAATAGGTGTGAATATCCTATTCTCCAACATCCAAATGGTTTTACCACCCATCAATAACTCTTGTATTATTTTTCAACCTATGATTATATTGTTGGCTGCAAAATGGTGATTTTGGCATCAGATTTTAAGAGATCTGAGATGAGGAGGCTAAGGTTCAATGAGGCTGAGTGAGATCCATGCTTGCAGTCTTCTGACTCAGGGTCCATACTGTTTCCATTTCTCCCTGTTCCAAATAATTCTGCGCCTCAAGTCCTTCACCTGTGAACCAGGGGGCAGGGCAGGATTCCCTGCATGGTCAGATGCCAGGACACTTAAATCCTCAGCATCTTGATTGTCTAGGAGAGGGCTATGAAGACCTAAACCTCCTCAGGGACTCAGGCTCCTACAAAGAGACAGTGAGAGAAGGAAGGATGAATGGGGATGTAGAGCTGATGAGTGACATCCATGACACACATAGCTGTTGGCCATGGGTACAATCACCAGAAGTCTGGAGACCGTGGTCTCTGAATCTCCATCTGGGTTGGTAAATCAGAATTTGTCATCACAGCTAGTACCTTTGGTCACTTTGAATATCTCAGCCATTACCTTTCCCCATACAGGTGTCCTCTTTCCCCAAGGGACTTGTTTTGCACCTAGACATCCTTCAAGGAAGGATCTCAATACGTTGGTGCGCATATGTGCCATGCTACGAGTAGTTTGTTACTAACAATAAATCACTGGTATTTGCAAGTGATTGCATCTGTTAAAAAAAAAAAAAAGAAAAAGAAAAAAATTAGACAGGATTCAAGGTTATCCCTAGAATAGTTTCATTTGCTTTCAAGAAAGACGTGCTTTCTTATGTGGAAAGTGGTGAAGTTTGGGCTGTGAGATGGAAATCGCACCTGAGAATTTGTGTCTTGAGTTTCATGGGGGAAGATGGCTAAGAACTGCCATCTCAGTGGATAGCACCTGGATATGTTATATTTTTCTCCCCCCTGGATGCTGATGATCAGTGTTCAGAAATCTCCAGGGTATGAACTCCTAAAAGATTCTGGGAGAATGCTGGTAAGGAAGACCCTCAAGTACACAGAGGAGACAGCTAAGGCAGCAGGAGGGCACTTTGATGGATGAGCTGCAGGCTTGGAGGTCTGAAAAATTGAAAGACTGTGGCCTGAATGAAAAAAGCTGTGCAATGTTCACAGCCTTCACAATCAATCTTCACAAGCATCTGGGGTCAGGCATGACTCCCATGATGGTCTCTGGAGTTTTTGAATTACCAGGTTGTTCAGCTTCATGAGGCAAAGTTCATGGTTAGAGCAATTGGCCATCTTGGTTGGTCTGGGACCAAGAACTGAAAGTTTTGACTCTTGGGAAATCCCTTAGTCCCAAGCCACCCAGGATGGTTGGATACTGGAGCTATTATATCTCGTCAATCAGAGTCAATTTCCAATTTTGGTCCCATAGGGAAGTATGTCTCAGTGGGACAAAAGATCGCTTATATGTAATCCAGTCCACACTTCACACGAATGATATATGGAAAGTTCTCAGAAAGCACAGAACCTTTAGCAAAATGCCTTACAGTCTAACCTGGGACTTCTGTTTTTTTTTTTTTTTTTTTTTTTTCTGTGAAAGCGCTCTTATTAAGTTCACTGATTTCTCCAAACCTAGAATCCATGAGGGCATTTTGCAAGGAAGTGTATTGAAGATCAATAGAAAGCAATTGTATTTCTATATGCTAGCAATAAACAACTATGAAAATAAGTTTTAAAATAACATTAATCAATAACTCACAAAATGTCTCAAAAATAGCCAGAAATAAATCTAATTAAAGATGTGTAAGATGAGCAGGCACAGTACCACCTGCCTGTGATCCTGGCTAACAAGGAGGCTGAGTCAGTAGGATCACAATTGTTTAGTCATTCCTGTTTTAAAATAAAAAATAAAAAGGGTTGGGGGTACGTAGCTCTGTGGTAGAGCGCCATAGGCTCTTTTCCGAATAAATAAAAGATGTGTAAGACAGCAATGTCTAACATTAGAGATTCTCTCTCTCTTTTTTTAACTTCTTTCTGCATTTTTATTGGTGCATTATAGTTGTACATCTTGATGGGATTTGTTTTTACATATTCATCTGTGCACACAGTATAACAATATAATTTGGCCAATATTACTCTTCAGCACTTACCCCCTTAACATCAGAGACTTTTTAAACTTGAATATGTATGAGTTACCTGGAGAGTTTATTAAAACACAGATTGCTAGGCCTCAAGCCCAGAGTTTCTGATTCAGTGTGTTTGGTGTAAGGCCAGAGAAATCTCACATCTAACAAATTGTCAGGTGATCCTGACGCAGTTGGCTTGTGGACCACACTTTGAAAACCTCTGCTCAGCCCTGCAAACTACAAAACATGCACCTGAGTCTTTCTAAGTGCTTGGTCCTTGAAAGTCTTTCTGCCCTTTGTTCTCAAAACACCACGTACTCCTCTATCCAATTCAGCTCACCCTCAGTCTCTTTCCCCTTCATCTTGCTGATTTTCTCATTCTCTATCCATCACTCAAATTTGGAGCCCCTGAGGTCTCCATCCATGGTTCTCATCTCCCCAGGAATGTACCCACACCCCTGTGCCCTGATGGCTCCTAAATCTCTAGCCCAGGTCTCTCCCAGGAGCTCCAGATGGTCATATCTCCACCTGCTCCTTGGACACCTCCACCCTGGACGCTCTGCCTGGCCAAAGATGAATCACTGCTTTCTCTCTAAACCTATTTCTTCTCTCTCCTTTTTGAATTTTTTTTTCTTTCCCCAAAAAAACAAACTTATGATCTACCTGACAACCCAAATAAGAAACAGGGACACCATCCCTGTTATCTATTTTCCCCCCATTTTCTCCTTCATTTTTAGGGAAATTGCCTGGGTAGGCCGCAGGGGGCCTGGCTAACCTCTACCCACTGCACTGATACTTTTCCCCATGTTGAAGGGGAGGGTGATAATTAATCACAACTCTGAGAATATATATATATATATATAGGAAACCCTGTAAAGATCAAGATACACTATTAACTTTGTTACCAACTCAGGTACATTGATAAACTCACCTTGAAATTAACCCCAAGTATAGCATTCAAGTTCTTTTCTCCTGCATTGCATTTGCCCACCCAGTGAAGGACGGAGTATCTGGATCATCTGGACCCCCCCCCCCCAGGCATGGGTCGGTTGGTGGGTGTAGAAATCCCCACCTCTGAGCCGACTGCAAGGGAAGCTGTGGTCCGTTTGAAAAGCTGGGCAATTGCTTGCACAGTAGTTTTTCTGTATACTCATCTCTCCAATCAGATAAGATTTTCCTCCTCTCAGGGGAAGGGGTTGGAAAGAAGGATGGGAAATGTTCTTCTGATACTGTCTCATCCTGGGAATGGAATAGAAAATTCCCTCTTTCCAGGGAAACAGGAGGAAAGAGCAATAAGCCTCCCATCTTACAAAATCCCTGGGTATTCTTGAATGAGTCATGGTCCTGAGGCTTTGAGCCTCAGTTTCTCCAACTGTAAAGGTCTTTAGAACAAAGGCTGATGAAGGTCCTTCAAGCTTTCAGATTTGATTAAATCCTATGAATATGGAAAGGCTATGCTCCTACAGGTTTTCCAGCTGAGAGCCTGCAGGTAATTTGTCATTTAATTACTCCATGAGAAGTTGGCAGCCCAGCCCTCTCTGGGGGCCCAGAGGATGCTACTGCAAAGATTAGTGTGGCTTGCATCCTACATGGATGAAAAATGAAAGAATCCAGAGTATAATGCAGTGCAGCAGATAACAGATACAAAAAAAACTTGGGGCTGGGAATGTAGCTCAGTGGCAGAGTGCTTGCCTAGCATGCTAAGGGCTCTGGGTTCCATCCTCAGAACCACACTCACACATGCACACATGTATGCATGCATGCACGCACACCAAAGGAATTGTGTTCCACTCATTTCTTTATTCTTCACATATATATTGAGCCCCCTGGACAGATCCACCCTGGATGCTCTGCAGCTTCTTCAGACTGCATGGCCAAAGCTCAGCCCACAATCTTCTCACCAAACCTACTTCTCTCTACTGTCTATTTTTTCAAAAAGAGCAATGTTCGTTCCCATACACCTTGTGACCAAACAAGAAACTGGGGCACCATCCCCGACACCTACTCTTCTCCATTTCCTCCTTCATCTTTAGTGAATTTATTAAGGGTTTTTGACTATTATGAAAAGACTAATGAATAATCTTGAATGAGGCTTTGTGTGACCTATGTTTTTATTTCTCGCATATAAACGCCTACTAGTGACACAGGTCCATGGGACAGGTCAATGTACATTGAACTATTAAAAGAAAGTGACAGTTTCCCACCGCAGCTCCTTGCCTTTGTGGACAGGACTTTCTCTGTGCTTCAGAAATAACTGGACAGACACACATTTTAGAATGCAGCATTCTCTACATACCGGCTCCCTTGATCCCAGGCACCGGTGACTAAACCCTGGAAAATGTCAAAACAAATCTAAAATTAGGTCTCTTTGCAACCTGCACACCCAGCTGTTATGCTTAGCACCAAACCTCCCCTTCCTCAAGGAAACTTAACTCCATGAATATGAAAAGGAATTGGTGTTGCACCCTTGAAGATTGCCTCGACTCAAGCTCCAGTCCCTCCAAAGAGACCCATCATGTAGAACCACATCCAAGTTCAAGTTCAGCCAGTTAGTTCTGAGCTGATCCTTTCGGCTAAAGCCTGGACTCTGAAGCTCTAGTGAAGGGAACAGTGAGGGGAGAGAGAGAGAGAGAGCGAGAGAGAAAGCCTCTCTTGCTAGTCTGAGTTTTCTGCACACCTGTTTTTATATATCATGTTTATGGAGTTCTTATCCAGTCTCTTTAGATGCCATCTCCATTTTGTAAATAGGGATTTGTAAGTGGAAGTCTGGAGAGAGAGAAGTGGCTCTGTTCCTGATTGCCCAGGGAGTTCTGACCTCTTTGCTGCTCCAACCCATCTCTCTCAGGCTGTTCTGCTTGTGTGGACCCTGACTTCTCAGGGTCTGGTCACTGCTGGACCTGAAGTCCAGACCCTGCCCCTAACTATCCCTTGAACATCAGTGCTTCTGTCCTTACCTAAGAGCAAGACCAAGTGGTTGAGGGAGTTTCTTTGCAATGGCAACACAGTGAGAGGGCCCTTCAGGAAACCTCCAGTGGGAGACAGTGCTAAATGCAGCACCCGTGATCAATGTGGCTCCTTTGGCTGTGGTCCCTCAGTGAGAAACAACTCTGCTATCACCTAGAATCTCCTTACTCCCAGCCTGGAGGAAGTTCTAGAAATCAAGATTCCCCTAAGCCCCAGGAGGCAAGTTCTGGCATCTAAGACCTTGTCTCTCTGTGTCCTTCTGGAAATAACAAAAGCCTTTTGGCTGTGACCCGGAGCACAGATGGACTCTTCGAGAGCCGGCCCTAAGCCTGGTCCAGAATGATGAAGCAGGAGATTGAGCTCATTCGCCCTTGATAGAATAGTTCTGTGTGGAGATGGCTGAGGCACGGTCTGCTGAGTGGCTCCTGAGTCTTAAACTGAAGAATATCCACCTCCTGTTGGCATGTCCTCAGTTATCCAGGTCTGAGCTTTTCTTCAGCCACTTGACAAGGAAGGGCAGGAGAGGGGAAGGTCAAGATGCCTCTGTGACTTCCTGGTGGGAAGTTCTACCAAAGATGTGCATGTCCAGACAGAGAATGTCCTTCCCTGGGATTAGGCTTCCCTGGAGTGCTGAGGGAGTCCCTCTCCGGGGTTTCACCCACCCCTTTCATTCTTGCCCTTTCTCTTCCTCGACACACAGGAAGGTGTCAGCTGGGATCCTTTCTTTGTTACTGGTGTCATGTCCTTGTCTGTTAATTCATGAAGTCTGTTGGAGGTCAGGGATTGACCTGATAACCTGGGGCAAGCCCCAGCCCCTCACGGCCCCAGCTCCACCTGGTTCTGTGTAACTCAGTGGATGGCGGCAAGACTTCAGTGAGGCCACATGCATGATGGGTGAGGCTTCTCACCTTTGTGAGGACTCTTTGTTGGAGAGAAAAGAGCCCCGAGGGGTCAATTATTAGTGCACACAGTGAATGTGCCCAGGGTCATGGATCTCAGTCAGAAAAAGAGCCAATTAGGTTTAGGACAGTCAACTCCGTGGCCTAACTCCAGGCAGACTGAGCCTGACTCTGGCCCTTCTGAAGCCTTGATCCTGACGACAGAACTAGGAATGAAAGTCAAAGGGAACCTGGTTGATATCAAATGGAGACTCTTAGGAGCTCTTTGCAACCGGCCTGGCCCTGAGTGTCCCTGTGGACCAGGTCGTATCTATGACTTCCCAGTGTCTGCCTCCCAAGGTAATTTTATTCTATCCTTTAAGTGAAACCTTGTCATGCATTAGAGTCAGGAAATTACAACCTTCACTGAGCAGCTTCTGTGCTGAAAGGAAGCCAAGGAAGCCAGGTAATGTGATGAACTGAGGCCAAGAAAGCGGCATTAATGCAGCTGGTCATGAAAGTCATAGGAACGCAGCCAGCTGTCACCGAGACCAACCCCTGGGGCTGTGCAGAGGGTGTTCCACGTTAGTCCAGGGACTGGCTCACAAAAGGTGTGCTTTTCACACTCGGCCTTCTCTGTCTCCTGGAATGGGGAGTTTTAAGGAGCCACCCACAACAGCAAAGGTAGCTGCTTGAACTAAATGACCATGAGGGCTGGACACTTCAATGACCTCAGGGGTCGGGCAGCCGCTGATGATCCAAAGGGCCCTCAGAACTGGGACTGCTCTTCAGGTAGACCGTGTGGTCCCTTGGCCAGTGACATTACCAAAGAAATGACAAATGCCCATGGTCCACAGTTAGACCTCTGTGTGCTAAGGGTGGGGGGAATGTTGGGGAAACTTTTCAGCTCTAGGGTTTGAATGTGTAATGTGGACTCTCTATGAAAAAAAATAATAAATAAATGAATGCATAAGTAGACATTGTATGGACAGGAAGATCGCTACCCTGGGAACGGTTTGGGAGCCAAAGAAGCGGTGGTGGAGGTGAGGAGGAATGTGATCCAGAGGCTTGTCCATTTGGGGCCCAGACTGGTTCTTCTAGACCCAAGGCTTTCGATTTGCCTGTCTTTGTTCTTTGTCTGTGTTTTTGCTTCCTAAAGAAGCAGGAAGAATCTAAGATCCATGGTTGGGGTCTGAAAAAGATGGAGTCAGAAAAATAAATCATATCTAGCCCCTTCTTGGTGCTGGTGGGGGAACTGAGGCCAAGAACCTGACAGGAGTTTTTCATTCAGAAAAGTAATGCTCAAAGAAGAAGTAGGAAATAACAGGGTGACTTGTGGACTGAATCAGGAAGCCTTTGATAGAGAGAGAGAGAGAGAATACAAGCATGGCACATGCATGTTTTGGCATAATGTTGAGAAATATCCAGCATTGAGACTCACGGGGAGAGTGGGTCGACGGGTGAAGCAAAGATATCACAAAATCTGTATGCGCTTCCCAGTTGGCTTCACTTTTCTGGATTCCAATTCTAGACATTACTTCATGATAGAAAGTCATCAGATCAGACCCAATAAACTCCAGTCCTCTATTGATTTTTTTTTTTCCTCCTCTTCAGCAGCCGCTGTGTTTTGACTACAGTGTGGGGAAACATTTAACTAAGGAAGCAGAAAACAAGAAACAACACCCTCATCTCCCAAGGCAATAAAATCATCATCAATTCACCGGGACGAATATGGGTGTTTTTTTTTTTTTTTTTCTTCGCCAAAGAACAAGTTATTAAGGATTTGCTATGGGTATCAGCCAGCTAATAGTCTGGTTGACAATTTCATCTCCTAGAATTTAGAGGAAAAGATAGAAAAACTACACCCCCTTCCTCATCTCTCCCTTTCCAGCCCACCCCTAAGTAACCTCCACCTGATGGGTGTTTTGTACCAACTTCACAATGCATGGAGACCTTCCTTTTTCTACTCCTTTCTTGTTGGTTGTGCCTCCAGATTTAAAAATAATAAGTATATTCTCTGTTTTTAAAGATTATTTTATTGAAGTACAACATATATTCAGAAAAATATACCAATTACAGGTTGATGGTCTGCTAGGGTTTCTCACAATGACTTTATCCATATGAGCTCTAGTGGAATCAGGAAGTAGAACACTGTCAGCCCCTGGGACACCCACTTATCTCCTCTCCCTGTGAGTCTTTCCTATTGGCAATTATTATCCTGACTCCCAACATCATCGGTTAGTTTTGTCTAAATTTCAGTTTTATATAGCACATGAAATATGTGCTTTTGTGAGTCTGGCTTTTTGTTCGATGTTGCTGTTCATAAGGGTAATTTGTGCTGTGAATTTCTAGTTGCTTGTTTATTTTCATGGTTGTTTAATATTTCACGCTACCAGTTGGCCACCATTTGTTTATCCGTCTTATTTGAAAGGACATCTGAGAGTGTTTTTCCCTGTTTTTTGTCTTATCACAAGTAATAGTGCCAAGGACATTCCATGTGCATGTCTTTTATGGACATAGGTGGGCTTTTCTGTTTATTCTGTATCCAGGACTAGAATTGCTGGGTGCAGTGTGTGAAGCGTGTCAACTTTAGATAGAAACTCTTTTCTCCCAGGAAAGACATGGAATGAATCTGACATGATTTTTCCTTCCATTTTCATACATGAAAACAACACAGTGAATCCCACCCCCATGTTCATCCGTAAGAATGGATTCCTAACTAGAATTAGATATAGTTCGTGCTTGTATAATTATATCAAAATGGATTCTGCAATCGTGTAGAACTAAAAAGAATCAACAAATTTAAAAAAGATAAAAATAAAGAAATTCTTTCTCAGAGTTGTTGTATGAAGTTACATTCCTACAACCCAGTAAGAGAGCTCCAGTTTCTACATTTTTGTCAGCCCCCAGAAGCATTCTGTATTTTAGGCTGTCACAAGGATCTCATTGTGGTTTTAATGTGTGCTTCCCTGATTACCAATGATTTTGAACATGCTGTCATAGTTTATTGGCCATTTAAACATCCTTTTATGTAAAGTGCTGTTCAAATATTTCGCCTAGTTTTCTGTGATCATATTAATTTGCAGGTGTTCTAAGTATATTCTATTAGTCTTTTGTCATTAACCTGTGTTGAAAATACCTTTTCCTACCTTCTCTTGCCATTATCTTTTATTCTTTTAATGGTGTCAGTTGATAAACACCATTATTATTAATTTCATTAACCTTAATGCAGTACAATCGATCATTTTCTTTTATGTTTACCGCTTTCGTGGACTGTTTTATATCCCAAGGTCATAAAGATAGTTTCCTTTATTATTTCCCAAGTGCTTTATTGTTATCCAATCATATTTAAATATATAACCCAGATAGAATTGATTTTGGTGTGTGGTGTGGGATAAGGCAAAGATCAGCATTCATTTTCTGCACATGGATATCCATCATTGACCTGTTATTGGTTAATCAGAAGATTGTCCTTATCCCACTACTGAACATTGCTGTCATTGATACAAATCACTTGTTTGTGAACACATGCACACACAGACATACACATGTGCACATGTATATGTGGGTAATTTTATGGATTTTCTGTTTCTTATTCTTGTACTAATACTATACTGTCTTAATTATTATAGCTTTATAAAATGTTCATATATCAATAATCTTGGAATCTGTAGGGATTGTCTTGGGGTGCTCTCAGTCCTTTTTATTCTACATAAATTTTAGAGTTATCAATATGTATATACTCACAGTACCTTTTGGGATTTTTGTTGGTATTACATTCAATTTATAGATCACTGTGGGGAGGATTGACATCTTTATAATATTGTATCTTCTAGTTCATAAGTATGCCCCTATATCTACTTAGGTCTTCTCTAATTGAACTCTGTAGTATTTTACAGTTTTTCAAGTAGAAATCTTGCACATCTTCTCTTAGATTTATTTCTAAGTATTTGATTTTTTATGCTATTGTAAATGGCATATTTACATTTTCCCTGTTTATTATTGTCATATAAAAGCATTATTAATTTTTACATATTGATCTGGCTAAATTCACAGATTTACTCCATTAATTTATATGTGTTTCTTTTAGAATTTCTATGTATGCACTCATGTTTTGGTGAAAAACAACAATTTGGACCAGCTGTGGTGGTGCACACCTGTAATTCCAGCAACTCAGGAGGCTGAGGCAGGAGGATTGCAAGTTCAAAGCCAGCCTCAGCAACTTAGCTAGGCCCTAAGCAACTTAGTGAGAACATTCCTCAAGATAAAAAATTTAAAAATAACTGGGGATGTGGCTTAGTAGTTAAGCACCCCTGGGTTTATTCCCTGCTACCAATAAAAGAAAAGAATAATTTAGTATTTTTCTTTCTAACCTTAACATTCAAAAAAATTCTTTCCTTATTGCATTGGCTAGGACCTCTAATACAATGCAGAATAGAATTTTCATAGCAAACTATTTATAAACTCTTGGTAAAACTAACCTTTTTATAATTAAGTATAATATTTGCTTATCAGATTAAGCAAGTTTTTTTCAATTTTAAATTTTCTATAGGTTTTTAATCATAAATGGATGCTGAATTTTATCATATGCATTTTTGCATTTATTGAAATAATGATCTAACTTTTCTTCTATGTTCTTTTAATGTGGCAATTTGAACCTGGGTTTCAAGCATTTAAAGCCTGGTTTATTTCTGAGTAGTCATTGCTCCTTCAGTGGGGTCCTTTGGAGTCCCCATATGTAAGTTTGTGAGACTTCTGAGGCTTTGGAGTCCCCATATGTAAGTTTGTGAGACTTCTGAGGCTACACTTCTTTGCATGAAACCACTGAAAGTTCTTAACCAAACATTTGCTATTTTAGACAATGCTTTGATGAGTTTTCTTTTGCCTTTGTTGTTTTGCACATGTGATTTGTCTCTTGAGGATAAACTCCCAAACATGGGATTTGCTGATTCCAATTATAACTCTTGAAAGTCCCAATTTTCTCTCACCAATATTTATGTAAGTACTCTTTATGGACCCTAGGTTAAGATTCCAGCACATTCCATCAAAAGAACTCCAGAGAACCCCATACCCATGGTTAAAGGGCAAGACTTCAGGCCTTAGGGAGATACTAGGGGATGAGACTCAGTTATAGGGACAAGCAGAGCAACAGCTTGGGTCAACATAGCACAAGATTAAACAACACTAGAATGCCCCCTCCTTCTTTCCATTGTGAACTCATGAAAGTCTAATTGAAATAACTAAAAACAGAATGAATTTAGAATAAAATCCAGCTGTCAAATTTGTTTTTGTGTCTCTAACAGTGTCATTTCCCCTAACTTCATCAGCTTATTTACTTTCTCGATGGCTACCTGGACATAAACACTGATGCTTGTTTCTATGAATAATTTAAAAGGAAACTCCAGTGTGGTTAAGCAGCAATCAGCTCCTCATCAGCTTCCCTGATGATGCCTCCTCCTTTCTCATGCCCTTCCCAGACTCAAGAGAGGTCACCTGCATCTGGACTGTGGCTTCAGTAAATGATGAGAATCTGACTGTTGGTGATTTATGAAGGTAAAGTGAAGTCGCTGCAGCTGGTATTTTATCAAAATGACCTTCCATTAGAATCCTTGAGAGTACAGGGTTGACTCAATGTGTGGACTGTGTTATGCATCGTAGCCTAGTGAGGGGATGAGTTTGGCATTGGGAACTTCCTGTGGTACCTCCACGGGGATAGACCGCCTGATGCAGGTGAACTTCCCCCTCAAGCTCTGCCAAAGATCCCACACAACACCTGAGATGGGTGTGATCTGCCAAGATGCCAATCAACCTACTGACTGCAAAACACCATGAAGCAAGACTCCTTATCCCTTGAAACCTTATCTCTGCCTTTAATGTGCCCCCTTAAGTTAACCACCAGAACCATCTTCCCTTTGTCTACTTCCAGCTCTTTTTTTTTAAATTTTAGATTTTTATTTTCAGTTGTTAGCAGACCTTTATTTTATTTATTTATATGCAGTGTTTGAGGATTGAACCCAGGGCCTTACACATGCTAGGCAAGCGCTCTACCACTGAGCTACAACCCCAGCCCTCTGCTTCCAGCTCTGTTGTGAACTGGATGTACCAGGGACTCCACTTTTGTAAATCTATTTCTGACTATTTAGGCTTTGTTCTTCATTAATTACTTTAGACTTTAAGTTTTCAGGTGGCTTACACCCTTCTCAGCAGGAAGAAGAACCCCCCCCAATGAGACACTGGCTGCCACCCCATTACCTGGTATCAAAAGGAGGTCTTCTATTCTCATGTTAACATAGTCTTTATTCATAGAGGGATCCTGTCCAGAAGGCTAATATGCAGGGCTGCCTTGTGCACGGCTCCAGTGGACACCATTCCAATATACAATCCAATGGATGTGTGCAGCCTAATAGAAGAGATCTGCATAGATGTCTTCGACTAAGCTACTGGGAATAACTTGTGATCTGCTGGGCATGGAAATATTAATTGCATCAATGGATTGAAGATGGTTAGAAAGGGGGACCAAGATCTCAACTGAAGCTAGGCATAGTTTGAGGACTAGAGTGAGGGCTAGGGAAAGCCCACCTGTAAGTGAAGGGAGATTTCAAGTCTGGACAGCTTGATAGGACTCTGAAGAAGATGGTGATCCCTCTGGTTATCAAAAGATGTCAAGGTATTCTAGACTGTCTTCAGAGTGCTCAGGTAGTAGCCATCATATGTTGGATGGGTTATGAGAACAGGAGTCCAGTCATAGACTCCAGTCCCCAGGGAAAGCAGAAGACAGAGCCAAGACCTGAATCCCTGCATGGATTCTTCAAGCAGCTTGTAGGCAGAGGGGACAAGGTAGTCACTGAACTGTGGGGTAAGCTGGTCCTGACTCTCAAGAGGCACCAGAATCAGCTCTAGGGCTTTAGGTTGGAGCAAGATCAACATTCCCTGAACTCCTGACTCAGGATCCATCCTTGGATTAGAACAGAGCTGAACCCTGGATAGGATGGGAGTAGACTTGGCCATATTGGGAGCAGGGAGATAGCTCCTAGGTGTGACTTTCAATCTTGACAGGAGTCCTGAAATCAGACTCCAGAGGCCATGTTTGAATGTTCAGATACTCTCCTGGAAGGCAGCACATTCTTGGGTGGACTTCTTGATTTCTACCTGAAACGGGGGGAAATGTGATTCCTTGGTACATCACTGGTCTTGGAATCACACTGACTACGTTTATATTTTGAGCTCGGACCTATTCAGAAAAAAAGGTACCGAGGGCCTACCACAAACCAGTGGGAAAAAAGACAAAATATGTAAAAGCAAGAGATAATCACCACTCGGGTTTAATGTAGCTACTTCTCAACAACATGCTCTGCAAATCCACTGTTGAACCTCTGGAGCGGGGGCAAGTCAGGCCCCAGAGGGGACTCGCAGAGTCACTCTTCTGTGCTTCCATGGGCATAAAGGCTGCCAAAGCACCTGCTCCAATAGGGGCTCTAAATCACTGTGAGAAGGTGGATGAGCATCAGGGCTCTGACAGAGGCAGCCCAAAATAACTAGAGCAGAGTTCAGGGATGGTAAATGGTTGGAGAGTTGGGGGTGGAATGGAAAAATCTGGATTCACAGAGTGTGTGTATGTACATTAGCCTCTGCCTTCTCCAGCTCTGTGGCTCCCGGTGGGGACACCTCCAACTCACAGACTCACTGCCCTCTGTTGTCTGTGCCACCCTACCCAGCGAGTCAGCATCCCACAGTTCCAAGCAGCACATAGTCCTCAAGTGAGGTTTCATGCCAGGAGATGCTGTCCTGGAGACATAGAGCAACCTGATGCTCCTGCCCTCAGGTTGCCCGCAGCCTGGTGGACTAGGAGCCCTCACCTCACCAGACTCCACCTCCACCTCCACCAGGAGTTTCTGCAGAGCCAGGGCATCCTATCCTCTCTTGCAGGTGAACCCTAGCAAACACCCACCCAAGCAGCCACTGCCTCCTCCCAGGTCTCACCATGTGCATCAGGTTTCCTGATTTAATCTCCAGGCCCTTCTCTGGGACAGGCTCTTACTCTGAACTCTGTTCACTGACCAAACCTTCTTAGCACTATTGGCCTCCAGGTGGGGGAACTGAAGAGGACCTGGTGAGTGGCAGACAAGCCTTCATAAGGGGCTTTGGCCAGGAATAAGATGCAGAAGAGACAGGCTCCCCTTTTTCCATCTGTCATTCCCCCATTTGCTGGTACCAGAAACACAGAGAATTCCTCAGATACTGTCCTTAAAGACATTGTCCTTATAGGATCATGGCAGGGAAGTTAGATCAAATCAAGTCTATAATAAAGTAGCAAGTGTTAAAAAGAGAATGCTGGGGTTCAGGGAGTCTCCTTAACTTCAGGAAGTCGGAGATAGGCTCTACGGATCAAGTTAACATTGAAGTTGGGTTTGGAAGGAAGAGTAGGAGTTCTCCAAATGACAAAGGAATCCAGGAAGATCCCCAATGGCAGTTGGCATGAAGGATGGACTGGCAGCAGGAACATGAGCAGGGAGGGAGATGACAAGGTAGCCGATATGAAGGTCCAGGTTGGAGATGCCCTGAGGTCTGACAGTGTGTGAAGGAGGCGGTGGATACCAGCCCAGGGCCTGTGTGATTCCCGGAGCTTGGCAAAGCCTGGGCAGATGCCAACCTGAAGATTGCACGAGCTGCCCCAAATTGATGCAGAGCCAGGAGGCCTGTGGCCCCCTGTGAGTCCCCAGTGTGGGCAGGTGGGGTGTTCAGGCATTTGGATGATTCTTAGCTGGTGGGAGGGCACTTTGTAAGTGATCTTAAGCGACTAAGTGCATCCCTTATTAAGAGGGACGGTGACGCCTCTGTCTGCTGGCTGTGAGTTTGTTTGTCTGAATCCCCTCTCCTCCCCCAAATGGGACATAACACCGAACTGCAATTATTTTTAAAATGCTAAATTGGCTTCTTTTCTCTTGGAAAATGGCCCTTGATTCAGTTAATTCCTAACCGGGAGAAGCAGTTAGACATCTGATTGGAAGAGCAGTTGAGGGAGAGATGGCTGCTCCCCTTGAGTCTTCACTATAATCCAATTAAACCAACATCTATCAAGTGCCCATCAAGAGCATGATGTGGGGCAGAGAGCTGCAGACTCCCCAGTGTGGGAAACCCCTCTGTGCCCTGCAGGAGCTCACCATCTAGCAGGAAGGCAGGAGTGAATGAATAAGCGAATGCATGACTTGGGTACTGGGGAGGTTGAACAGAGCACTGGAGACTTGGAGGAACAGCTCTGGAAGCGATGGCTTTTGGAGACTGTAGAAGGGCTGGGCCTTGAGGGAAAGCCAGGCCTGGGTGGAGTGATCTGAGAAGAAAAGCTTCCAGGCAGAGGGAACAGCTTGATCAAAGGCCCAGGAGTGTGAAGGGAAAAGCACGGGTAGATTGGTGTTGCACAGTGTCACTCACCTTGTGCAAGGTTTGTTTGCAAAAATTTCCATCAGCTGTGTCCATTTAATCCTCACGGCAGGTCCATATGTTGGTATCACCAGTCCCACTTTATGGAGGAGGCAACTGAGGCTTAGAGAAGCGAGTGGTGAAAGGAGCAGCTGCCCTTTGTGGAGCACTGAGTACATTGTACATTCTGCTGAGCACTTTGCGTGTGGCGTCTCATGTAATTTGATTCCTACAGGAAGCTTATGGATTGTGCATTTTTATCCGTATTTTGTGATGAGGGAACTGAGGCTCCGACAGGTGAATTGGTAGCAGAACCAGGGCACTAACTCAGGTCATCTGGCTCCAAGGTGGTACTCCCTTTAAAATTCTGCATTAGGAGGGCTGAGGCTGGGAGCCGGTCAAGGTCAAATGATGAGGGACTGCTGAGGCTACCGGAGGGCTAAAGTTTTGTCCTGGAGTGACCGAGCATCTTTGGGCTGGTGAAAGGTATAAATCACAGTTGGGGCTGATCTGACCACAATGTGGCGTGTAGACCACAGGTCTGCTCTGAGGACACGTGGTTATCAGAGCACCGGCTGTCTCTCTTCTACCTCTCCACCACTTTCCCAGGTGTCCCTGAGTCCCTCCCATTGCTCTGTATCTCCTTAACTTCCTCTAGCATCCTAAGTGATTTCCATGGCTGACAGTGGCAGCCTGGATTCCTGATCCGCCCCAGCTCTCCTTACCTCCCTACCCTGTCAGGCCCTAGAGTAGCTCTCCTTTGGTAATGTCAGACATCAGGGCCTTAAAACTCCAGACCACAAATCTGTTTCTCTCACCTTTCCACCAAACCCTCCCTCTTCCTCCCTATTTGCCCCGAGTGACAAATGAAAGAAAAGAATATACCCCCCTTTCATGCCTTTTAGTATTAAAAACAGGCAATGTGCAACATTAGATATCTAGAATGTTAATTAGAGGTACTTCAGAGTGCCAAAAAAAGAAAGTGTCAGGGAAGGGGGACAAGAAATGTCATGAAGGGGGAGGGCTACAATTTTAGGGAGGAGAGAGGGAGACTTGAGCAGACACGGAATGAAAGGAGCTAAGTCACAGGGACACCAGGCAGGGGGAGCAATGAATGCAGGAATTCAAGGGGGTACATGCTAGAGTTTCTAGGAAGAGCTGAGGGCCAGGCTGACAGAGGGAGAGAGCAGAGGAGTGGGAAGGTGAGGTCAGAGGCCCAAGGCGGACCAGGATTACCAATCCCATAAGTCCCTGTGAGCCTTGTCTTCTACTCTGACTTACTTTGATGGTCATTGGAGGGATTTGAGCAGAAGAGTAACATGTTCTGACTTACGTTTAAAAAGAATCACTCTGGTCACCATGGAAAGTAGCTTGCAGGCGAGAACCAGTTCAGTGGCTCTTGCAGTAATCCAGGGCGAGGTTTGGGTGGCTTAGTTTGGACCAGGTTCGGAGGCAGAGAGGGTGATGAGAAGTGTCGGATCCCAGACCTACTTTGAGAGTAGAGTTGAATGCACTGGCTGATGGCTTGGAAGTGAGGGGTAAGAGGAAGGGAAGAGTCAAGGATGGCACCGAGATATTTGGTTGGAGCATATGGGACATGGGGTTGTCATTAATGGAGACCAGAGTGGCTGCAGCAGGAGCTGGCCTGGAGGCGGAGCATACTGAACACATAGATGGCGGAAGATGTTGATTGGTCAGATGGGATGCTCCTGGACTCTCTCTCTTACTTCTTCTGCTTGCACAGTCTACCAAAATGCCCCACATGCTGTTCCCTCTGCATGCAATTCTCTTCCCAGCCCTTTCCTCCTCTAGTAGCCTGCCCCGTCCTTGCTGAGGCAGTGGATCCTCCCCCAAGTACCCCAAGCCAGGTACGTGGGTTATCTTTGAAAGCCCTTTATTCATTCTTAACATCCCCTGTCTCATTGATTTATAAGTTCTCTCTGTACCTATTTGTCTCTCAAGACACGGAGCTCTTCAAGGAGGCATGCCTAATCTGTCTTTGGCGGTGGTGGAGGGGTGCTTAGTATGGTGTAAAAGTCAAGAATAAGGGCTACAGAGTCAAGCGAACTTGTGTTGGAACCTGAGATTTGATACTTCGTGGCTGTGATCATCGGGGGCTCTCAACCGCAATGAGACTCAGTTTCCTCATCTGCAAAACAGGGATTGTCTTCATCTGTTTCATGCGGCTATGACAGAATACCTGAGACTGGGTAACGTATAAATAATAAATTTTTATTGTCTCACAGTTCTGGAAATGAGAAATCTAAGATCCGGTCTCTGGCAAGTGGTGTGGACCTTCTGACTGCATACTCACATGGCGGAAGGTGGAGGGGCCAGAGAGAGCAAATCCACCACCACAAGCCCTTTGTATAGGGACGTTAATCTATTCATGAGGACAGAATCTTATGACTTGAACACTTCTTAAATGCCCTACCTCCCCACACTTGTGCTGCTGATATGGATCTAGAATGTCCTCCAAAGGCCCATGTGTTAAAGGCTTGGTCACCAGCCATGCTGCTATTGGGAGGTGGTGGAACCTTTTATAGGTGAGTCCTAGTGGAAGGAAGCCAGGTGACTGGGGGCATGCTCTTCAAGGGGATATTGGGACCCTGGCTCCTTCCTCTCCCTTTTGACTTACCAGCTGCCAAGAGATGATTAGCTTTACTCTATCTTGTGCTCCTCACCATGATGTTCTCTCTTGCTTCAGTCCCCCAGATAACAGAGCCAACCAGCTGGAGACTAAAACCTCTGAAACTGCGAGGGAAAACAAACCTTTCCTTTTTCTAAGTTGACAGTCTCAGGTATTTTGTCACAGTGATAGGAAGCTAAGTAAAATGGTTTTATTGAGAATTCCTTTCCCAGTACATGAACTTGAGGGGGAACATTCAGATCACAATAATAGCTTTGTCCTAGGTTGTCCTGAGGAATAAGTGAATTAATACACATAAAGTGCTCAGTGCTGGGCTTGGCATATATTAATACGTCTGTCAATGCTAACATAACTTAATAATGAGTGTTCTTTAGGCAGATTCTCGAGGGGCCAGTTTGGAGGGTTGGTTAGAGGCCAGGGAGTCCAGTGAGAGAAGAGCTAAGTCATCATCCAGGTGAAATGGGTGAGCAGGGGGAGGGCAGATGGCAGGAGTGACTGTTCTTGGAGTAGAATAAGAGGACTTGGTGACACTGATCATAAGAGGTCAAGAAAGACAGGAATCCTAAATGACCTAGCTCTATATGGGTGCTTCTCATCGTACCAGTTCTAAGATTCTAAGCAGCCACGCTTTCTCCCTTGGCCAAAGTCACTGCAGGCTGAGATTCCCATGCTGCAAAGCCCCAGGAGGCTTGGCCTTTTGGCAGCATTGACAGCGTCGACCCGCCAAGTTAGACCCTCACAGCAGCAGGATGACAGGGCAAAAGGCCACCATGGCAGGTCTGGTCCAGCAAGTTGCTCCCGTTACTCCTGGATGAAGAGAACGTTACTCCTGGATGAAGCAGCTCAGTGGGTGCCAACTTTGGACCTGAGTAGGCACCGATGGTGTGTGGACAAATAGCCTGTCCTTAACTGCACGGCAGGGGGAAATGCACTTTAAGGGACAGTGGCCCTCAGGTTTCTGGTCTAGACCTTCTTCTGATGCATATTGACTTTCCAAGTGATCTCACCTACTCTCCTTCCCTCCCCAGACCCCTTCAGCACACCCTGTCGCCCAGGGTGCTCCAACCTTGGTCTCAGTAGCCCTTTCTCCAAAGTTTTTCTGAGACTGGGCTCAAAGCTTGGCAGGGCTATCCAGAACAAGAAAGGAAGAGCCAGAGGTGGGATGGCAGTGCCCCTGGATGGCACCTTGTTGTCACTGGACAAAGCCAAGGTGGGATGAATTTGGGAACTGCTGGTGGGAGAGCAGGAGCTGCCTCTCCTTCTTGAGCACTTTACCCAGCCAAGGCGCTAAGAGATTGGACGCTTCTGTCTCCTCAGTGTGTTGGAAGCCGTGAGCGTCCTGCGGAGCTGCATGACATGGCTCCCCCGGGACTGCCCTCCCCATTTCTGTCCCTAGAACATGCTGGAGCCTTTGTCTGAGCTTGGACACCTTCTTTCCTCTCCTCGTTTGTCCAAGGACTCATTCACCTTAAAACAGTCAAGACACAAATGTCCTCCATGCAGATTCTAAACTTAGTAGAATAAAGGGTCAACCTGGCCATTTTGGCAGGGAGGGGGACAGGTTAAATCATGGAGGGTCCCTTAAAGCTTTATTTCTCCCTGGACAAGATAAAGCCTGATAGACCCCAGTTCCAACATCTTGGCTTTGGCATTTATTTCCCCTCCTTTGCCCTCCTCTGTCTTTGAGTCTGAACTCTGACAGGCCAGACGATGAAATGACGACAGGGGGAGGCGTGTTGGCAGGAGGTAATTCTGCTGGCCATCCAGGAGAGCTGCTTGCAGCCGGCCTTTTCATTATTAACTAGCACGACCCTAACAACACGCCCATCCACTTATGAGCACTTGGTGGCTTATAATGAACTTCCATAATCATTCCTTCATTTGATATTTGCAAGAGACACAGCAAGGAATTAATTAGTTAATCCATGCATTCATTCCGTTATAGAATCCTTATTAGAAGCAAGACAGGTACTCGGCGGTTAGCTTAGTATCATTAGCCCCCTTTCAGTCAGGAAACTGGGGGCCCAAAGAGGAAAAGATCTCATCTCTAACCCCATTGCTGGAAAGTTATGTGTACTCCGGATGTGAACTCATTCATCTCTGCTCAGTGCCCCAGGGCTCAGCTGCAGAGCTGAATCTGGCTGGTGCTGCCCCCAAGGAGCTCACAGTCTCCTGATGCTCCTGGACTAGGGAGCTGAATCAGTTTGGAGGAGATTCACGGGACAAAACTGGCCATCCATAAGAAGAGGACTGTGACTGCCCTGGTTATATTTGTTGCCCCAATTACATTCCCTGATTAGATACACTACAGGGATCTCTGGGCTCCATACCTGATACTTGCAGCCAATGAGCCACCTGGAAAAAGAATGATCTGACACGTAGGCAGTAGAGGGGATGTGGGCTCAAGGTTATAAAGTGGAGGGAAAAGGTTCCCCTTGGAGCAGATTTCAGACCTTCCTGTTGACTTTTATTCCTGATTTGAGGAAAGGTTTCTGTTGCAAAAAGATTTAGCTCCAAGATATAATAAAACCTCACGCTTAAAAATTCAGCGAACTTTGAACCATCCAAACATGAAAGCAAAGAGAACTTTCTGATAAAGTGACAATAATCCTGCTTGGAAGACAGTTGCCATGGTTACCCCCCAAAGTCTCTGGGGCCGTTTTTTCATTCGGCAAGAGATGGTAGATGTTTTCCAGGGTGAACCTAATGGGCCAAGATGGCCTGCAGGGGGTGGTGAATCCTGGGGCCCAGATCCAATACTCCCTTGGCAGCTCAAGAAAGAACAGGTCACCCCATGGAGGGCCTGATACTCTGGGGAGGGTTTTCTTCATTCATCTCTTGAGGGAGTGGGGCAAACTGAGCTCACATGCCTGCAGTCATTTGATAGCCACCACTGAGGCAGCTCTGCTTACCCAGTGCTGAGCAGACACTGACAGACACCTGCTTCACATGCCTTATTCTCTTTGACCCTCACAACAACTTTTTGAAGAAGGTACCATTCTTTTTTGGGGGGAGACGTACTGGGGATTGAACCCAGGCGTGTTTTATCACTGAGCTACATCCCCATTCATTTCCAGTCCCCCCCCCCTTTTTTTTTCTTGAGAGAGGGTCTTGCTAAATTGCACCAGCTGGCCTTGAACTTGTGATCCTCCTGCCTCAGCATCCTAAGTATCTGAGATTATAGGCGTGCACCACCATTCCCTGCTGAAGGAGGTACCATTCTTATGTTCCAGATGAGGCAGTTGAGGCAGGGAAGTTAAGATACTAGTTAAATCTCACAGAAAATGGTGGAGCTGGAATTCCAACCCAACTCATCAGGACTCCAAAGTCCAGGGGATGGGGCGTGGACCTCATTTTTCAACCAAAGGGAATAGGAGCGTTGCGGGTAACCCTTCCTCTGCCTCGCCTCACCCCAGTAGCATCCTATTGCGTTTCCTTCTCTTAAGGTGATGCTGAGCATTATTCTCCAACCGGTGACACCTCTCTCCCTTACCTGGCCTTCCTAAGCACCTCAAGATGAGCTGCCAAATGTCCCCTGCTCCATTCCTGTTTGTTCCCACCAAACAAGTGAGCTTCCTGGGAAAAGTGTGATCTCTTCAATCAGCAGTAGAAGGGGATGTGAGTTCAAGCAGCTGTTGGCTCTCCTGTCTGATAGGCCATCAGGTGTCCCCCTGGGGTGGTGAGCAAGACAGGACAGATGGGGATTTTTCTTGCCATGCTCACCCTCTCCATCCCACTGGGCCTAAGCGCTCTCTACACATTCCACTGAGAGCAGGGGATCAGGTCTTTTCCAGCCTGTGTCTTCCATGTCCTGGGCCCCTTGTATATAAGTACTTTCCGGTCATCCACCCAGGCAGCATACCTGTGTCCAGGCCCTATGGGGGTCAGGCCCTATGCCAGCCCTGGGCACACCAGGACAAAGGGACATCCCTGTCCTCAAGTTTCCCACAGTCTGGAGGAAGAGCATTACAAGGCCCTCAAGACTTACTCTGTGACACAGTGAGTCACAGGAAGTCTTGGGGACCCAGAATCCACGAACTGATTTTACCTGGGAGGTAAGAGAGCTTGTGGTCTTTGAGTGAGGGGAGAGGATGGTGCAGGGATATCATGGCAAAGCAAACTCAAAGCTTCTGCCTTAAGAAGCACTTGCTTGTGAGGTTGGCCCTTGGCTGGAACTTGGCTTTTGAAATATTCCCCGACTCATTTTGCCTGGACTGTTTTTCACAACGTATCTTACTTGGAGCGCACGTTTTCCTTCAGGGAGCCCGAAATTATGGTAGTTTTCTAGGCAAAGAAAATGTAAATGATCAGCCCCCAATAAAGCCCCTAAAATTTTGGGGGCAGAAACACAGCATACCTAGGGCTGTATATTCACTCCTAGAGAAAGGAGTGTGCTCAGTGTGCCCCTCCCTCCGTGTGCCATGGGAGAGAGAGTATAGGAAGCTATCGCAGTCTGGCTGGGCACAAAATCACGAGCCACTCACAGCTTTGTAGATTCAAACAGCAATTCTTTATTCCCGATCTCACACCGGCCCTCTACAAACACGTTCTGAGACCAACACGTTCTCTGCCCAAATACTCTCTGAATCCCAGGAGAACTCAATGGGAACTACAGGAGCAGGCACATCTAAGGCAGCAGGATACGCCCTATTCCCAGCAGGGTACACCTAAAACCTGGAACCGCCCTAAACCCAAGGAGAGCCCTAAACCCTGATCCGCCCTAAACCTGGATCCGCCCTGGTCCTTGAGCAAGGTCACCTTACATGCAATGTCACTGCAAAATGTCCAAGGCAAGTCCATTTTACCACGAGTCCTTCCTGTAAGCAACATGGGGTACGCTGGCAAGGAAATTGTCATACCTACTTGGCTAATGGCTCTCAGCAGGAAGCCTGAGCCTGGATTTCTCCAGGGTCCCCCTTTCTCTGTAGATTCACTATAGCTATGAGGACATCTATATGTTGATGGACTTGAAAAAGTTCAGAGGAGGAAAAGGGTCCGAGTGTTAGACAAAGGGTCTGGATTTTATCTTAAGAGCAACAGGAGGTGCTGAGTAGAGTTAGAAAGCAGTCAAGGATGTTTCTGTTCCAAAGATCACCCTTGGGGCAGGGAAGCCACGGAGAAGGCGCTACTGCAGAGGTCACCTGTGTGAGCTGGCTGTTCCCGACAGCTTCCCGATCTTCCTGCTCCCTGCCTTTCTCCACTTCCAGCTGACCGTTAACTCTAAGGGACTTGCTCAGTTCATTCTGACGGGGACAACTGTGCATTTTCTTGTTCCCATTCCCCGGGCACCAAAGACTCCTGGTCTAGCCCAGTTGTATTTGTGTCTACCCCTGAGCCATGCCCACAGTGGTCTGTGTGGTCTAGCCTGGTGGTTTCCAATGGGGGTGGTTTTGCCATGTTAAAGAGATATTTAGCTGGGTGCAGCGGTGCCTGCCTGAAATTGGGAGGCTGAGGCAGGAGGATCTCAAGTTCAAACCCAGCCTCAGCAATTTAATGAGACCTTAAACAGCTCAATGAGACCTAGTCTCTAATAAAATATATAAAAAAAAAAAAAGGGCTGGGGATGTGGCTTGGTGGTTAGGGGCTCCTGGGTTCAATCCCTGGTACCGAGAAAAACAAAAGGAGACATTTAAATATCTGAAGACATTTTTGTGGTCACAACTAGGGGCAGGATACTGCTGGCATCTGGTGGGTGAAGCCCACATCAATGCACCCACAATGCACGGGAGCATTCCCCACTACACACGGTTATGGGACCCCAAGTGGCCACGCTGAGGGGCCGTCTTTCAGGCCAGCACAGTGCCGTAGCACTTTTACTGTGTTGGAAATGCTGCACCGTTTCATGCTGTCCACTGACACCACCAACCACACGTCACCATGGAGCCCTTGAAATGTGGCCAGTTGTGACTGAGGAACTAAAGTTTCGAGTTTATTTCACTCTAATTAATTTAATTTTAATCTTAAATAGCCCTGTGTGGTTGGCTAATGGCTGCTGTGTCCAGCAGAGCACATCTCTATTCTCCGCAGGCCACAGAGATTGTTCCTCAGGATAATCTCCTTCATTTACTGGCTCCAGCTCCAGTGTTTCCTCCAGGGCACATTCTCTGGGAAGAAGGGCTCAGAAAGAGGGGATTCTGGCTACAGCCACCTCCAGCCAGACAAACCCATAACCCAGGCTTGGAGCTTGAGCCCAGCTCACTCCCTTCCCTAGAGGAGGGGCCTCCTGGGACCAGAGCCAGGACCATCTCAAACTGTGTCACTGAACCCCAGATGCAAGGATTGGGATCTTGAAACATTCTCTTCCCCGAGAGGCCCCCAATTTGCCCACTTTCCTCTCAGTCATCAGCTCTGGAATATTGGGAGGCACAGCCATGGTCAAATCTCAGAAAAGTCCCTCTGTTCCTTCTTTTTAGAACAGTGAGCTCTGTGTTGTCCCTAATTCTATTGCTCTGGAGGTTCCTTTCAGTAACTCTTTCCAAGAAGGAGAAAATCTGCTCCAAGATGACTTGATGTCCTTCTACAGGCAGAGAAGCTGTTGACAAATCCAAACAACAGCTCCTCTGGCTTAAAAGAAGCAAACAAACAAAAACCCAAGAAATTAAGTCCTGTGTAACCAGACACAAACCTTAGACAGAGAAGTCCTGATAAGGTTTGAATGTCAACCATGGCCATAGCATGAAACAGATGCACATCCTGGGTTTTCATAAATGAGAGTGGAATTATGGAGGACAAACCTTCCCGACAAAGGTATGGTAAGGTTTCAAATATTATTCCTATTTTAGAAGGGAAGAAAGTGAGGCTCAGAGAGTACAATGGTTAATTTGAATTGTCAACTTGATTGAATTAAGAGATGCAGAAGATTAAGAGGATTTGGGGCGGGCCAATGAGGGTGTGTCTAGGAATGATTGGCATGTCGGATAGCGAACTGAAGTAAAGACCCTCTTCAAGTGTGGGGCAGCACTGTCCAATAGGCTGGAGGCTTGGATGGAATAAAAATTGGAAGAGGGCTGGGATTGTGGCTCAGTGGTAGAGCGCTGGCTTAGCAGGGGTGGGGACCTGGGTTCAATCCTCAGCACCACATAAAAATAAAGACATTGTGTTGTGTCCATCTACACCTAAAAAATAAATTTAAAAAAAATTGGAAGAAAGAGGAAGCAGCAGCAGTTGCAAGCTCAATTCTTTTTGAAGGGGTTCTTGATTGCTTCCGGCATTGCCCGAGGATATCAGACTCTCTCTCCTTCACTCTTTCAAAGCGGACTCTGCCAGAGATTATCCAGGGAGGTTCCAGAAGCCTTCAGTCTTGGACTGGAATTGCATTGTTGATTCCCCTTGTTCTGAGGCTTGGGCATCCCAGAATGCACAGCTACTGAATGCACAGCAATGGTCGCCCTGCAGGTGGCCATTGTGGACTATCCAGCTTTTGGTTGTGTAAACCAATCTAATAAAAATCCCCATACCTTCCATTGGTTCATTTCCTCTAGAGAACCCTGACTAATGCAGAGAGGTTAAACCACTAACCCAAAGTAACACAGCAAGTACATGACAGAATTAAGATCTGAATTCAAGTCTATCAGGCTCTAAATCCTACTCTTAACCCCGAGGCACCTGTGGAAAGGTGTGGTCCCATTGATCAGGCAGGATTGGCAGGAAAATCTCCCGAGGTCACTTGTCCAAGGAGGTCTCTTACATTTTCTGGAGACCTAGACAGGTTGGGATGTGGAATCCCAGCATCCTGCAAACAGAGCTTCTCCCTCCCAGTTCTGCTTGGGAAGCCAGCTGTGCCTCTAATTGGCTTCAGGGAGGAAGATGTGGTTGGGGGATGGCTATTTACTTCACAGTGGGAAACATACATTCTGATTTGCTTGATCAAAACCTAGTCTAGAGCTCTGAGGGGCTGTGGGGGGGGGGGTGGATACTTAGGAGCTGGCAGGCATAGGTACCGGGCTGGGGTGCCTGGGGAACAGCTTATCTTTGAAGTGTTTGCAGAGCCTCCTAATTAAAGGACGGGCCCACAAAAAAGCAAGTTGAAAAAATGTTAGCGAATTAGAATCTGGATGCTGCAAATCTCCATATTGAGAATTAATCCCTTTTCTGGTTTAAAGATGATGTACTTGGGTATTCTCTTAGATGCATGTGGCTTTACCACCGTTATCCAATCAGGCTCTTCAGAGTGAAAATACGTGTCCTGGAACAAGCCAGGGTGGTCAATGTGTGGCAGATGTCTGCCAGCAACTAGCCCACACCCTGACAGACATCACTAATCAATCACAGCACTGTTTCCTGTGGAGTCTAAACAAAGCTTTAGGATTATTTTTAGAGCAGGTCTCAAGGCAGCTACTGGGGATTGAATCAAATTGAAACATAAAGTGAATTGATATGCCACTCTTGCACTAAAAGTCGGGTGTGATCTGCAAGTCTTGTAAGTGTAGCTTAAAGGACAGGTCAATCTTGTTTAAAGTAAGCACACAGGTCCAAAGCCATTGTCTCAAAAACTTTTATAATGTTGGGGTGGACCCAATGGAAGAGTGGGATGAACTCACAGTCCAGGAACCAGAGAGACTCCAGTCCAGTGTGTCCTTTTGGCTGTATCTTATAGTCTCTCTTATCTTAGTGATTGATTAAGCCTTAGTGATTGATTAAGCCTCTCTTGGATCAGCTTCAATAATGGGGAGCTCATTACCTTATCAGGTGGATCATACCTTTTTTTGGAGAGCCCTCAATAGTGTAGGTTATGGAATCAGCAGGTCCTGAGATTGCAATCTGGCTTGGGCTGTTATAACTGTGACTTTGAGCAAGCCACACCATCTCTCATGTATCAAGTGTGGGAATGGTGCCTGCTTCAGGCAAGCGTAAAAGGTAACTGAGTACATGTTGAGCAACTTGCTCCATGTTCAACAGCATGCCCCAAACGTGGTTGGTGCACAAAGCATCTGGGTTTTCGTTTTTAAACTGTGCCAAAATTTGCCTTACCAAATCTTCCTCCGTAAGTTCCTTGGGAATTCCAGAATATGTCTGCTTCTTCCTCCCCATGACAACCTGACAGATGTTTAAAGACACATTTGAAGACAGAGTGTCACATCTCTTCCACTTCTTTCAACACGGACAGCAATCTTTTACCTAATGCTCTCCTCCTCTGTACTTGCTCTTAACATGTGCGCCCAACTCTTCGATTCTCCCTGACCACAACCAGTCAGGACTGTCATCTTCCTCATCCTGAACCTCAGGCGGGTATTCATTCATTCAATCATTTATTCACACACTCAATTCACTTCAATATTTCTCTGAGTCCCTATCGGGTATCAGACCCTTTTGCTCGGAGAAGACAATAAAGAACCCAACCTGATCCCTGTCCCTCACTGATTCATTCACAAATGCTTCTCTTAATTCATTGATTGAACAAATATTTCATTGTGTCAAGCCCTCTGACACAGGTTGTAGAGCAAACTGCATATGTAAAGGTCCTGGGGCAGGAAAGACAGGATACATTGGAGGCCCAAAGGGATGGTTAGTCTATATTTGGAGCACAGGCTAAGGGACAAGTGAGAGATGGGATCGGAGATGAAGCCAGGGCTGTAGGGGAAAAAAGGATTCTAAGAAAGAAATCAATATAATCAACCTTTCATTCTAGAAGGACTTCTCTGATATGCGGAAGAACAAACTGGGAAAGGGAACAGAACAGAGACAAGGAGACAGGTGAGGAAGCTATTGCTAGGGTCCAGGAGAGTGAGCTGGCTTGGACCAGAGTGTCCATAGTGGTGGTGAAGAGAAGTGAATGGATCCGAAGTTTATTTAGCAGTAAATTGGGATCAAAGGACTTGGCGGGTGTTTCCGTGTGTGAGAGGGACAAACAGGGGAGAGAATGATGCCCCAGTCTGTGGTTGGAGCAGCTAGGCCAACAGAGTTTCCAACTACTGGTTTCCAGGAGGAGGGGTCTCTCTGGGCACACGTGGCCTTTGTCCATCTTCTCACACACTTCGGAAGAATAACTGTGCTTTCTCTGCTGGGCTTTGTCCTTCACCTTGGGGTCAAGTCTAACTTCCAAGGGCGAACGTTCTCTGCTCCTCCAAGCTGTGTCCCTGGGGCAGGCCCTCCATGGGGGAAGCCTGTTGCAGTCTGGCACTGCCTGCAATACGCCTGCCAGGTTTGGGGTTCAGCGCCAGTAAGCCACTGGTCTTTCAGGCCTAACGTCACATCTTCCACCTGGTGTCCAGCTGACATAAACCTGATATTTCGGCCTCTATTTTTACCTTTTTTCTTTTCTTTTATCACAACTTGTTCAAAACCTGGGAGGAAGACTGGGGTACCATTTACTAGGGATCTCCTTATAATTCCTCAAAATTTGATGTATTAAGCAATAAAAAAAAATTAGAAATCAGGAAGTCAAATCTGCCCATGGAATCATTTTGGGGTGGCTAGAGTCTCTGCCTGTGATCCTGGTATCTTAGTTTTCCATTTCCGTAACAAAATACCTGAGATAATCAAATGAAAGGAGAAAAGGTTCATCTGGGCTCATGGTTTCAGAGGCATCAGTCCATAATCAGTTAGCCTTATTGTTTGGGGACCAAAGAAGTTCACCTTATGGTGGCTGGGAGGTGAATAAAGAAAGAGGAGGCTCTGGGGTCCCAATACTACCCTCAAGGACATGATCCCATAGGGCAGGAAGACTTCCACCAGGGCCCCACCTCTTAGCCTCTTAGCAGTTCTCCCACCTCGCAACAGCACCATAGGCTGGGGAGCAAGCCTTCAAGACCTTGGAGGGGGTACACTTATTCAAACCTGGGTGGGGCATTTTTGACTCAGCTCAGGTCTACAGGAGGTTTCATTGTGGTATGATTGTCTTCCAGCAGTTCTGGTAGGGACAGGAAGATTGCACCCTAGTCTGAGTGGTATGTTGACCTTGATGGGTGACTGGAACTTTTAAAACCTGCAGCAGAAATCAGGGTCTCTGAGAAGCCCCCTGAATTCTGTTGAGTGAGCAGGTTGCCCCCTGCAGAAATCAACTTAAATCCTGAAGCAGCACACTGCATTTTCAGGTAGACCAAGTCCTGATTTGTTTTGGGGACAAGCAGGAGTTGCTTTGGATGCAAGTTGAGAAACCCAGGAAAAATCGTGCCTCCTCAGTGTGTGGGCTTGTGGGCTCTCCAGCACCCTTAAGATGAATTGCTACCTCTAGGCTTTTGGTACTAAGGTTTCCTTTGGTGGTCTCTGAGAAGCCCCCTTCTCCTTTCCAATAAATAGCACCCCCTATTTGCAACCTGAGCTTTGAATTGAACAAAAAATAAAGATCAAGGTGCAGGAATCTTGCACCACTGCCTCAAGCCAAGCTGAAAGACCGGCCTGAGGTCTGCTAGCTGGACCCCAGCAGGCCACCCTCCTGTAGGGATGCAGCAGCACAAAACCCATTCCCTATAGCCAGCTCACTCTGGAGAGGATGGAGGGACAGAGAAACCAGAGGGAGCTTTGGAAAAGCCTTCTGCTTAGAAACCAGGAAAGGGGAGAATGCACTCCCTTCTAGCACCATTCTTCGGGATGGGGACTCGGGAAGAGGAACATTAAGCTGTGTTTCTAGAAGCCCGCCAGTCCACAGAGCACTTTGTGACAGCTCTAAATTCAATAGTCGATTGGGTTACTTAGTCTGAGGAGACCTGACCAGACTCACCTTTTCTTCTCTTTTGCATTCTCTCCCAGCCCTGTTCTGCCCGGCAAAGGAGCTAGGAAGGAGTCCGCACAGTTCCAGTAGGTGCCCATTGCTCTGAGAATCCCTTAGGTACTGAGACCCCTTGACCACCACATGTCCTGAGCTCATGGGGTCACCAGTTCAGGAACAGCTTCTGTTATTTTCTTTGGTATTAAGGCCCAAGTAAATAATTCAGCAGCCTTTCTGCTCCTCCAGCACGTCCGGCAGCAGCAATTAGCTGAGGTTCTGCTGGGATCGCCTTGTTTCCAGTTACCCCTTGACCTCTGACGCCAGTGAGTTTAATTCTGCTCCTTTAATAATTTCTGAGAGTGTGAATTCTGTTGAGTGAGCAGGTTGCCCCCTGCAGAAATCAACTTAAATCCTGAAGCAGCGCGCTGCATTTTCAGGAAGACCAAGTCCTGATTTGTTTTGGGGACAAGCAGGAGTTGCTTTGGATGCAAGTTGAGAAACCCAGGAAAAGCCGTGCCTCCTCAGTGTGTGGGCTTGTGGGGTCTCCAGCACCCTTAAGATGAATTGCTACCTCTAGGCTTTTGGTACTAAGGTTTCCTTTGGTGGATTTGTGTGTGTGTGTGTGTGTGTGTGTGTGTGTGTGTGTGTGTACCAGGGATTACACCTAGGGATGCTTAACCACTGAGCCATATCCCCAGCCCTTTTTTATATTTTGTTTAGAGACAGGGTCTCACCGAGTGGCTTAGGGCCTTGCTAAGTTGCTGAGTCTGGCCTTGAACTAGCCATCCTCCCTCCATTGCCTCCAGAGCTACTGGGATTCCTGGCGTGCAGCTGTGCCCAGCCTCCTCCAGTGGATTATTGAAGGGAAGAGACTAGCTGGGAGACCACATAGGGCTCAAACTTGGAAATGCAAGCCCCTTTTCTATTGTTCATTCCTTCCTTTATTCAACAACGATTTATATTCTGGTCACTGGACCAAGTACTGTAGGAAGCAAAGATGAGACTGTGAGGTTCTTTAGGGGAAGAGAGACATGTGTGGTAAGCAGGTACAGAGAAATTGAGCCAAGCTAGAGTGTCAGGTTATCCCGCAGCTCGGGTGCCACTACATCCCAGGGTACCTGAACCTGGAGAGATGGATTAAGCCACTGTCTGCAGAACTTTGGAACTGAATCAAGAAATGTTTGACTTCCCAGAATCTGGAACCATAAAGGTAAAGTTAGAAGGCTGAGGGGTGAGCTCACCTTGTGATTTAGTTCTCCCATCTGAAAAATGCAGGGGGGGGCGGAGAGAATAAAAGCAAAAGAGAAAGGGAGAAGTTGGCATGGCCTGCATTTCCAGAGCTTTTCCAAGTTTATATTGCAGGTTTTTTAGAGGCCCAGGGGCATTTTTTGTCCCTGGGGTTCTGTGAGACACCCCTTCCATAGCCAGGCCTTCTTTTCTTGCCTAAGCTAGCTTGAGTGAGTTCCTAACACTTGCACACAAAAGTGATTTTAAACTATATGACAGACAGTTGTGACATACTGGTGTAATTGTAATTCTGACAGGAGAGGATGCTGTGGGGCACAGATTTAGGGGGGTGCGACTTCAGGTGAAGGGTTCATGGCTTCACAAGGGGCCAACATGAGATTACAGTAAAGTAGGAGTAACAGCAGTGACCTACATCATTGTCTTCTCCCTATGCTGGGCATTCTCATACTTGCTCTGTGCTTATCTCTCATTTAGTTATTGTAGCAACCTAGCAAGTACAGACAGGGAGGATCCCATTTTTCAGACGGGAAAACCAACACTTGATTGTCCAGCGTCAGAAGTGATGGAGTTTGAAATTGGAACTCTGGATTCTGGCACTTTTCAAGTCCTCCTCCCTTGCCCTCTGTGCCCCTCACCAAGGTCTACCAAATGGATAAAGGACAGCAGGGCTGGGCTGGGGCTGCTATTTCATATCAAATAAACAGCATATGCCAAGAAAGGTAGAGAGGAGGAGAATGTGAGTATCTGGGTATGATCAGCTATGTGATCCGTGACCCAGCACAAAATGAGAATGTGGGGTCTCTTATTCATTAATTATTAAGAATTTTGCAATGATAATAGTAGAACATAAAACCAGGTATGGATCTCTCTGGATACCAGGACATGTAAGCCTGCAAATGTCCCATCTCCATGAAGACAGCTAGAAGTTTGGGCCACCATCACCATGGTTTCCTGCCTGGGGTTCAAGAGGGAGCATGGTGGGTATCATGGCCACACATGCCTTTTTTTTTTTTTTTTTGCAAAGCTTAAGGTTTGAATTTAATCCTATAGGGGTTGGGTAGCCACTGAAAGATTTTAAGAAACCTAGATCTAACCTAGGATTGTGATTATAAGCACGCACAGGAGATGGGTGGCTGACATTTTTCTCCTAGGGAATTCCAACAGAGGTTTAACACAGCGTGCTTGGGACCTCTTGACCATTGAGAGGATCTGGCCAAGGATGTTCAGAGGCTACAATGGGAAAATCCTCACTGAGGGGATGTTGAATCCATTAACACAGTATTTTTTAAAAAATGTCTCAGCTGGAGGAAAATATTTAAATAGAAGTCATTAGCGAGCATATATTTGAAGCCAACAGTGCCTAATAAGTCAAAATTGCTTTCCCTAAAAATGAAACCTATTGAAGACATTCAGCTCCCCCCCCCTTCTGAAGTGCTCAATTAGGATGGGGGAAAAAAAAGAAAAAAAAAAAAACCATCGCTCTCTCCCTAGATTGAAACTGTTGAGCGGCAGGAGTGCTTTCTGGTTAGGCATTGTCCAACCACAGTGATACAAATCAGCCCTTTAGGATAATTTATGTCTGGGAGAGGAGTTCGGAAATGGGTCCGCTTGGAGCTAAAAGCATCGTAAATAAGCTGGGCTGAGAGACTATGCCGACGGCAGCTGGGAGCTATAGAGTGGTCGCCCAGCTGCCCCCGCCAGACACAGAGAGCCTGCTGCCTTCTGGGGCTGCGTGGATTGGGAGATGGCCGTGGGGGTCCTAGATGGTCCACATCCCTGATCTATGGGAGACCCTCAACCTCAGAGAGGGGCAAGGACCTGGCCGCTGTCCTGTAGTGGAGCCGAGGCCAAGTCAGCACGAGGGCCACTCTTCTTGACTACTGACCGTACTACTAATCTCTCGTTGCGCCAGGAGTTGAGCTGAGGAGGGAAAGGCCAGTTTCAGAGGATCCAAAGACACTGTGGTAAGTACAAGGTCATGTCCCTCAGGATCATGATGAAAACAAACACCTAAACCTAAATGCATGCATGTGTATGTGTGCGCGCATGCACACTCTACATGTGCACAGGGATGCATCTGTGTGTGTGTGTGTGTGTGTGCGCATGTGTGTCTGTGGATGTTCAAACCACTGAACAGCCTCAGCGTGTATGTGTGCATTTATGTGTGTTCATGTGTCTTTGTGTGCATACATGTTCACGTGCCCTCGTGTAGGTATGTGTGCCTGTGTGTGTGCTAGCATGTAAATATGTGTGTGCTTATATGTGTCTGTGATTGGATTGGGAACATCTAACTCAGTCTGGGAGAGTCAGAGAATGTAATCCAGGGACTGAAGGTAATGTTTTGAGCAAAGCGGACAAAATATAGATGGTGAATTTGGATGTGGCAGGGCCTGGGGAGGGAGTTTGTACCTAATCTTGTGGGGTCTTGAAGAATCAAAAGGAATGGGGTGACTCAGGGAGATGCCTTAAGTGCCTACATACAAGATGAAAGGATTTTTCTCAAATTTTTACCCTCTGGAACGATTCCTCCCCAAGTCTGTCATGTAACAAGCAGGCCAGTGTGCAGATGATTTCAAAAAGTGATGCAGTAGCCTGAAACCCCCTCAATCTGTTGGTGAAAATAAAAGGAGACCAAGAAATTGAACACAGATGGAGTAATTCATTATTCCTGGGAGTCTGACCCCATAATCGTCAGATGTTATTGTAAGCAAACCTTTTAAAGGTTATCTTAAAAAAGCAATGAACAGAGTTATTTATTCCGAGGAGAACATTCCTCAAGATGGGTAAAGAGGTGCTTGTGGTTTGCCTGCAGAGGAACCAACTCCGTCTTTATGGAAGATAAATAATGGTTCTGATGAGATGTGGAAGATGGGCCTAGGAAACGGGGAGCTGTGACTGGACCCAGGGGCCTGGGGTTCAGGATCCAGGAGTCAGCTGAACCTGTAGGGGTGGGGAAGGACGATGGGGATAAGTGGGGGTAGGAGTGTCACAGGGCTCACAGAGCCAGAGAGGAGACTTGGGGGCAAGGCCTCACTTGTCTCAGGTGGATCCCACAGAGACAAGGGTGTCGCTGAATGCCGCATTCACTTGGAGCCAGTTCTGTCTGCCTGGAAATCGAGGTGACAGAGACTTAGTGACTCCTGGCACTTGCTGTCACTTCCCATTTTTCTGCTCCTCACAGCTTGTTGGAACTGGATGGAGGTTGGTCAGAGAGCCTGATGCACACCTGAGCCCTGTCATCCCTCAGGTGTGAGGAACCAAGAGGGGTGCAAGGCCCCACAATCCAGGCTTTTGTTAGCTAGGAGGGGGACAGGAGGATACGTAGGTACTGATACTGCTTCCTCACCAGGGGACCCAAAGGGGGAAATAAGTAACCCCAGCTATTTGTTCCAAACTCAGCCCGAGATTCTGAGGATCAAACTCCGAGAGAGAAGTTAAAACATGCTCCTCCACGCTCCCCAGTGCTGGTTGCTATGGCAACAGGCAGGCAAGCCCCTGAGTGATGGTCAGGATCCACCACCCTCCCTTGTCCAGCTCGTAGCTCCTGTCCATTGGTGAAAGACTTTCGGTGGCCCTTAGGGTTTCCTAACATGCCTCCAGCCTTCTGTCCCACTCCTGTGCCACTGAAGAGGACTCCTCCCCTCCCCCAAGCATTCCAAGTGGGATTTCTCTCTAGACTTGGCTGAAACATCCCAGACCTTCCTCACCCCAGAGTGGTCTTCTCCATCCACTCCTGGATTCTACTTCAAAGTGTTCTTAAACTCTACTTCTAGTCCTCTAAATCACATTATGGGCTTTTCTGAGCTGCCTGCCCTGAGGAAAGAGTGGTATGCAGGGCCCTTCTGAATGTATGGATACTTTCTGTGCCCCCAGGTTTCCTGCCTGCCCTCCACCACAGTCCTCACCCACTAACCTCCCCCACAATTCTCCACCCTGGCAGGCACTCAAATGCTGTGTCTCCCAGGTGCACGGAATATGTCCCTGTCCACACATAATCCCAGACAGGAACAGAGCAGATGAATAAAGAGAGAAGGGACCCTGAACCATGGGATACATGTTTCCTGAGCCATGCCCTTAGAAAGCAGCTAAGTTGCAGGCAGTGAGAACATCATGAAGGGACATTAGGAGAGCTGTTTAAGACCACATCCATGAATATCAGACAGGCTAGGGCTGAGCTGGAAGAGCAGGGCTGTGGGGGACAATCTGGACCAGTTGAGAGGTGGTCAGGATAGAAGAGATGAGAGCCATCTGAACAGAATTTAGGGGTGTGGAATGGTTGAGGGTTTGCAATGAGGTGAGCTGACGTGAGAGAGAGGGAAATCCAAAGACCAACAACACCCACATGTCTAGCTCAGGTCCTTGATGGATGGAAGAACCAAGGGAGGTAGGATCCGGGGTAGAAGATGCTCAGGGATGGGAAAGGGAGATATGTTGTCAGGTGACTGACAAACGCTCAGAAGCCATCCATGGGGAGCCATTGAAAAGACATCTGGGGCTGAAGTCAGAGGTCAAACAGAGAAGAGGCAGGATCTAGAGAAGGAGAACAAGAATAAACGAGGCCTGGGGACAGAACTTCCATCTGGTTTAAGGTGTGGGACAGGAAAAGGAGGAGGCTGTGAGTGAGATAAGGAGCTGAGAGGAGGAGGGAAGGCAAGGAGATTGGAGGCTCCTGGGGCTGTTTAGTGAGGGAATGGACCACAGAGGTGGGTCAGATAGGGTCGGAGAGGTGGCCTCTGAAATTGGCAGTCAGGACGTTGTCGCTGACATCTGGGAGGAGCTCTTTCAAGCAAGTGGTGCAGGTGAGAGGCAGACTTGGAGGTAGTGGAAGGAATGAAAGCGGCCAGGCCAGAGCATGACTAGATGTTGGAGATGAGGAGGAAGAGGAGTGGGTGGTCACATGGACAGGTTGTACTGGTGGAGATGCAAGGAAGAGCAGGGGTCAGGGGAAAGGAGGGACAGATTGTGACACAAATGGCTGGACAGAGGAAGGAGGGCAGAAGCAGGGTCTGGAATGCCTGGGAAAGATTCTTGTTGGAGAGGGAGAGGGATACAGGAGGTCTAAAGACACAGACAGTCCTAAGGTGAGGGGTAAGGAGGGTTATGGACACATCAGCCTCATCAGTGAAGCTAGACTTGGAAGAGCAATTCTCTAGACGTGGGGGTCAGGCGGCACAGGGATAAGGACCATTGGAGAGAGAGGTAGGAGGTGCTTGGCCTGCAGCTGCACTGATGTGTGGACACACTGTGTGCAGAACTCAAAATAGAACTAGGCCTAGGAGGTTGGAAGAAGATGGTGGGCAACTGGAAGGCTCTCTACTCAGGGCAGACTCCAAATACCCAACCAAGGAGCCAGGGACATTCTGGGAAATCTAGGTGCTATTTGAAGCTCAGAGACAAGGCATGCTGAAGGACAGGGCCATGCTCCTGCCACTCCTTTTAATATCCCAGCATTTTCTGCCAAAACCTGTGAGCTGGGTGCTCAAGGTACACAAGAGGAACGTTGCTCTCTTGGGTGGGCTGTGGAGGAGCAGGTGAGATAGGGGCCTTTAAGAAGTTGGCGGTGTCAAAAGAGGATCTATATATCATTGTGTGGGACACCCCTCTGGGTGTCCCCACCCCCAATCAGCCCACCATTGAGAAATCACTGTTCCCCTTGAATGCAGGCAGAACCTGTGGCTTGCATCTTACCAGGAAAATAGGCAAATGTGATGAGATGCCATTCCTGTGAATGTAGCCATGTTGCAGGGAACTGTGGATGACTTCTAGGAACTGAAGGTGGCCTCCCAGTCACTAATTAGTAAGGAACCAGGGTGTCAGTCATCCAGCTGAATGGAAATGAGTTCTGAAAAAAATCCAAATCAGCTTGGAACTGATTCTTCCCAGTGGAGACTCCACATGAGAAAGCAGCTCTGCTGATCTTCACCTGCAGCCGGATGAGTCCCTGAGCAGAAGACCCAGTTAAGCTGTGCCCAGAATTCTGGTGTACAGGGACTCAGATAATAAATGTGAATCATTTTAAACCACGAAGATTGAGGTAATTTCTTATGCAGTAATAGGAAATGAATATGATACCCCAGTATTTACCTATCCATTCAACCAGAAGTCTACCCATCCAAGTGTCACCCATTTTCTCCTTTATCTCCTCATTCATCCACCCACACTTGCTTCTTTGCTATCAAACCAGTCATTAATTCAATCAATCAATAGTTATTGAGGATCTGCTGGCTGCAGACTCTCTTCTAGGTGCTGGGTATCAGCAACAGTGAAGACCAACAAGCTCCCTGTTCTCTGGGCACACAGTCTATATATTCACAACTGCTCTTGCCCATCCAGCCCCTGGGTACCCACCGCTCCTTATGCCCATATGCACAAAACCTGGTCCTTTCAATCCACCTCTTATCATCCATTTGCTTGCACACCAATCCTTCCAGAAGGCAGAAGAACCCCATATGGAAGTATGACTTCTAAAGGGTTCCATGCACTTGGTCAGCAGACATTTGTCAGGAATCTACTGGTCCTATGCTGAATATTGGAGGGAAATTTGTAGGGGGAAAGAAATCACAAGAAGGCACACAGGTGAGTAGGATTTTTTCCCCTATACAAATACGCCTTATTTTCTGATAAGTGTTCAGAAAACACTATACTTACATTGGACAGCAGCTCAGGGCTGCTGTGGAGGACTCAGACTTCCTTGTTCTTTGTGCTCTGCCCCTTGAGGGTTAGCTTGTCACCTTATGATCCCAAAGTGACACAAAGAATAAGGCAGCTGAGTTTAGATGCCCTGATAGAAACCCTCAGAAAGAAAGGGTGAGGAAAGGGATTAGAACGGACTGAAACTGTTCTTCTTACTTAAAAATATTTCTAAACAAAAGATCAATTTGCCTTGAAAAGAATATTTATGGCCCATTTATTGTGCACACTGAATCAATGTGCTTTTTTTTTTAGAGAGAGAGAGAGAGAGAGAGAGAGAGAGAGAGAGAGAGAGAGAGAATTTTTAATATTTATTTTTTAGTTTTCAGCGGACACAACATCTTTGTTTATATGTGAAGCTGAGGATCGAACCAGGGCCGCACGCATGCCAGGCAAGCGCGCTACTACTTGAGCCACATCCCCAGCCCAATGTGCTGTTTTTGATGTAAGGGCGGGGAGTGGCTTTTAAATGGATGAACCTGTCCATCTAAGGTGAAGGGGCAGAGCTGCAGGTGAAGGCTGAGGAAAAGCCAACCATCTCTCAAAGTGACCCTTCCTGAACCCTCAAGACACCTAGGATGAGGAACGGCATAGGTAAAAATGAGCGGCCCTTGTATACCAGGTGCGCCTCTGGTAATCTTTCAGAAGCACATTTGAACTTGCCACTGACTTTTTTCCAGAATTTTCTTTCAACCACTAGCCATCGGCCAGCCCCCATTCTGTTGGAATTTCTACCACAGCAGCTTCTCCCCCACCCTCTGCCTTTCCTTGGGATATCAACCAGCTCTCCCCCCCTGGAGGTCAGCCAATGGGTCTCACTCCCTGAGTGTAGCCACGTGATGCTACCAGTTTCAAAAAGTCCTCTAGTTTGGGATGTCTGGTTGTTTGAAATGAGCCTGCTGGACATTCTATCTGGCCAGTGCTTCTTGAGACTGTCAAAGTCATGAAAAGCAAGGGAAGAAATAAGAAACCTCCACAGACCAGAAGAGACACACCTTCTATCTAGAGTGTAATTAGCGGCGGTGTACCAATGTCAGCCAATGTCTTGGTTTTGACAAAAGTACCATAAGATGTTACCCATGGGGAAAACTAATGAGAATGCTGTTCTCTTTGCAACTTGTCTGCAAATTTAAGTTTATTCCAACGTGAAAAGTTTATTTAAGTGAACCCATGCCTTCTGGTATCAATGCTATGTATACACTTGAGGTTCTCCTGTAGCTTGATTTAAATGACTTTCAAGTTCAGGGTCTTGGATGAGTGATGAACAGAGAAATTCATAAAAAATGGGGCAAAGATGAGGTGCTTTGCCCTCATCTGTGTCTGCCAGCTGGTGCACACAGATTGGCAGAGGGAACATAGCAGGGGCCACTTCTGCCGTCCCTCTGCACCATAGCTTACTTGCCCCCCTCACCCCTTCCCGCCAATGGCTGATTCCACGGGCTTCATATCTACCCCAACCCAGTTCTGCATACTTGGCCGTTCTTCAAAGCTTTCTGTTCCTCAGTCCCAGCCAATTGCCAAGTTGGTGCCAATGGCAGTGGTGGGGGATTGGGCAGTTACAATTCCCAGTACAACAATCCTTATTCTAGCCACCTGCCATGTCAGACCCTATGCCAGGGCTAGATCATGGTTATTGTTTATTACAATCTCTGTGCTAGAAACAATGCCCTGGAATGAAACACTTTCCCTATTTTGCAAGGATGTGAGAAATGACATCTTAGCATTTTTTTTATTAGTTGCTCAAGACAATACAATGATCTTGACATATCATACATTTGATTCAAATGGGGTATGAATTCTCATTTTTCCACCGTGTACAGATTGCAAGCATTTTATCCACAGTAGAACTTCTTCCAAAACGGGACTCCATCCTCTCAAACCCTGCTTTATCGGCTGAGCTTATGTAACATTCTAAATCCTTCGTTGTCATTTCAATAACATTCACAGCATCTTCACCACGGTAGGTTCTGTCTCAAGAAACCACTATCTTTGTTCATCCCCAAGAAGCGGCTCCTCATCTGTTCAAGTTTTATCATGAGATTGCGGCAATTCAGTCACACCTTCTAATTCTCTTGCTATTTCCACCAAATCTGCAGTTACTTCCTCCACTGAAGCCTTGAACCCCTCTCAAAATCACCCATGAGGGTTGGAATCAACTTCTCCCAAACTCTTGTTAGTGTTAATATTTTTTGACCTTTTCTCCCGAATCACAAATGTTCTTTGTGATATCTAGAATAGCAAATCTATTCCGGAAAGTTTTCAATTCACTTTGCCCAGATGCATCAGAGGAATCACTATCTATGGTGGCTATAGTCTTACAAAAAAGTGTTTCTTAAATAATAAGACTTGAAAATTGATCCTTGATTCATGGACTGCAGAATGGACCTTGTATTAGCAGGTAGGAAAAGCAAAACAAGACCCAAAACTCCCCAAACCCAAACAAACAAAAACAAAACTACCTCTGGGAGAAATGGCATAATTTGCCCAACCAGAGACACAGACTGGACCCCCAAAACATTTTTCTCTTATTCTCCTGCCTCCCTTAAAGAAGCTCTTCCAGAGTGATCAAACTGACCATTTGACAGAGAGGCAAACCAGGATTATGATAAGTAAATTTTGCATGAGGCCACACAGCCTAGCCAGGTTTGGTTAAAAAAGAAACTCAGCTTTCTTCACTGTTTCCCCCCTGCACCCCCACCTTATGCCTCTGCCTCTAAATTCCTAATACTTTCTGAGTGCCTCTGGCCCATGCTTCTGGAGTCCAGCTGCTCCCAGATCAGTCCAGTGCTCAGGGAGTTTCTGCTATCCCAGGTAGGTACAGATTCTCTGCTCTGCTTCACACCCCCCCATCATCACCTCGGTGTCTGCAGGCCCAGCTCAGCAGGGGGTTGCAATTACCATCTGTGTCACTGGCATCTTTACAGAGGCATATTTAAGTCGCTGCAGCACTCACAGGAGAGAGCAAGTAAACACACAGCCCAGCAAAGCGCTGAACCCAGCCTCAGGTCTGACTGCATGGAGCAGACATCAAAGAGTTCACAGCACTATGGGAAAAATGCAAAGGAAGAAAAGAGGAAACTGCATCTCCCCTTCTGAGATGCTGCCAAAGGTTCTCTTGGTCTCTGAATGACGGATGCTCAGATGACACACAGAGTGAAAAGTAACCTCCCAGAATATTCTAGGATGGTCAAGTCTGTGTTACCCTGCTGGACAGGGTAGTAGAGGAGCAGCAGCCAAGAGCTGTGTGGGTAAAGATGGAGGTGCTCAGATGCAGCCCTACTCTGCATGCTGATGGGCCACGTGCTTCTTCACCCCACCACAAGTCCCTGGCGGGGGGATAGGGCGATGCCGTGCAGTGAAACCCACACTCTCCCTCAGGGTCACCCTGGTGGCTGATAGAATCCTATGGACAATAAGATGATAGCTCCATACAACAGGGATCTATTTTGTGACCAGAGCAAGAACAAGCAGACTTTGGAGTTCTTGAAAAGAAACATGGGATCCATTGGGAACCTGCCTGGGTTCATTAAAAATATTTCATGCTAGACACATTGCATCTTAAAAATCAATTATTTATTTAATAAATGTTTAGTGAGCATGCCTATGTGCCAAGAATAAGCTTAGCATTAAGGATATAGCTCTAAATGAGATGGAAAGTTCCCTGGCTTTGTGAGGGCTCAGAGGACTGAGGAGGAGAAGACAGACAATAAACCAGTATATGCACAAGGTGCTGGTCGGGGGATGAGTATCATGAGGACTGAGAACTGGACAGCAGGGTGGGTGCTGTAGCTGGAATGTCAGGGAAGGCCTCTTGGGGAGGTGGCATTTAGAGAAAGAGAAGGTACCCTGAGCCTGGTGGATCAGCATTGGGATGAATCCCTCCTCCCTAGCAATGGCGACAGGTAAGAGGACTTTGCAATGTATGAGACATCTGGATTTCAGCAAAGCCTTTGGAAGAACCCCTCCATGTAATATTTACTAAAATATGTGCTTGCTCTGTGGCAGATGCTGTTTTATTTATGCACTCATCAGCTCAGACTTTGGGCCTCTTTTATGACCAGTTCTCTTTCCTGGGAACTCCTTAAGGGTTCTGGTTCTTTCCATCAAGAGTCTCCTGTGTTTGTGGCAAAATATGACACACAGTGGGTGCTTGCTCAGTGAATAGATGGAAGGATGGCTGGAAGAAAGTAAGGAGGGAAGGAAGGAAGGAAGGAAGGAAGGCAGGCAAGCAGGCGGGCCAGCAGGTGACCTGAAGTTAGGAGGTAGTGTAAATTCTTGAGATCCAACGATCAAGGTCCACCAAGAGATGAGATGATGAAGTCAAGAGCCAAACAGAGAGATGGACGTGAGGTAAGATCAGACCCATCTGATTCTTAGACCCAGACTTGCTGGGAAGGCAGTGATGGGTACATTACCCATTTGTAACTGGACATACATCAGCACCATGGTGGGACCACTGTAGAAACCCTGGTGACATTAGAATCTCTTCCCACAAGTGCTTTTGGGATATGGACAGAGGTAATATGCAAAATGACTACCAATGTTCCTGGCTATGTAGAGAAGAGATGGGGTCAGGGAGTTGGTGTGGCTTGGTAGCAACTCTGTTATCAGGCCTGGCCCACGTGGCCTCCTCACACCCCCTTACCTGTCACCATTGCTAGGGAAGAGGGATTCATCCCAATGCTGAAATGCTCCTGACCATTTTGACACCTAAGCTGCCTTTCCCAAGCTCTTCTCAATACCCCATGGGTCCCTTCATGTGTCTCCTCTCTCAACATCCCTCCTTACAGTCAGCAGGTACACCTGCCTGTCTTCCACACAGAGGTCTGTGCAGGTGCTTCCCTGGAGGACTTTGCAATGCAGGTGCAGTGGGACATCAGGTTCTGTCCTTGAGACTTCTGTCTTTCCCTGGTGGCATCCCCATGGACTCCTCAGCTTGAGTCCTATGGCCCAGGTAGCTGTCCAAGGTGGTCTCCTTGCCCAAGTAGCAGCTGTGGGGCTGCATCTGACCTCCCAGAGAAACTGGGCTTCAGTTTCCCTGGGCTGTCTTTGATGCAAACCTCGGGACATCATCTAACTTTGGGTGTCAAGAGTTTCATCTGTTAAGTGGATACACCAAGACAGTTTATTGGGAGTTTTAAGTGGAACAATGGGAATAAAATGGCCAGGGCTGGCTTCATAGGCATGAGACTTTGCAAGGCACAGGAGACTGCAGTTTCATCTCTTGAAATTTATGATAATTTTTGAACATGGAGCCCACATTTTTATTTTGCACCGGGCTCTGCAAATTATGTAGCTGGTCATAGAGAGGGTTTTGAAAACCCCAAAAGCATTGTAAAGCACAGTTTGTGTTATTGATTACAATGATACAAATATGTCTGTAAAGGATATGGATATTTATGACAGGGAGGGGTGTGTACATTTCTGCAAGCCTGGAATGTTGGGATAGCATAGAATTTGTCACTGTGTCCTCACCCAGGTCCTCCAAGGACTCCAGAAAACTCAACTTTCATTCCCAGGCCATAGACACTGTTCTAATTCTAGATTTGGCTTGATTAACTGTGGAAACTTCAGCAGTCTCTTCCCTCTCTGAATGTCACTGATCTGCACCAAGCCAGCTCCCACTAGTCCCATCTAATCCTCTCCCTGCTGCCCTGCACCTGTTGAAAGCCTGCTCTAAGCCTGGCTGAGCAGCTCTGCCCCTAGTGGGAGTTGGAGGCATGAAACTCCCTTTCAGGAAGCCGGAGTTAGAGCCACGCCACCTGCTTCTCCACCTCTACTGTCCTCAGACTCTGGGAGCATCTTAATAGCCCGCCCTGGGTGAGATCTGGGCCCACTGGTATAGCTGGTGCTGTGACTTGAGGGTTCTGGGGAGCCGTGGGGGACTCCTTAATGGGGGTAATTCCTTAAGAGTGGATCCAGCCTTTATCTGAAGAGAAGGTTGTCTAAAGAACTATGGGAGTGTTCCACATCTGTCCGTATGTGTGTGTCTGTGAGGCAATGCCCAGTATGTCCCTCTATACAAGTGCGTCTGCTTGCTAATGGACTCCATTTAGTATGTGGCATTGCTTCTGTGGGTAACTATATCAACGAGTGAGTGGGTCTGTCACTGTGTGTCAGTGTGGGACAGTGTAATAATAAGCTAATGGCAGAGCCCTGAACGCATAGGCAGATGGTGTCAGTGATTTGTCTGTGGGGCTATCATTCTGTGTGGGACTGTTTCAGATTCTGTGGGTGGGTGTGTTGTAGCATGTGCTTGTTTCTGAGTGTTCATGTGGGTCTGTGCCCGTGTCTATGCCTGTAGATGTGGTGATCAGTGTCCAGCTCTGCATGGGACAGTGATCCAGCTTGTGCCTGACTCTGTGTATTTGTAAGAGAGCGCTATAAACTGCGTGATTCTATGTGTATGTGCACGCCTGTTACAGTGTCCTAGCTTGTTTCTGTGTGAGTGGAGCAGAGCCCAAAGTGTGTGCGTATGTGTGAGTGTGGGTGTCAGTGTATCTGTCTGTGAAGCCGTGATTCAGTGTGTATTTGTATCCGATGGTGTGTGTCTGTCACCGTGTCTGCATCTGAGTGAGTTGTGGGGGCGTGCTCCTCTGGGTGACGGTGCACAGTGTGTTTGTGTGTGTGTGTGTCGTGTGAGCACCATGATGTGTGTATTAGAGCCAACAGAGGCTCCGACGCAAGGCTGTGGCTGAGTGTGTATGTATCAGTGAGTGTCAGGGTCTTTGCTTGGCAGTAGCGTGTGTGGTTCGCAGCGTGTGCCTACCTCGCGGGCCAGGGCAGGTGTGGACCCCCGCCCGCGAAACCGAGACCCCTCCTGCGAGCTGAGCGGCGGGCACAAGCGCCGGCGCCTCTAGGACCCGGCGGCGGCCGGCCGCTGTCCCCGGGCCGCGCGAGTGAGCATGTGCAGAGCCGGGCGCCCGCTCGCCCGCTCGCCGCCCGCCGCCCGCTCCGCGCCCGCAACCAGCTCGGCGCCCGCACGCCCGCTCCGCCGCCCGCTCCGCCGCGGCTTAGCCGGGACAGCCGCGGCTCGGGATTGCTGAGCCGCGGGGCCGTGCCGGGACAAGTCGGTCAGCTTGCAGCGGGCGCCGGGGGCGTGCGGGCGCCAGGGGCGCCTCTGCTCCGGGCACTGCGGGGCTGCGGGCTCCGCGCCCCGGGAGGCGGGCGCGTGGCCGGCGGTGCGGACGCCCCAGCCGGCGGCGATCGCGGGGTGAGTCCTGTCTCCCGGGTGCCTCAGCTGGGACCCCCGCGCGGGCTGCAAGTCGGATTTCCCTCAGCCGTGGGCAAACAAGTTTTTGTAGCCGGGACTGGGAGCGCGCCGGGGTTGCACCTGCTCGGGCTTCGGGGCGGGTTTTCGCAGGGTGCTTTTCCGGGGGGCTGGGGAGCGGGAGCGTGTGCGTGTGTGGGGAGCGCTTGGAAACAATCGGGCTGAGCCGGTGGTGCTTTAGCCAGTTGCACAAGCCGGATCCCCCGCCAGGGTCCGGAGAGACCGTCCGTTTCCCAGGAGGGCTCCGCGGTCCGGGCCCAGGGAGGGGGCAAGGGCAAGATTTGGGGTGCGCACTGTCTCCCTCCTAGTCGGGGACGTTCAGCAGAAGCAGCTCCCTCTCGTTCCGCTACCAAGCCAGGCTTCCGGTCAGCGAGGTCCCCCCCCCCCCCGCTCCGCCCCCAGCCCGGTTTCTTGGTGAACTTGAACAGAGACCGAAGCAAAGGCAAAAATCAATCGAAACGTATGTATTTTGTCTGGAAAATTACCCAGCATAGAGCTTTGCATCTTCCTAGGTGTGGACGGCGACTCAGGACTGGACGCTGTTTATTGCGTTTTTCTTTGATACTCAGAAGCATCCCTGGTTTGGGTCCCCTGTCTCAGGATAACCCCGATGACTGCTTTACTTGAGCATATGGGCCCCACAGAAGATACCTGGTCATGGCTGGCTCACTGGTGGAGAGGTGGGGGCAGGGACTGGGACCTCTGGCCCTTCTTCTGACTCCTAGGAGGGTGTTGAAGGGGTTTCGCCCCATAGCCCTGCCCTGTGATCCAGTCTCTGGTCATTCTTGCTGTCCCAGATGCTCCCAAATGGACAGACTCAGAACTCCACCGTACTTTTGTGACCCTGGATGCTACTAGCAACCCTCCTGTTGCTGGAAGAGGGAGGCATTTGGGCCAACCCATGTTGGGACCCATGGTTGAGATCAGGAGTAGGGGCATTTTCTCCAGAGAATTACTGGGTTATCCGACACAGGAAGTGAGGGCTAGTGGGTAGTTAAAGAATTAGAGGAGGCCTCAAGCTGGCTGGCCCTGCTCTGACTGCAGCCTTCCCCTACTTAGCTGCAAGTGCTGGAGGAGGGCAGGGGAAGGTTTCTTTGGGGTAGGAAGACGTTTATTTCTCCTAAGCATGCTCCCCCCCCCACCACCACCACTACCACACACAGTCAGTATGGCCCCTGGCGGTTGTGTGGAGAAGGTGCCTTGCAGGCTGCCAGAGCTCGGGGTTTCTGTAGAGAAGAGCAGGACCTTTCCAGAGTGCAGTGGCTGAAGCTAACTTGGCAGGCCACCAGGCTGGTGGGCTGAGCCTGATTCCCTCATCTTCCCCACCAGAAGCCTCTTGGCCCTCATCTGCAGCTGTACCCTTCAGGTCTCAACAGGATGGTTCCCACAGTTCCTCTGGAAGACCTTATTTTGGGGGTGAGGGGGTCCTTCTTTTCAGTGGGTGATGGAACTCTCAATGGTCCTATCATGTGGCCTGATGCCCAACTGATCAGAAGTGAAGAGAAGCCTAGATTGAGCAGAAGGCTAGTCTCACCAGGCAGAGGGGATGTTATGGGTCACCAGTTGGCCTCCTGTTAAGCCTGAGTCTCCAGCCCAGCTGGTTCAGCCCAAGCACTGCAGAGCAAGTCAGTGATTCGCAGAGCTGGGTTCCTTATAGAGTCAGCTTAAAAATGTGCCTGAGAGCCTCCAAATTCAGAGCCTCCAGGCCCAGACAGAGTCTAGCCTCTCAAGAAGGTGTATTTCTCTTTGTAGACATTCCCATCTGGCTTCGACCCTGGTCAGTCTTGTTGAGACCAGATCCTCTCCCTGGAGCTTCAAAGAGTTCAAGTTCAAGGACTTTGGGGCAGCTCTGAGTTTATGCCTTTAGGGCTTTATCCATAAGATATGAGTGGTAATCCTGAGAAACAGCAAGGCCAGAGCTGGGTCCTAACATCTGGGGCCAGGCTGGGCTAGAGGCTGTCGCTGCTCATTTGGGGAAGGAGTGGGTGAGCATGGCCTTCCACTACCTTCTCCCTGGGCCTCATAGTTACACCTTCTCATTGCTTCCTGTAATCTTTCCTCCTCTCGGCTTTTATAATCACCATGTTGATTTATGGCCTACAAAATCATCACAGGTGTGCCACTTTGAGGGGAATGTGGTCATGGAGGAGCTGTACTTCTACACCATCTCCTTGCATGACTGTGAGAAGTGTGTGAAGGAATGGGCTGGATTTATTTTGTAAGCCATACAATACGGTGCACCTCTTGGTGGGTGTTAAGACCCCTTCCCTCCATTTGGCTTCCCTTTCCTTAGAAAGTCCTGGGGGATATGAGCCCCCTTGGCATGAGGGGATAGGGGGCTTCTGAGGACAGGAATGCCCAGGGTTTCTTGGCCCCCATTCAACAGCACCAAGCCCCTATCCCAGGGGTGGGAATGGAGCCAGAGAAGGGCAAGCCTGACTTTGACTCAGTGTTCCACTCCCTGGTCCATATTGATCCAAGTCACTCAAACACCTGTTTACCTGCTACCCTCTGAGCTAGACCCAAGACAGTCTTTAAGGATTCACCACCAGGTGGAAGAAACACAAATGAATAAATTAGGATACTATTAGAGGAATAGTTCAGCAATAGTTCAGAAGAGATTATGATTGGTGGTTTTAAGAGTGGACTGGACTCCAAATCAATCAACCCAAACAGGGAAACAAATGCCAGTCCCCAGCCCCCACAACCATTGTCAGCCTCTAGCATGGTGCTTGAAAGTCTCCCCATCTGGTATTGAGCAAATGAAGGCCCTATGATCCAGCAGATCATACCACACACTTGGAATTGGAAAACTTGGGTTCCATCTAGCAAAAGCTGTTTCTTTGTTCAAGTTAATTGGTTTGCTTTCTGTCTCAGATTCTGCATCTATATAATGGGGATCCTAATTCATAATATAATAACTTTGTAAGTTTATAGGAGGATTACTCATTTACTGTTCTGCTCATTCATTCAACGCACTTGATAGTACATGAAAGTGCCTTGCGCTCTTTAGTGTGGTATAAAATATTTATTATTTATATGAACTTCAGCAGTAGGTTTACTGAAGGGGTTTTCCAAGTTGGCATTAAATGTTTGGGCCTTATTATAATTTATTTTTATGTTTTTATTATTTGTGACTGACAAAGCATAACTGTATACACTAAGGGGGGGGTGCAACTTGATATTTGATACCTGTACACCATGAGGAATGATTTCACTTATTGACTATTATGTTTTGCATCTCTTTAAAGCAACATTTTAAAAAAATTTGAACCCTTTCTTTTTAAGTTTTAAAGTTCAGAAGATCAAAGAGGCCACTGAACACTGAGCCTCTTCAAAGACAGGGACCCCACGCCATTTCCGTTTCCTAGAACTTGTCCCTTTCCAGGGTCCAGCAGGTTTATATTTAATAGATTCCTTGTTCCTTTTCTCAGCCTTTAAGACCCAGAGGTGTGAACCCTGGAGTGAGGGCTTCATACACAGAGGACAGAGGCACCTCTGTGCCTGCAAGGGTCTGGCAGGCTGGGGAGGAAGTTGGGATGACAGCAGGAAGCCTAACTTAAGGGAGAACACAAAACCCAGGCACAGGGCAGTATCCAGCTCACCATCAGCACTGGGGAATGGCTCTGCTCTGGGGACCAGGGGAGCTTCTTGGAAGAGGTGGCATGGGGGCTGAGCCTTGGTGGCTAGAAAACATTTCAGAGCTCTGAGATGAGGCAGAGTCAGAGGTGGCTACGGGGAGATGCTTTAAAAGGGCTTGAAGCTTCTCAGGGAGGGAGCAGGAGCCTAGAGCAGGTGGGAATCAGAAAATCTGGGTCCCAGGGAGGAGGAGGTTGGGGGGAGGCAGGTGGTACCTGGCCAGGGACACAACACTGGTTGGGACACAGGGTTCTAGAAAGAATAGACAGGGAAGGCCACTGAACACTGGGCTAAGGAGCTTAGATTTGTTCACCCAAGCCCAGGGCACCCACTATAGACAGTAGCAGAATGATCTTTATATTAGATCATTTTCTTAGGGGACAGTCTCTTAGAGAGGAGATGAGGTCTGATGACAGGCGGTGAGCTTGAGCAGGTGCTGAGGCACAGGATGGAGAGGGGAGAGTAACCAAGGACCCCTGAACCCAGCTGGAGGCTCCCAAACATGGCTTTATGAGGTCCCAAGGCTGAAGACTCCCTGGCTGCCAGTCACTGAGGCTGGGGGCTCTGAGCTGTTGGGACATGGGTGCCCATTTTCTTGTGTGGAGAACAACAGGCTGAGCCATGTTCTTTGTCTTCAGAGTCCCTGTCCTGCTCAGAGCTCTGAGTCTTAAGAGCTCTGAGCATTGCTGCAGTGGCCACCATGACTGAGATCCTTCCGGGGGACCTGGGGTGTCAGGAGCGTCATCTCTGGGCAGGCAGTTGAAAGGAGAGATGGTCATGTGCCTGAACTCCAGTGGCCACTGGTCAGCCAGCTGCAGAGACTGGCTCTTGTGCTGTTTTATCTTCCTGCTGCCACCCCTCAGTCTCTAACTCCCAGCTTAACTGGGAAGTAGGTATCCCCAACACCTGTCCCCTACCTCCTCCTTCCTGGGGCTCAGGAAGGAGACCCACTTGCTCTAGGCTCCTTCTCACTCCTTGAGGCTTCCAGAAACTCCTCTGTTTGATTATTCTGTCATTCCTAAGAGGGAACTCAGGGTGTCCCTCCTTAGGCCATGCTTGAGTAACCTGAGGCCTCTAGAAAGCATCAAGTGGAGTGACAGGTGTGCATTTTCGTCCATTCTGGATGTCCCTTCCCAGCGGGGCTGAGCCTCAGGCAGTGGGGGGAGTTGGAGAGAACCCACCGACCTCCCACTGAAGCACTTCGCATGGTTACAAATGGGAGTGCACCTGGAAGGCGGGCATTGGGGAAGAAGGATGGAGACTTCCAGAAGAGGGGAGAGACTCTGAGGCTGTCTCTCAGCCAGCCCCAGAAGGCTGGAACACTTACCCACATGGCTGTGTCTGGAAGGTTTGGCTCAGGAGATGCCATGTGTCGCATCATCTCCAGGAGCTTTGGCCTGGCATGATTTCAAAAAGGTGCTGACGGAGGCACACTAAACTCCTTTCAAGAATAAATCTTGCCTGGGCAAAGCCAGGACCGAGGGGGAGAAAACAGGCAGGGAGCTCAGTGGTAGCCAGGTGGGTCCTGGGAGCGGGTGGGCTGGGCCTGTAGGCTGGCCCTGAATGACTGCATTTAGGCATTGAGCTTCACCTGGTTGACATTCAGGGACAGATCTGAGCTCTCAAATGTGGGGAAGCAGAGCCTCTGTCTTGGCAAGAGGCAGGGAGGAAACGAGATGGTGCCGGTGAAGTACACAACCCATGTAGCCTATTTATTAATGCTGCAAGGGCTTCATAAGTGATGGCATTGAGAAATAAAGCGGTTGCTAACGGCAGTCTTAGCTGAGATCAGCGTCAAGCTAGAGTGGGATATCGGGCTCATCTCAGGGAGCAGGGGGCTAACAAGGAGACTGCCTGCTACTTGAGACTGATTCTACCAGTGACAGAGCTGCTATAGGCCTGTCCTCCAATACTCCTTGTTTGCCTTTTTTTTTTTTTTTTTTTTTGGTACCAGGGACTGAGCTCAGGTACTCAACCACTGAGCCACATCCCCAGCCCTATTTTGTATTTTATTTGGAGACAAGGCCTCACTGAATCACTTAGCATCTCGCCATTGCTGGGGCTTGCTTTGAACTCTCGATCCTCCTGTCTCAGCCTCCTGAGGCACTGGGATTGCAGGCATGTGCCACTACACCTGGCCTTGTTCCCCTCTTTTGCATTCATAACCAGAGCATGACATAGTCTGTAGGTAACAGGAGTGTCACATCCACTCCCCTGCTTCAGTCCCATAGCAATACCATCTACCCAAATGAGAAGCCTGAGGCCCTGTCCTGGGCAATGATTTGCCCATGGTCCATGTGCTCTCCCAGAGGGCCTGCTCGCTCTGGGATGCACTGGGCACAGCCGATAGCCTCCCAGGCCCGATGCAGACAGGCAGTGGCCAGATACCTGCCCAGGTGTCTGCTGGTTTCTTTGGAAGTTTAGTCACTCAACAAACATTTCCCATCACTGCCCTGCTAGCTGTGTGCTGGGGTTTGGGGGTATGGAGGTCTATAAGGCATGATCCGTGTCCTGAAGGGGCTGTATCCCTGTGGAGAGGTGAGCGTGGCAGAGTGAGGGACCATTGGCAAATATTGTTGGTCAAGGATGGCTGAAGTCTGGGGCAAGAAGACAAGTTTCTGATGCTTTGGGCAGAACATCTTCATAACCCACCTTTAGCAAGCACCCTGTCCACCTCATAGTGCCCAGAAACCTCTTCCCCAGGCCAGGGGGAGACCCTGTGGGGTGGGGGAGTGCCGGGCAGGGCGCTGTAGGGTCTTGGGGAACTGAGAGTGAATCCTGATTGGTTCTGGGGCCCCACAGCACCCAGGTCCTACTTAGTGCCCTGTATCCAAATCCTATTTCTAAAATGCATGTTAGTTCATGCCGTATCTGGCCTTCAGAATTTGAATCGTAGAGCCATTGCCCACCTTTCTGCTTCATCGCCCCAGGAACTTCCTCTCCACGGCCAAGGTACCACCTCTCGCCTTTTATTTTAGTTGTGTGGGATTTTTCAGTGATCCCAACCTCCTTTCACCAAAACCTTTTGCAAACATATCTGGAAATCCCTGTCTGTGGCATTATAGCAGATAAAAGGCTCAGGTACTCTAGTTCATATGCATGTGACCTCAACTCTGCGAAGTTGCGTCCTTTGATGACCCATGCAACATTCCATCTCTCCCACCTTTCAGCCTTCATCTCTGGCTCTGGGTTCGTGGAATGTGAGCTTTGACTGCTCCAGGATCCTACAGGAACAGGTTTCTGGTAGTCTATCCATTCATCTAACTCTTGCTTAGTATAAAAAGTGTATTCATAAACAGGATCACTGAGCAGTTACACTGTGCCAGGCTTCTGGCTGGGGACCAGAGTTACAAAAATAAATAGGAGATGGCTTTCCATCACTGAGGTTGATGGAAAAAACAGAGGAACAATGCTAATTGTCACAGGATGGTGAGTGCTGGGATAGGGGTCAGCACAGGCTGTGAGAAGACCAAAGAAACTACCGGTGGGTGGATGATGGGCAGGGAAAGCTGCTTGGAGGAGGTGACATCTGGGCTGATCCCTGGGAGAATGCAGGGATTCTCCAGACATAGAGGGAAGAGAAAACAGGCGGCATGTGCAAAGGCACTGGGGCTCGGTGGGCTGTGGCCACTGAGGCTCTGCTGGAAGGTGATTGTGTGTGTGTGTGTGTGTGTGTGTTTGTGTGTGTGTGTATGATGGGGAAGCGGAAGTGGAAGAAAAAGGCTTGGCAGAAGATGAGGCTGGACAGGCCGGATCACGAAGGGGGCCTTGTATGTCATGCTAAGGAGCTTGGAGTTTATCCCCAAAGCCTCGGGGCGCTATTGAAAGGGGTTTTAAGCAGGGGAGTGCCGTGATGAGATTTGCGAGTTAGGAGGATCACCCTGGCGGCCTTGTGGAAGATGGATTGGTGGGGCCAAAGCTGGAGGCAGAGAGATCAGTCAGGATTTGGGGGGATTTTCTCTCTGGTTTTACAAATCTGACGAGAGAGACTGGGTGGGGTGGGCCTGGCAGACGCAGCACCAGCTTACAGAGAAAGGAAAGGCTCTGGGGCCACCGGAATGGCTTCCTGACTCAGGGCCCATCCCACCTCCATTTGCTCATTACCCCGATCTGGCGGCCCTCACCACTCCATCAGGAAGGGCCAGGCTGGTCTGGGCCCCTTTGAAGTTTCCCTGAGCCCCCAGCCTCCCGGGGGACCTGGAATGCAGGCCTTGGAGCCCAGACAATGTCTCTCTGCTCACACCGGCTGACTGTCCCAGGCACACAGATAGGCCATTGAGGGGCCCTCGCGGATCTGGCAGGAGTCCCAGGCCATGTTAGTTATGGGCAGTGGCTTAGTCATGCTTCTGGGGGCCTTTCTTCTGGGACAAGCCTGTCCTTGTGCTAAGGGCCTTCCTCACAGGCAGCCCAGCCCCTGGCTGGGCAGCTGCAGAGCCCTCGGCCAACCCTAACAGAGCACTTCAGAGGTACCGCCAAGGGGAATCAAAGCCCTTCGGGAGCGCCCGCGTCCCTGGGAGTGGAAGGCACCATGGAGGGCTGCTCAAAGGCCCCTCCACCTTCTCCACACCCCGTGCCCTGGCCTCTGGTGCTGTCCCCGCCCTTTGGCCCTGGAAGGAAGCCAACTGAAACACACTCCCTCCCCTGGGCCCCCTTCTTTGTGAAAGGCAGTGACCAGCTCTGCAGGAGCTCCTTCCAGAACCTAGTTCACAGTCCCATCGCACCCCTGGAAGTCAGCTGAATGCATGCATGTATTGAGTACCTGCTGTATGCACCTACCCAGGCTAGGTGCACTTTATATGAAGGTGACTCATCACAGGTTGGACCGTGTAGTAGTTGAGGGGATAGGATCTGAATAGAGACTGATCAAAGGCTTGGCACTTGTGTTTGCCGACTGTGTGACTTAGGAAAATTGCTCTGCTCTATTTGCCCATTTCCTCACCTGTAAAGAGAGGATGTTACAATATCCCCTCTATTGGATGGATGCGAGGTTAAATGAGATAATGCCCAATGAACTTTGCCGAGTGTTTGGCACATAAGGACTCATAAGGACTCAGTAAAAAGCCGCTGTGGTGTTTCCTCCTGCTGTTTATTGCTACTGCTATTATCTCTGGATCTTCACTGCTCTTCAAGAGACATTTCACAGAGGAGGAAGCTGAGACCCAGAGAGGTTAAACAGTCACACAGCTGGCTAGTGGCAGAGCTGAGGTCTGAACCCTGCCCTCTGTCCAGGGTTTCTGCCATACCCACAGCCCTTTTGATAAGTCAATCCCAGGTTTGGGGGTGTCCTGGACCCCCGGGAGGGTGGTGGCAGACCCTCCTATTGCACCTAAGTGCCCTTTCTCCACTTTTCCAGGTTTCCAAGCCAGGAGAAGAGGGTTGGTAGCGCTCAGCGATGGGGAAGATGGTGCCATCCGCACAGAAGCTGCAGCCTCGGGGCCCTGTGGCTGCTGGAGATAAGTAATGGCGCCATTTGAACACCTGCTGGAAATGGTGCAGAAACCGTAGCCCCAGGAGAGCACGGGCAGGTGCTGGGAGCCAGGATGCGAGGATGACGCCTCCGGAGGCCCCAGCCTCCCTCCTGCCCGCGCGCTAGGAGCCGTCCCCAGGCCCCAGCCGGGAGCCCAGCTGCCCAGGGGCATGGCCAAACCTTTCTTCCGACTCCAGAAGTTTCTCCGCAGAACGCAGTTCCTGCTCTTCTTCCTCACGGCCGCCTACTTGATGACCGGCAGCCTGCTGCTCCTGCAGCGGGCCCGAGTGGCCCTCCCGCCGGGCCCCCGGGCGCCCGGCACCCTGCAGGCCCTGCCGGTGGCCACCGTGGCGCTGGGCGTGGGCCTGCCCGACGGCAGAGCCCTGCGCGATCCCCGTGTCAGCCCGGATCCGCTGCTCCACGAGGACGCGCTGCGGAGTCCCCTGGCTCGGTCGCCGCCGGTACCCCTGCGCTGGCCCCGGAGGAACCGCAACACCGAGCTGCGCCAACTGCGGCGCCGCTGGTTTCACCACCAGGGGTCGCCCACCCTGGGCCCCGAGGCCCCCAGGCCGGCCGCGCTCAGCCGAGGTAGGTGCTCAGCCGCATCTTGGGGGGCTGCTCCCAGGAGCCCTGCTCAGGCTCCCAGGTTTGATATTCCCTTTCTCTGTCGCTAAGGCAGCTGGAGAAATAGGTCCAACTGGCTTATGGCCTTTCCAGATCCCTCCTTTACTCCTGCAGAGCCGGAGACAGAGAGGAGCTGTGATGTGAATTCCTTTAGCATTTCGCTCGCTCACCAGCGGGGATTTCATAGGGCTCAAGGTCGAGATGTGTGAACCCAAAGCTCCAACTCTGGGTTCAGAATAACTTTCTCTAATGGCTCAGTTGTACCTTGCTGGGTGACCTTGGGCAGATCAACTTAACTTCTCTGGATCCCTCTTGAAATGGAGATAGACACCCACCCCAGGTTTATTGTGAGGATTATGGGTGTTAGTATAGAGCAGCGGGGTCCCACGCTTGCAGCACCAGGCACCTGGAAATCTGTTCCCAGTGCAGATGCTCAGGTTTTCCCACACTCAGTGAGGCCAGCCATCCATGTATCAGCACTCTCTCTCTCTCTCTCTCTGGGGTCATTCTGATGCATGCTTCAGCCAAGAGCCACTAAGAGAGGGGCCCTAGTATATCCTTTGGCATTCTCACTCCCAGCTTTTGCTATTTAGTAAAACTAATTTATATAGTGTTTCCTGTGCATCTGTATATCTACTCTGTTCAGGTACTAGAATTATCTCCAAATGTTCTGATGAAGAAATTGAGGCACAGGGAAGTTCATTAAGTCACCAAGGTCATCCTCTTTGCTTGGGTTTCCTGGAAGCAAACCCTGAGACCGGGATTCAGATGCACACAGTAGATTTGGGGTGTGATCCCAGCAAACACTGGTAGGAGAGTGGGAAAGAGACCAAGAAGAGAAGCAGCCATAAAGGTGCATTATTGAGCAGGTTACTACTGGGCAACCAGAGCTTGACCAGCTCGGAAGGGTCTGCAGTCAGAATAGATCACACAGCTCCTGGTGACCTGGAAGCAGTAGGCCTGAGAGACAGGGGAGGCACAGCAGGATTGGCCATGGTTACAAGGCTGGGTTTCCCACCTGGGGACACTTAATTATGCACATTGTCTGTGCAGGGCTCAGTCAATTGTTGGGTGCTTGGTGAGTACCCAGTAAGTGCTGAAGTTGCTCTTGAATGGTGACTGGGCTCAGTCATTTTCTCAGCATCTCTGACACCTCCTCATTTGGTCCTGTGCCCTAAGTCACAAGAAGAACTGCTTCCTTGACTGTAAAAGGTGTAGTTGGAACATCGGGCCCTACGTGGAAGCGTGTAGAAGGAGAGGTTAGGGTGGACACCAAATCTGAGTTAGGAGAGCTATGAGTGCCAGCCTTGGAGTTAAGCTGTATTCTTGTGGGCGGGGGGAAGGGTGGTGGTGCTGGGGTCTGAGGGTGGTGACAAGGGTCCAAGGAAGAGAAAGGAGCCCAAGCTTTTCTTGCCTTAGGAAGATGATTCTGGTAGCCCCAAAGAATGAAAACTAGAGGAAAGAAGTTTTCTCAGAAATCATCTGGTTCCTAGTCCTTGCTATAGGATTTCTCAGCAAGATTTGCACATTAGAAGAAAGAAATAGCTGATGGTTTCTCATTAGCTTATTTTACACAGGTGTACTTTTTGTAAACTCACCCCGACACACCAAGAAACTGTCTCTATGCAGTTTTCACTGATGCAACTTGTTTAGACTAAGGTGTAAACGACTGACAGATGACAGCATAGACTTCTTGAGAGGAAGTCATGATAAGAGCACAAGTTCTGAAAACAGACCTGGGTTTCTTTCTTGGTATTGCCATCGATTGACCCTGCAACCTAGGGAAAATTGGCCTTAATTCCTCTTTTCATTTCTCTCTGTTCTCACTGAGGATCTGCTATATGGGTCTACACATGTGTTTTTCACTGTGCCCTTGAGAGCCCAGTCTGATGATGGAATCAGACTTGTGCCCAAGTGATTACTGCACAGCATGACCCAGGTATGATAGAGGCATGGCAAAGGGCTTGCAGACTCATTAGACCAAAGTGACCTCTAGCCTGGTGTGGTGGCATACGCCTGGAATCCTAGCAACTAAGGGAGGCTGGGACAGGAGGATCACAAGTTCAGAGTCACCCTCAGCAACTTAATGAGGCCCTAAGCAACTTAAAAAAAAAAAAAAAAAAAAAAAAGCTGTGGAGATGTGGCTCAGTGGTTAAATGCCCCTGAGTTTAATTCCTGGTGCAAAAAAAAAAAAAAAAAAAATGTGACCTCCTCTGCTATTGAGCAGCAGAAAAGAGGACTCAGGGTGACTAGCTATGACCCTGAGTATAGAATATGTATATCCAAGAGAACCAATAAGCATCCTTTAACTTACTTCTAGTAATAAAAGCTGAAGAAATTGTGCCTAGATATAAGCAGGACTGATATTCAACTGTAATCTAACAGCATGGTCTTATTGAGGGCTAAAAAAAAAATTGAAATACTTCCATACCTATTGATAGTTACTGCCCAGAGCTTCTGGGGTGCCCTCTGTACTCTGGCTGCCTCCCCAGTGACCATCAAACCTCCTCATTATTCAGCAAAGAAAGGATTAATTCCTGGGACAACAGGGGGTATGCGGAATCCAGTTCCAGCAGGATGGTGACAATTTTGAATGGTCTGCCCCGCACCATGGGTTGTTAAATATTTTGAATATGCCCCACAGTTTCAGGACGAATTTGCTCTCCCTGCAGAATAACAAAATCGTCTCTGTTGTCCCTTGGCGGGAGGTCTTCAGTGAAAGCAGGGGAAGCCAGGGCACTGGCCCGAAGGCTCTCTGGGAGCCCCCCTGCTCCTTTCCCGTTGTAGGGCTCGGGAGGGCCTGCAGAGCCAGGCGGGCCTCACTGATGGAGAGTGGTCACAGTGCAGCCCTCTGGACAGCTGCTGGGGCCACAGACAAAGCAAGCATCTCTTTGCGGCCTGGGCATCCCGCCATCCTCCTGAAAGGGGATCCTGCAAGGCGCGGAAGCTGCAGGAGGCTCCATCAATCACTGAGCATTTCATTATACCTTGGACAACATCCATAATGGAATAAAATGTCAGTAAGTTTACTGGGGGAAAAAATAGTAACTTCTCCATAGCCAGTTTGTTTTTTATTGATAGTAATTTCCAAAGACATTCCAATATCTCCAAAGCCATCGTTAATAGCCTCACGGCTTGTCCATTTTGATGTGCAAATGAACAGATGCAGAGTCACAGACAATAATGCATCGCCTCCATTTCAGCCGAAAGTAATAAATCCGCGGCAGGATGTGTCCCAGCGCATCCCTCGAAAGTTCTCTTCTTTCCTGCACATTCTCGCCTCTGTCGGAGAGTTAGAGAAAACATTTGTGGTGTTTCGGGGATGAAAGAGCTCACCTGCTCTTTACAAATCAGAGTGGCCATCTGCATCTGAGGCCAGGGCTTCCTCTCCACGTTGATCAGGTCCATAACCGGCCAGCTGGTAACTGCTAGCCACTCCTTGTTTGAAGAAGAACTGGAGTCTGACTGCTGGGAACCAGTTTTTTCCCCCTCCTCTTTTAGTGGCATGCTCATTATTTGGCTAATATTTACGGATCCATTGTCACGCTAGGTCCCAGGTTAGAGGGGAGGATCTGAATGATAATCGCTGTTGCTTACTTGAACATCTGTCAAGGCACAGCTCTATACAGGCATACATCTGTTTTCTCATTTAATTTAATCATAGCCTTCGGATGGCACCCTCACCGTTTTCATGGCAAAGAATATGAGTTTCAGGAAAGTAAAATCATTGAGAAATTTTCATTATTAATGATCTAGAAACCAGAAAAAAAATAATCACTCCTGGGTAGTTCCTGTGTCAGGCCTTGCATTTGACCCTTCATATGTGTTATCTTACATAATCTTCAAAACCAGCCTGTGGAATTGGCACCTCATGCCTATTTTACAGATGGGAAAGCTGAGATTCAGAGAGGGGAAGCTGCACATCCCAGGTCACAAAGCCAGGTAGTGGTGGAACAGGGATTTGAACCTAAGACAACCCGTTGCCCAAGGCTGTTTCTATCCGGTTGCCCAGAAACCTTGGAACCTCAGCCTTGGAAAGTCTTGAGACTGGCCACTTTTAAAACGTTGTGGCTAATGTCCCAGCTACAGTGATAAATGTTTAACATTCCCTGAGCTCATGTTTTGGATTTTTAATTGAAAGCTTTAATGGACGTTTTTCTTTGCTGGGCAACACATCAAAAATTTCCCAGATACGAGCTTTCTTTTGCTAAGTAGGTGGGCAGAGGAGGGAAATTCATGCCCGCTGTCCTGGGAGAAAGTTCTCTGCAGTGAAGCATGATGGTTGCAATCGTCCTGAGGCTGACAGGGCAGAGAAGCTTGTGGGGCCTGGGTCTCAGAGAAGCAGGCAGTGCCCGGTGCCAGGGGATGGCCTGCTGGGAGTGGCCGTGGCTTCTGGCTTGGAAGATGGCCAGACACTTTGGCAGACATTGAAGATGGCTGTCAGCTTCTTCCTCTGCCCTGTGTCCTCTGACCCTAAGGCTCTTTGGTCCTGGCGTGGTGAGGAGTGCAGTCTACTCTCGTCTTGGTCATTCTCTGCTTCCTCTCTCTTAAACTAGAGCCTCAAGAATTGCACCTTGGTGCCGTCAGCAGGACCATCCCTCCCTGGATCTGAGCTCTCAGCTCCTGTTCTTGCACCCATAGGGAACATCATGGGTTTTTAGGAGCTGTAACCCACTGTTCAGAGTTGGGTGTTGACGTTGACACTGGGCCTAACCCTGCTGAGACAGGGTGGGTCACCAGTGGGGCTAAAGGTCTGGCCCCAGCCCTCCAGGAGGGCTGTCTCAGTAGAGACAAGACCCACAGACTTGCAAGATGGTGAAGGGCAGCAGTTAATGACAAGAACTTGGCTAACAGATGAGTTTTCCAGGTACAACCTGGAAGACTCCAAAGAAGAAGCATGTCGCGGTGGGCTGGAGTGGGCAGGTGTGTGACCTTGGTCTTCAGGACAGGCAGGGAAAACAGGGTGGATGTGTCAGGGGAGCAGCGATGGAGTGGGGCAGGAGAAATGAGCTTGAACAAGGGGAGGTGGCGAGGGTGGGTGACTATCCATTTGACAGTTGGGGAAACAGAGGACCAGTTGAAGTGATTCAGCCAGATCAGAGATGGACAGAAAAGCCACTTTGGGCTTCAGACCTCAAACATGAGGTTGATGGACCCATTTCTCCAGATCACTTAGCACATGGCTCCTGAGTCCCTGCTTTGGACCAGCTCCTTGGCCAAGAATAAAAATGAGTCTCCCCTGCTCTGGGGGAGCCCGTGAAGCAGTAGACCATCAGGACTACCTGATGGTAGTCTCAGTAGGCTCACTACCCTGATTTATACTCCATCGGGGAGACAGCAGGCTGCTCGGAGGCCTTGGGTGTGCAGCTTCTGGAGAGCCTCATTCCCCTGGAGACGGTGGTGCCCGCTGCCAGTGGTATGGGAGAGGAGTAGAATGCAGGGAGAGGTGCAGCTTCTTTATCACAGGTGCCCCATCCAGATCTCAGCACAGCTATTATGGGTGTGCATTCACAGCTTGGGGACCGTGCGATGGCGTGTTTGCAAATTCCCAGCATTCTGTTTCTTCAAAACACAGTGGTGTGCGTGACATTTACCTGCCCAGTGCCATGTTTGCATGGTGTTTGTGATTGCTGTGTTGCTCTGTGCATCTCTGGGAGGCTTCTCCTTCCCTTAGCGGAACAGAATAGGCTGTCACAGACTCCCAACCACCAGTGGAGCTGTCCCCTAGTGTCCCCTCATGGAGCTGTCCCCCAATGTTCCCATCCAGGGATGTGCCAGAGTGACCAGAGAAGGCTCTGTGGTCAGTTGGTCCCATTGATTGCCACACAGGACACCTATCTTATTATACCCTTAACAGACGCTGCTTGCACCAGCAGAGGACAGTGGATTTTTTTTTTTTTTAATTTCTTGTCCTGTTGGAAAGTTCTTCCTTATGTAACTTGACATCAGATTTTCCCTGAGTCCCGTCTTCTCTCTGGCCTCATGGAAGCAGCAAAACTTTCTCTTGAGACCTTGTGGAGGCAGAGGGGCCTCTCTGAGCCTAGAGAGACTAAGGATGGGGAGGAGAGGGTAGTGGCCATGGGAGGTCATTAAACTATCCAGTTACATTGCAAGTCAATAATTTTTAAAAAGTTTAATGAGATGGAAATGCTCACTACCCTGATTTATACTATACGTCCTATATGTCTATTGGATTATCACGCTATAATTATAATGTATAATTAAAATCATAATAATGAATAAAAATAAATCCACATGTGGGTAGTGGAGAAAGCGGTAGTCAGCATGAGCCAAGCTTCTCACAGGGCTGTCCTGGTGGACAGTGGGCCGTTTACTAAAGAGGGGCAGGCAGTGAACAAGATGGAGCTGTCCAGATGCCCACTTGGCTCCTGCACTGAGCGGGCATTGGGCTGCAGCCCTCACCCCCTGCACTTCCCTGGAGAGGTGACTGAGCCAGGCAGGGCTAGAGACTCCTTGGCTTCTCCTAAGCCTGAGCCCCACGGTTTGGACCCCTCCCTCCCTGATCTTATCCTCCCTCCCACAGGAACCTACCTTGGCTGCTTCCGTGACGAAGGCCAGGAGAGAACTCTGAAGGGGGTAGTGTTTTATGACTTGAGAAAGATGACCGTCACCCACTGCCAGGACGCATGCGCTGAGCGGTAAGTGCTGGGACCCCGTGCTGTTGAGTCCCCTGGAGATAAGGTCAGAAGAGAGTCCCAGAAGAGTGATGCCATGGCTGCCAATATATTTAGACCTCAATTGATGAGATCAGATCCCCATCATCCAGAAGTAAGGTGCTGGGCCAGTGTCCAGAGACCTGCTTTCTAATCCAGTTGTGCCAGGGACTTGCTGTGTGACTTTGGTGAGATTTTTTTTTTTTTTCCTTCCATGAGCCTCCATTTACCCACCTTTTAAAAATAAAATGAGACGTTTTAATCTATATTTCTCCAAGGACCTTTCCAGCTCCATTAGCAAAAGTGTTTCTATTTTGTGTTTATAACAAGTTTTGCTTTTTCAGATACTGCCAGCTCTCTCTTAGTAGTTAGCAGACATTTGTCATGTGCCAAGCAAGGGTCCACTGTGCATGTGTGCATGTGCACGGGTAGAGGACAGGCAAGACAGCATGAGAGGACACTGTCATCTATTTCTATCACCTTAGATCCTCTTACAATTTTGATGTCACACAGAGCCCCACAGTGCTCTGTTAGGTAGCAAATTAATTTGTCCCCTTTTTCACATGAAGAAACTGAGGCTGAGGAAAGGTAGGACAAGACCCTCCTGCATTGCATGCACTTTGCAGCTTAGATAAAGCTGAAACTGAAGATGGAAGCGTCTCATTTTAGTTTCTTAACAATGAAAGAAACTGAGACTGGAGGTAGGAAGTGATGTTCAGCATCTCACAGCTACTAAGTGGCCAAACGAGGACTAGCTGCTTCTGTCTGGATTTTTAGTCTGGGGCTTTTTATACCAGGATCCACTGAGAGGGGAGTTTGAAAACACTGACCACTTTCTGTAGTTGCAATCCCATGTGAAACGTTTAATACATTCCATTTCCAATCTGTTTTTGTTTACAGCTGCAATTACAACTGGGGGAAAGTAGGTAGAGAAATGTCTGGAGCCAGGGGCTGTGCAGACGGCCCCTTTATAATATGACAAGCGGCAGGTGCTTTGGGCCTGGGACACACTTAAAGTTTTTGAGTTGTGCAACTGTAACATTGCTAGCTTGACATTGTCTGCAGTGAGAGTATTTACACCACAGAAAGGGGCAAGCACTCCATATCAGGGCTCTCTCTGTCCCCTGCTGAGAACTGGGTTCCCAGCACATGGCTGATCCGGCCCCATGTATCTTATAACATGAGGTCACTAAAGCTCAGGGCTAAGGTCAGAACAATGGGGCTAATCACTTATTACAAAGGGAAAATGGTCCCCAGACTTACCTAGATGACTTTTAATTCTGGATGAAGACTGACTCTTAAGGCCAGCCACAGGCTGTGGGCCATCCCCCCTGCCTCCTCACCCAGACCTAACCTCGGCTTCACGTCCAACCCTTATCCTGGCTCAAGGCCCAGCTGTTGATGCCTGATCCAGACCTTTCTGCAGATAGGGCTCTGAGCCAAGGTCTGGACTCACCCAGTCTCCGTCTCCCTGCAGGTCCTACGTCTACGCAGGCTTGGAGGCTGGTGCAGACTGCTACTGCGGGAACCGGCTGCCAACCCTGCGCGTCGGGCTAAAGGAGTGCAACCAGGAGTGCAAGGGGGAGAAGGGCACCGTGTGCGGGGCTGTGGACCGGCTCTCTGTGTATCGTGTGGACACATTGCTATCCAGCTCCAGGAAGCGTGAGTGTGCCCGCCTCTCCCTGAACTGTGCATGTCCCACGTGCTCCAGCTGTTCCCTACTTGTAGCCCCTCAACGTCACTATGTGGGGCAGGCAGATCCTGTGTCCTCCCTTCTCTCTCATCTTCATTATATGTGCTTCTGTCACGGTAGGCGTCAGGGCCCATTGAAGAGGACTCAACTGCTTGAGTTCGTGACTGAGACATGCCTTGCAGGAGGGAAGGATTAGGAGGCCTAGATATGCCTCATACATGCTGTGTGACCTCAGACAGCTCACTTACCCTCTCATGGTTCTAGTCTATTTTGTAAACTGCCTCTGAGGAGACCTGGATTTCTAGCAATAGGAAGAACAGAGAATCTGAAAGTTCTCTAGCTAGAAAACATCTGGAAATGTTGGGTAAGGTTAGCCAATATCATTTTAAATGGACAGCTTTCATTAGCAGGAAAGTAAAAACCACAGTGGTAGGAGGAGGGGATGATGGTTGCAGCCCTGGGTCTCAGGGCCCTGGGTCATCAGTCTTGGTAAACCTAAAGCCTAGGTTTTTCCTGTTTAAGCAGAGCAGGAAATGAGACCTTGGACCTGTCATCCAACAGGGAAGTGGATTAAAACCTCTGCATCAAGTGGAACTCAATTTCACTGAAGAATAAACCAGTGGAAATTTTGATGAAAAAATAATTAATAATAAGTCACCCACCAGTTCAGGGAGATAGAAAGGAAGCTTCTCTGTTTTAACTTGAACTTCAGTTGAAATTAAACTTCTTCTACAAATTAGCCCTTATACATTTTTACAAGTTCTGGGATTCAAATTTATACTGTGTGTTCCTAAAAATTCTAACCTAAAAAGTTGGTTCTGGGATGCATGGAGTATCTGGTAGAGACAAATGCAAAATCGAGAGAGAGAGAAAGAGAGAGAGAGAGAGAGAGAGAGAGAGAGAAATAAAGAGAGCTGGACCATCACTCAGAGTTCCCACAGGTAAATTCTCACTGAAGATGAATTTACAATTCAAAATTACAGAACTCAAGAGAAAATAATCAACCATAAGGTAGAATAAGCTGATAACTCCAAACAAGAATTTCAAGGAGAGTGCTGTCAATTAGAGATGACACCTGAGGGGGCCCAATTAGATAAATTTGAAATTCAAGGTTGTCCTTATTATAAGATGATGGCCTCAGATTTACTTAACCTGATTACAAAAGGTTCCTCAATAAAATATAACAGGGTTGTGCACATTCACATGTGCTGGGGGTGATTCTTTTTTTTTTTTTTTTTTGTACCAGGGATTGAACTCAGAAGCACTCAACCACTGAGCCACACACATCCCCAGCCCTATTTGGTATTTTATTTAGAGACGGGGTCTCACTGAGTTGCTTAGGGCCTCACTAAGTTGCTGAGGCTGGCTTTGAACTTGCGATCTTCCTGCCTCAGCCTCCTGAGCCGCTGGGATTACAGGCGTGTTCCACCGCACCTGGCTCTGGGAGTCATTCTTCCTTTGACTGGAAGGGCCAGGCCGGGAAGAAGTGAGCCTTCTCCCACAGCATGGATGGAGACTTGCATTACCACTGGCCAGGGTGGAACTACAGATCATGGTGGCACAACCCAGACATGGTCTGCTTCTGTCCATGGTCTTGCCTCTGTCCATGGTTCCATGAGGTCGATGGATCAGTTCAGGAATGGACAGAACTCAGGAAATGAGGTGTCAAGTCAAAATCCAAGTCTGTAGAGGGGTTACTGGGGGGATTCTCTAGCAACAATTGAGTTTTCTAAGCAGTTCAGATGCCCATCCCTGAGAACCACAGTGCACCTAAAGGTCAGCCCTGACCACCTTTTATGGGATCAGAGTGTAGGGACAGCAGCCCAGTGTTTGTCCCTGACAGCTGGGGATACTCAGGTGTTCCTTGCATTCAGACAGGACATGTCTGGAAGCCAGGAGGGCCAGACAGAGCAATGGGCACAGGATGGGGAAACTGACAACATGCTCTTCCGCTTAAGGGTCCAGCAAAGAGGCCATTACCTCCACAGGTGCTTACTGCCACCTACCCTGCTCCAGGCCTTGACTTGGCACAGAGGTTTGCCATCACCTGGACAGCCACATGGGCTTCCTGAGGACCAGGCTGCCCTAGCCTGGTTTCTTGGATCTTTTATTTCTTTGGATTCAAACATTAGCCTGACCCCTTACCCTTCACCTCTGACCCCCAGCAGGACCAGGCCTGTACGTGGACTCTAGGATGTGCCACCCACTCTCCCCTCTGCTGTCACTGACTCTCAGAGACAGGTGTTGTACTTCTCTTGTCCACTGGCTAAGGGGCAGATGGCCTGGTCATTTGGGCCAGCCCCAGACCTCAAGTCTGCCAGACCTGCTGTCATGGTTCATGTGGAAAATGGTGTCCACACCTCCCCTTCGGGCAGGCTGTGAAGCCCTGTGTGGTTGACCCTTGCCTTCCCTCTCCCTTCTCGAGAGGACAGGCTGACAGGATCTCTCTCATAGGTGACCAGGTGACACCCCCCCCATTGTAACTTGCAGCCGTTTCTGGCTAACCAGATTCATGGACCAGCTTCCAGGTCAGACTCAGGGTTCGGTCCTGAGAGCTCATTAATGTCTTCCCCTTGATGATGTCATTCTGTCCTGAGTGGCCCTTGGGTTCTCACCTGGAGAGCCACGGAGAGGCTGTGGAACAGGCAGCTCTGGGCAACAACCTGTCTGCTCACAGTCGCATTTGTGGTACCTGGGGACAGCTGGTTGCTCTCCTGTCACAGTCGATGCCGTCCCCTCATGTACCTTGTCTGCTCAGCTCCTTTATTTACTCAGCTCTTCCTGGGCGCCTGCTCTGTCAGGGTCAGCTGGCTGAAGGCCACTCAGGATGCCAGATGCAAAGCCCTTTGCTTCCCTTTCTGTGACCTGGGGACTCACTAGGATGCTGGTCACTCTACCCTCCCTGTGTCTTCCTGTCCTACTGACACTCCCCTTGCCTTGTCCCTGTGCCTGTCCCACCCTAGCACCCAGTGCATCTACAGGTTGGTTCCCTGGGGACCAGCCATGCCACAGGACAGTCTTGTGGGTCCCGTGTGTGTCCTCACCCTCCTCCTGGACACACCCAGGGCAGGCACGTGGGTGTGGGAAGACCCGACTCAGCCATGTGGTGCATTAATAGCCAGCCCCAGCTTGGTGGGATGTAGGAGGAAACAGAGTCTCTGAGCTGGTGACACAGGAGGGTTGCAGAGCTAGTCAGGAGCAGTGACTGCCCATGAACCCAGGCCTCCTCTGGGGACTCTAAGTCCCTCTGTTTTCTCTGCAACAGGCTGCTTTCCTGCAATCATCCCCTACTAGGTCTAAGTCCTGACTTTCCAACCACCGCTGCTGTGGTCAGCCAGGATGGGCTTCCAGATCCAGGGTTTGATCCTGCTTCCGCAGTTTGGCACGGAAAGTGCTCTCTGCCATGGTCAATGCCAGCGAAAGGGGTTCTGCTGCTGGTCAGGAGGTGTGGCGGGCAGAGCCGCCTGGTAGAGAGACTGAGCCCTGGGAGACCTTTTGTTCAAGGGAGTGTGGGATGAGAAACAGGATGTTTCCTAGAGAAACTCTGATGAGTTTGGAAGAAATAAGAACAGTTGGTGCCGGAACATTCCAGAAGGTTTGTTCAGCACCAAGGGAGCCAACGAGGGAGCTGGGCTTTTCCACCAGAAGGTCTAGAGAACAACTTGGCAGGAAGCTTCCGTGGTGACACAGGTGTCAGGAGTATTCCTAGAATTCGGGTGGGAGTTCAAGATCAGAGGGAGGCAAAACTTGCTCAGAAGCAAAGCAGCCTTGTGGTCTCAGCGGCACAGCAGGATTGCGAACTTCCAAGTCTACTTTTCTTTTTAATGCCTATATTCAGAGGGCATAGAGTTTTCCAGAATATCAGCTTCTCAGGTCACCTGTCATGGACTCCGACACATAGTAATTGCCCAACCCAGGAAGGAAAGGAGAGAAAAAAATAAAAGACAGATGGACACCATCTGCAGAGATCTGGTAGAAGCAAACCCTGAGCTTAGCAATTTCAGCCAAATGGTCCCTTGTCAGGGACCCTGGACAACCCAGGTCCTATGCCTGGTTTCCTTCAGGATCTTGAATGCACCCTCTCCAGGACTGTCTCTCTGCCTGACTTGAGTTCTGTCTCTCCTGAGCATGTCTACACCTTTCTCAGGATCCAGAGTCAACATTTTCTCTTGTGACAGGCACCAGCACCCGTGGATACCATTTGTCACCACAAACCCATTTTCTCCCTCCCAGGGCGGACTGCTACCTACCGAGGATGCTTCCGACTGCCAGAGAACGTCACGCAAACCTTCCCCACCTCCCTGGTGGAGGCCAATGTGACCGTGGAGATGTGCTCAGGATTTTGTTCCCAGAAAGTAAGATCTGTGATAATTTCTCAGCCCTTTAAGGATCCAGCATGTGTGGTGGTCTGTGGGGAAAGGGCAAGTGCCCGTGCTGAGCTGCCCTTGTCTGCTCCGGCCCAGGTGGGAGCTGAGCAGTGGGTACAGGAGGGAGGCAGGCCACGCACCTGTTGCACAGAGGATGCCAGTTGTTTGAGGCCAGGTAGGGAATTGTCGGTGAAGGCTATAAAGCTGGAAGGAATGTGCCTTTCTGGATGCGAGCTCTGCACAAGTGTCAGATGTTAAATTGACTTGGTTTGGATACGTGAAGATGCTGGCTTGGGACTTGGGGATAGCTGATGGATTTTCTGTTGTTTGCACTATGATGTTGGGCTGCAAATCTGACTGCAGGGGTCATGGTCACACCTGCTCCTTTGGTTGGATCCAGACTGAGGAATGGAGGGTGATTCTGCTAGCACTGGACCAAGCACGCAAGGCCACGGTCGGTCCCCACATTGCATGCTAGCTTAGGAGTAGAAGGAGTTGAACAAGGGCACAGGGGGCTTGCAAAAGGCAGGGCCAGAAATGTGTAACAAAAGGCTGGGAGACCCAGCAGACAGTGTCCAGAGAACAATGAGGTCTTGGGCTGGGGTCCGGGGCTACCTGGGTGTGCTGGGTTTCAGTAGTCTTGACAGGACTGTGGTACTTAACTACATAAGAGAACAGGACTAAGGAGGGAAGAAGGCTGTGTTGGGCGACTTTCTCATTGCTGCCACCAAAAGACCTGATGAGAACAACGTAGAGGAGGGAAAGTCTATTTGGGGCTCCTGATTCCAGAGGTCTCAGTCTATAGATGGCCATCTCCATAGCTCTGGGCCCAAAGTGAGACAGCACAGCATGGAGCAGGGGCGTGGTGGAGGAAGGCAGCTCAAGGAGGCAGAAAGAGCGCTTTGCTCACCAGGGACAAAATAAAAACCCCAAGGGCACAGCCCAGTGACCTACCTTCTCCAGCTCCACCTGACCTGCCTACAGCTGCCACTGGGTTAACCCATATCGGTGTATTGATCCCCTGATTCGGTTACAACTCTCATGCAATCATTTCACCTCTGAACATTCTTGCCTGTGAGCTTTGGGGGACACCTCATATCCAAACCTCACAAGGGCCTTCACTAAGACGGTGATGGTGACAATGATGATCAAGAGAAGGGGACATTTACTGATCATGTATTTCATGCCAGGTACCATCCCAGGCACTTTATGTGGCTAACTCCTTTACTCCTTCTAAGAATCCTATGGGGTGGGGACTGAGGTCAGCTCCATTTTGCAGGTGAGGAAACTGAGGCAGAGAGCCCGAGTAGTCTGCTCAAGGTCACCCAGCCAGTAAGCGGTGGTGGAGCCTGGGCTTGATGTCAGCCAGCTCCTCGGTCAGCTGTTGGTTCAGTGGGTACGGGGGAGGGGCTTCAGTGAAGCAGATGTTCTTGGGCCTATATGAGCACATCCTCTGCTGCACCCCACCCTACACACCCTGTGAGCTGCCCTCTTCCTGCTTCCTGTGTTCCTCAGTTGCCTGGAGAGCTTTCCTCCGAGGCTGCTTGGAGAACTGGTGCTTCCTTCTTGCCCAAGTGCATCCTTTGAAGCAGCTCTACTGAGTCACCAGCATTTCCAAAGCCACCGCTGAGGATGCCTTGGGGATCAGAGGTCCGCAGGACACAAAAATGCACGCAGCCCCGCACCCGGGCAGTTTATTGATTTGCAGACATCTGGCCTGCAGACCTGTGGGAGGCAGACCTCTGGGGGAAGCAGTAAGGATGCATGCTCAGCCGCCAGCTCCTGCCTGTACCCTCAAGGGAACAAAGCACCCCCTCAAGGTGAACCTCACATCTGCAGTTCTGAGTAGTTCCCCAGAGAGAACCCTCCACTGGGACCAGGGAACTGCACTGGTCACACAGGCTGAGGCTGGCTCCCTCCATCAGCAGCCCCGCAGGGCTCCTGCTGAGGACTGGGTGCTAGGCATGAGTCATCTGCCTCAGTCCTCCCAGGGGCTCTGTCAGGGAGACATTCTCCTCTCTGTTTGCTGCAAGAGGCAGCGCAGGCTTGCAAGGTGGGGGTGTCCACACCCAGGCACCGAGCAACTAGCTTCACAGCCCTGTCTCCTGACACCAGGGCCTCGCTGCCACTCTGTATAAGTGGCAGAAAATATGAGAAGAAACAGGAGAGGGAATGGGCTGTCGCCATGGCTGTGTGCCCTGAGCACTTCAGATGGCTTTGAGTGGATAATCTGTTCACATGTAACACAATGAAAAGATACCAGAGCTCCTCACTCCTGACCCCTTCCACTCACGTCCATTCTCCCAGGCAGCCCACAGCTGTCTGCTTTCCGAGACGGAACATTCAAGCAATTGCATCCTCTTCAATGTCATTACGAACCCCCTGGATGGTATAGAGCCCCGCACACGATTCTGCACCAAATCCATTCCACTGGACTATCCATCTTCAAGATGGTTCCATATCAGTAGAGAAAGTGATTTCTCAATCTTTTTTTTTCCCCCATTACACAGATGGCCTATAATTTATTTAACCCATCCCTGCCTATTAAATATTTAGGTTATTTCTAGTCTTTTGCTGTTACAAACAACACAGCATTGGCTATCCTGGGGTCATTTTGTCTGAGTGAATCTGTAAGGAAAAAAAACAACCCTAGGAGAGTTCAAGAGTGTGTCTGTCATTGTAGTCAGTGTTGCCAGGTTGCCCTTAGCAAAGGTTATACTAATTGTATCTCCCTTCTAGTGAAGAGCAAGGATAACTGTGCCACCCTGGTAACCCTTATCTATGGGAAGGGTGGATTCCAATCCTAGGCAGATGCCCCAGGAGCACCACTGATTGGCCAGCCCTTTAGAACCCAGAGGGTCCTGCCTTGTGGTCACAGGTAAGAATTTCAAGATCTAGAACTCTTCAACTTCTATTTTCAGCCTTCCTTCCTATTTACTGGCACAAATCCAGGTTGCTACAATTTCACAGCGGAGCCTATGCCAAAAGATACCCACAGGCTCTTGGGATCTTAAGCCATTTGGGACCTTAGCACCTTGTCCAGGTTCCTCTTCGTGATACATTTCAAGGACGAGTTACCTGCTCAGCTCTGGCACATGCGGCTGGGAATCCTTCTGGTCAGACCACAGGGAAAGGCATCTCCTGTGCCTGTACCCTCCTCCGTGTCTGCAGCATTGGATTCCGTGTGACAGCGTCTCCCTCATCCGGCCCATCTGTATTGTCGGATGGGAGGGTGGGTGTTTCCTCGGGTCCCATTGTTTAGAGCTGCGGGATTTTGCAGCTGTAGGAAGAGTCACTATTTCCAGTTTGAAAGTTGAAAGCCCGACTTAGTAAAAATACGTGGAGTGAAATGTGGCAAAACACATATGCTGATATTTATAGTGGGTGAAGCCAGATGCTGGGTGCCCGCAGAGTCTAGTGATCAGTGATCACAGAGTCTAGTGATCAGTGATCATCACACCCAGCTCATGTCTGAGGAGGGGCTGGGATGGGAACTCAGGGGACTCACTCCTGGCAGAGTAAGGCCAGTGCTTGAAGCAGGTGAAGGAAGCTGAGAGGGAGGCTTAGAAGGGAGGAGGATGGCCCTTTTTAGGGAGGTTGGAGCTGGAGCAGTTGGGCAAAGTCAGCAGGTTGGGTGAGTGGAGCAGGGAGTGCCTTGTGAGAGGTGGCACCTGTGGAGCGGGACCAAGGTGGTGGGGAAGCTGCCCAGTCCTGCCAGGGTGGAGGGCTACCTGAGAGTGGCGTGAAACGTAGGGTGGGGACAAGTTGCAGAGGACTGAGATGTCTGCTTTAAAATTCAGACTTTTTTTCAGGGGGGAAAAAAGAGGGAGTTCCTGAGGGTGTGGCAGGGAAGGAGTCATATGACCCACATGATACTGCACAGCTGCCGGAAGGTTATTCTGGAACACGGAGAGGGGTAGAGCTGAGGAAGGAGGAAGTCGATCGGAGAGATGCTCCAGGAGCAGAATCCACATGAGACGTGGGCATCGGCTGGGGGGATGAGGAGGCATGTGGGGCGGGGGGTGGGGGGAAACATCTGGCCAGAGGAGAAGGGGAGTTTCCCGTGGATCCCTCTGGAAGGCAGCATTCCTTAGAGAGGCCTTGACAAAGCGGCCACAGAAGTCAACCAATGACCTGGCTATAAAGTGAGGGATTCCAGGAAGGGCATGAATGGTACCCAGATATCGTGCATCCCAGTACAATGACTGCTGACCCAGCAGCATCAGCCTTTGGTTCCCGGACCAGCTAACCCTGCTCCCTTGTCTAGCCTTTGAATGATGCTATAACGTAGACTCAAGCCTTCTGGGCTGGCAGCCCCTGAGCCCTGCAGATTCCGGGTGGGGGCTTTGCTTCCACCCTAGGCAGGGTGGGGGAAAGACATTTCAGCTTGGGAGAATTCTTTTGTTTCAGAATCTGCCTGTGCCTTAGAGGATACTTAACAGTCTCCCTAGCCCCTGCTCACCAGATACTAACCGCAACTCTCCTCTCACCTGTGACAATTTTGGACTCCAGACGTTGGCAAAGGGTCCTGGAGGGGAAATCACCCCTGATTGAGAGCCATGGCTTGCTCGAAGGTGTTGGTTAGCAATGCCCAGGCCTGGCCCACTTTCCCCCAGGTCCGAATTCCACCTCTAGCCTTGAGGTCTGGGGATGTGAAAGCAGTTGGAAATTCATCTGACCTGGGTCTCTGCAAGGAATTTTTCTCCTGAACATCGAGGGTGGTGAAAGCGGCGCATTCCGGGATGTCTGGCCGTGCTTTCCTGTTCTGAAGGCCAAGCCCTCTTCTCCAGGAAGGCCGGTGGTACGGAGGCTGCAGGGCAGTCCCCGTGGAAGCTTTATCTCATGCTCATTTGGCCAAAAAAGCAGGCTCCCGATACCCTGTGAGGTGGGAATGGCTAAATTATGCCAGGGTCATACCGTGGTCTATAATAGAGCCATTGAAAATGTTTTCCAAAGACTTGCATGAGGGAAAATGTTCGCAGCAGAATGTTCAGTGGGGGTAGGGGAGGGGACCAGAGACCAGCTGGGTAGAAGGGCTGCTGGGAGTGACAGATGTAGAGGTGGGGCTTGGCAGCAGGAAAAGAGGGGGAGCCCTCCTTGCCGCACCCCCACTTTAGAGCTGCCCTCTGAGGCTTCTTTGTGCGCCCCCCCCCCCCCCCGATAAAAATCTCTACTGTGTTTTTTGCTTGTGGGTGAAAATGGATTTGGGGAGCTCCAGGAGTGCAGTTGAACAACAAAAAAAAGAACATTTGGGGCAATATTAGCATCTTAATGATCTGATTCTCTGCCAGCGAGAGGGACTTGACCAGTGTAACGTGTTTTTAAAGCCTCCTGAAATGATCCTGCCTAATTTCCGGTGGTGATCATATTGAGGTGGGAGGAAACCTGCTCACCCTCTTTCGCCTTCAAGATCCTATCAGCTCCTTCGTCCTTACGCAAAGCTCGAAGGAGCAGAGGGGCAGGTAGATATTTGCATTGCTACCAGTTCGGATCTGGGGTCATTGATTTTGAAGCCTGATATTTGTCCACAAGCAAACGCATAGACCATTTGTGGGAGTGAGCGTTCCAAAATGGGGCTGATAGGTGAAATCTCACACCCTTTGCAAGCAGGTCACCAAGGAGGGAGGCTTCACCAGCTGGGACCCCTTGGGACCTGAGCTTTGTTCTCAGTGGCTGCGCTGATAAAGGAAGGGGGGATGGGTAGAAAGGGGAATCACATTTTTCTTTTACCTTCTTTTAGCCGCCTCTCTCGATGTCTAGGTTTGCTTGCAGAATATTAATCACCTGGATGGTTTCCCATTGACATTTCTTAAGGGCTTTTTCTTTGGCCATTTAATGGTGGTGCTAACAGGGCCACCTGTAAACTGGAAAGGCACGCACTCATGCGGAGCCTGCTTGTTCTCTGCTAGATAGCTGCTCTCGCTAAGTCCACATGCATCTGGGCAGATGCAGTCCGTCCTGGATAGAAGCTTGGTCTCCGGGGCTGGGCGCCCTATCTCACGTCTTTGCCCAGAGTGGGGTTTTCAGAACTGCTACCTTGATATGAAGAATCTTATCCAAAGACTGTCTTGCCAATAGGTGGCTGAAGGAACACTGTGGAAGAGTCCATGGAGAAGCTGTCAATGTTGAACCTTGTGTGTGCTTTTAAGAACACTGGTTTGTGTTTTGGAATATCTACTTTAGAAAAAATTTGAGAGCGTAAAAATAAAAATAAAATTCATCCGTAACTTTACCACCTCAGAGAAAACAGCTAACATTTTACAGCCTTTGGGTCTTTTATTGTAGGTATAGTATAGGGAATTTGCATTATGAACATTGACTCTTCCCTCCTTCCATCTGTTCCCTTTTCTTTGTGTTTTATGTCCTGGACATTTTTTATGTTTTCATGCTTTGCCTCCCATGACTGCATGTGTGCCACTCTCTCCTGGTGGACATCGAGTTCACTTCCTCTTTTCTTTTCCTTTCCTTTTTAAAATGCTCATTATTTATTATTTCCTTGGACTGTGCTAGCAGAGATGGAATCTTTGGGACTCAGGATATGTACGTTTTAGGTTTGTGCTTCTCAGACTTCTGATACACTTTTTGGAGTACGTCTCTTAGCTTCACCCTTAAGTTGATAGAAGGGAGGATTTGGACTTATAGTATTCTGGGTTCAGATCCCTGCCCTGAACCTTCGTTTTTCTCATCTGCTAGGTGGGACTGTCAGAGGTGAAACTGCCTCACCAGATTATGACAAGGACTCTGTGATCTATGTTCTTGAGTGTCTCTTGAGTAACAAGTGTTCCAGATGTGGATCATGATGATTGCTACCATTCACCTTCCCCTGGTTCTTTTGCTCTATGGGGGGATGTTTGAGAAACGACCTAAGATGCAGAGCTGGTCTTTTGCCAGGTCGGTAGAAACCCAGGTGCCCTGGGATCTCAGTGGTGGGATGGGTCCATCACAGAGCGTTTTGCGGACTTTTGTCTGATGGATGTGTGGCTTTGATGGGAAGGTGTTCCCTGGAAGTGGGATTGGCAGGTCGGCAGCCGGGGGTGGTGGGGGGGTTCAGGTTTTCAGAAAGCTACCCACCCAAGGGGACAATCCCATATGGTACCTGGAGACTCTCTAACCTTTGCCCCAAACTGTCATACTTGACCTTTTCTCCATATCCAAAGGGCAGATGGCTCCGTATCTGTTTAGAGTGAGGCTGGACACATGGAAGGGGACCAGTGAGTCAGCTCTTGACATGGAGAAGAGAAGTCGGTGGGGTTTTGAGGGTAAAACCTCTGGCCCCGTGCATTTAATTTCACCCAGACTCAGACCATCTAAGCTGCTTAGTATCTACTGTATGAAAAGTACCCCGAGAGCATTTCAATGCTCAAATCCCTCTTCGGAATGGAGATATCAACTCAACCCACCTAAATTTAAACGCACGCCTGAATTCCCCAGAGCCCTCATCGCCAAACCCTGCCCCTTTTATAGATGATAAAACCAAGGCTCAGAGATACCCAGTGGCCTTTTTGGGAGACCACATACTGGATTCAGACCTGAGGTTCCTGATGGCTGTCTCCACCTCCCAGAGCCGCCTCTCAGAGCCCCACAGCCCTGATGTCAGTCACGACATCACTGGATGCGTTTTCCTTCAACCTGTCATTTGCCTGACAGCAGAAGTCCGCTCATCATCCCTCATCCCTGCAGCTACCCTTGCAGCCATCTTCTCTCCTTCCCACATCTTAAATGTTCAGAGCTGCCTCTGGAATGAAGCGAAGGCCCCGGAGGTGAGAGACGGGCTCACAGGTTTCCTCTGGGAATCCTCCGCCCTGCTCTCCTTGGTTCGCCCCCAAGAAGTCAAGTCACGGTGGTTGGGTAAAGTCCAGGTCTTGGAATCCAGGAGGCTGACTCTGTGCCCACTCATCTGACAGACTGGAGATCTTGGGCTATGGGTCACCTGCCTTTTTTGCCTCCATTTCCCCTCTGTGCTCTCTGAAATCTCTATCATTCTGCACAGTTTTCTGGAGATCCTGAGAACGGTGCTCAGAGAAGGATGGAGTTGGAGGAGGTAAGGCCTGGTCAGGCCTGCTGGGACCCTGGCTCCGCGTGTGATGGAATGTCCACTCCTCGATCCCTTGGCCATGGGCCAGGCTTTTGCATATGGATCCTCACGATCTTACAGATCCCAGCCTTTGCTGTTTCATGACCTGGCTCCAAGCTGAATGCCCACCCTCCTGTCAGGCTCAGATGCAGATCCCCCAGACCTCCAGATAAGTTCCCATCCTGCCCCCTGCCCTGCCTCCAGCCGCAGGTGCAGTATCAAGGTGTGTCTCTGCCCTGCCCAGGATAGGCGAGGTGCTTCCATTCAAGCCCCCTCTTGGGTTTGTTTGAAACCACCCCACGCCTGCTTTCTTTATCTGCCTTCCTTTTTCCGATCCTCTTCTCCTCCTCTCTGCCCTTTCTCTCCTCACTGAAGCTTGGAATGGTGTCGGGGTGTGGGGGGGATGTAAGTTGGCAGAGAGATAAGATTCATCAATATTTAATTTTTATGGAAATCATGTCCTAGAAATCCCCAAGGGGCTGAAAATTGTTCTGTGTTTTCAGAATCCAGTGATGTTGCTGAAGCGGTTATGTTGTAAATAAAACCACATTACTGTCTGCAGTTCTCCCCGCCGCTCTGCAAACACCCGGAAACTTGACAGTTTAATCCACTCAGGGAAGCAAAAAAAAAGGTTCGGGTCACTGGTGGGGGCAGCTCATTCTGCAGCCCTGGGATATAAGATTGTGAGGCATCAGCGTTGGCAGTGCTGGTGCTGCTGGGGAGGGAGACGGAGCCCGTGTGCGCACAGCGGATTTCCCATGCCTGCCTCTGAATGGGAATCCCAAGACAGCACAGTCCCCAACCCCGAGGTTCCTGAGCTTGGGGAGGCTTTGCTTAGCAGTAGCAGGATTTTTGTCTCCTCCCTCACTCCCAATGAGGCTGTTGGCCCAACAACCAGCGGAAAGGTAGTGTTCGAGATGGTTGGAATGGCATTTGAGGGGCTTGGGATCGGAAAAGAGCTTGGACATCCATCTATCCATCCATCCATCTATCCATCCATCCATCCATTCATCCATCCATCCATCCATCCATCCATCCATCCATCCATGCATCCATCCATGCATCCATCCATTTATCTATCCATTCATCCATCTATCCATCCATTCATCTGTCCATCTATCCTCCATCCATCCATTTATTCATCTATCCATTCATCCATCCATCCATCCATCCATCCATCTATCCATCCATCTGTTCATCCATCCATTCATTCATCCATCCATTCATCCATCCATCCATTCATCCATCTATCTATCCATCCATCCATCTGTTCATTCATTCATGCATTCATACATCAAACATTTATTGAGTATCTGTCACAGGAGAGACACTACTTTAGGTGCTGAAGATATAGCAAAGCATACAAAGCTCACAAGAAACCCTTCCCTGCTTGCATCCTCCTGGGTAGAGGCAGGCAGTCAACCAGATAAATATGTAAAGTACATAGTATGTTGTGTTGATAAGTTCAGGAAAGAAAAATGAGGCAAGCTTCGTAGGTGTTTACCCATGAGAAATGAAAACATCTATCCACTAAAAGCCTTGTACGAGGATACTTAATGCAGCTTTATTCACAATAGCTAGAAGCTGGAAACAGCCCAGATGTCCATCAACAAGTGGATGAATCAACACACTGCCCCATCTACGCATAGAATACTATGTGCCAATGAAAAGGATCCATCTACAGACACGTAAAAAAACAGGGATGAATTTGACAAATATTTTTCCGAATGAAAGAAGCCAGACCCACAAAAATAGGTACTGGGTGATTCTATTTGTATGATATTTTAGAACAGGTCAGTGGTGATAGAAATCAGAGGAGTGGTTACTTTGGATGAGAGAGGGATGAGGGCAAAGGGGCAGAGGACCCTCTGGTGTGATGGACATGCTTGGTGTGTATTCACCAAAACTGACTGAGTGCTTCACCTGGAATCAGAGCATTTCACCCAGGGGGTTATTTAACAAAATTAGAAAGCAGAGCAGGGGAGCGGAGTGTGTTGAGGAAGATGGGAGGGGCACTGCAACTTGTAAAGAAGTGGTGCTGAGACAGTGACTTGAAGACGGTGAGGGGGAGAGAGCCACAAGGGTATCTGGAGAACATTCCAAGAGGATAGAACAGCGAGTGCAAATGTCCTGAGGTAGGAGCCGGAACAGAGTGGTCAGGAACAGCAAGAAGGCCATTGTCTGAGTGTGCACAGGCTGCTGTGACACAGGTTGGGTGGCTTAAATGACACACATTTACCTTCAGAGATCTGGAGGCTGAGACTCCAAGATGGAGGTGTCAGAAGGTTTCTCCTGAGACCTCTCTCCTTGGCCTGCAGGGGGTAGTTTCTCACTGGGTCCTCAGGTAGCTGTCCCTAGGTCTGTGTGCTGTCTGGCTTAACCTCTTCTCTGCACAAGGACACCAGTCATATTGCATTAGGGCCCCTCCTAAAGGCTTCATCTTAATTATCTCCACTAAGCTCATCTTTTCAATAAGGTCGCATTTTGAGGTACTGGGGTTAGAGCTTCAGGGCTTGAATTTGGGGGACACAGTTCCACTCATCACAGTTAAAATGAATGGAAGTGGAGGGTGGGGCACAGCCAGGTCCCTGTGTGAGCTCTCAAGTTGCACCCTGGGAGCTGGGCTGCTGGTTTCTGCCGCTCCCTGGGCAGGAGGTGTCCATGTGGGACGACAAGGTGGGACAAGGGCTTGTTGTTGTTGTTGCTGTTTGGGGGTTTTTTGATTGGTTTTTGTTTGGGGTACTAGCAGTCAACCCCAGGGCCCGTGCATGCCAGGCAGGCCTCCACCACTGAGCTCCATTCCCAGCTCTCAGCGAGGTCTCTGTGAGAGGGGTCAGAGGTCATACATCTTGAGATCTCTTTTCATGAATTCACATCCCAGTGGACACTTGCTTCCAGCAAAGCCAGCGGTGTTCTGGTTGAGGGTCAGCTCCCAGATGGCACTTTCCTTTGGGAAGGAAGTGGCCGTGGAGTCTAGCTGCGGAGACGCGGGGCTCCATGGCCTCTTGTACTCTTCCCGCGAGCGCAGAGGCCTCCTTGGTTTAAGGAAGGGTGAGGGGCGTGGGGGACCTTTCCCAGGGGCTGCCGGGCCTGGGAGAAGATCCAACCTGGGGTTCAAGAAGCACTCAGCAGCATTTCCTCCCGCTGCCCTGGGGCTCTGCCTGGCCCTCCCTGTCTGCATCTTCTCTATTGTCTTACGGGAGTGCTGAGATCCTCAGCTTTACCAAGCCGTGCATAGTAAATGCTATCGATTTTCTTTTATTTATTTATTTATGAGATTTCTCGCTGTGGGCAAAAAAATAAATAAAAAGGTTTGTGCAGCGATTCTCTCGGCAGTGCCTTCCTCCCTTGCACACGCTCATGGACGGCTCCCTCATCCGTCCACGCTCCAGGGGACCCAGCATCTCTGGTGGAAAGACACAGGAAGGAGTGGAGATGAAACGGGGCTAAATGTCCTACCCAGTGCCTGGTGCATAGTAGGTGCTCAAAAAAAAAAAAAATAGGTGGAAAAGGTGGGTAGATGCATTTTTGAGTGAGCTGTGGCAGGTGCCCAAAGGGGTGAGGCTGAGGATGGTTCATTCCTCCGTGAAGCAGCTCCTGTGGGCCAGGCCCGGTGCTGGACAGTTTGTACCTGTCTCGTCTAACCATCACCATATACCTACGAGTTGGATTTTATTACCTTTTCTCAATGGTGAGATTCAGAGAGGTTAAGTTTCTTACTCAGGTTGCCCAGCAAGTGTGTAAGTAGCTTTCCAATCTTCAGGGGCCAGCCCACTCCCCTGGATGGTGCGGACACAACAAATTGGAACCAGAACCCCTTGAGAGACTGCCAGGAGCTGGCTGGGTCCCCAAAGGGAGGCATTTCTTCTCTCCTAACCCAGAAGGATCCCTCCTTTTTTCAGGAAACCTCCATCACATGGGCCACCTTGGGCAAACACCTCTCAAGCTCACTTCCGGGCCCTGCTTCCTGCTTCCTGCCCTTCACCCACCCCTCTGCCTGAGTGCCACTTACACTGTGCTGACGGTTGTCCTGTCACCCACTCGGAGCTCCTAGCGGGCAGAAGTCACATCTTGTTGAGTTTGTCTCCCAGGATTTGAGCACAGAACCTGCTCATGGAAAGAGGACAGTCACCCCTGTTGACCAAGGCACCAGGCCGTCCCCACATCTGTCCCGCCTGGAGCCTGAGCTGCGGGAAGGCGGGGCCCTCATGTTCACCCCAGTTCCTCCTCTTCTCCTTCCCGGGCAGGAGTTCCCCTTGGCCGTCCTCCGGGGCTGGGAATGCTACTGTGCTTACCCCACCCCACAGTTCAATCTGCGGGATGCTGTGGACAGCTCGCTGTGTGGCCAGGCCCCCGAGGCGCAGAGGCTGGCGGGTTACTGCGAGGTCTACCAGACGCCCGTGCAAGGTGAGATCCGCAGCCATCACTGGGCGTGATGGCATTTGGTCTGGGATGGGGGAGAGTTCCCAGGACTGGAGATGCCGATGATCCCCCGGGACTGGGCGGGGAAGGTGTGTGTGTGTTGTGTCTCCAGCATCTTAGCCAGCGAGAGATGGTCACCAGGGCTCAGTTTCAGGAACCCCTGGCCCTTTATCTGAGTCTCTCTGGGGATGATGGGGTAACAGGAGGATGAGAAGCATGGGGAAGAAGGGCAGGCCCAGAGAGACATCAATAGCAGGTGGTGGGGTTGGGGGGCTTGGGGAGAAGAGAGCTCCCATCTCTAAGGCCTCTAGATCCTGGTATGGTCCTTGGTGTGAGCATCACCTCTGCCCTAGCTGACTTTAAGAACTGAGAGGGGACAAGCCGGTGGAGAGGAAGATTCCCAACTTCTGGAGCATCAGCTCGGACTAGCACAGCCCTGAGGGCCTGGGGGTCTGGGGACTTTCTCCTGGCCATGTCACGTGCTGGAAAAGGAAGATGAGCTCCAGAGAATTGCTCGCCTTAAATGAGGCCAGCCCTGGTTCCCCGTGGTATGTGACATGGCTCAGCCCAGCGAGACCTCCTGTTCACCTCTGCTATTAGAATCTGGAGTCCTCTGGGCATTGCTACAAGCCAGAGTTTGGCTGTGGCCAAAGACATGAAGTGGGGTGAAGATCCATAGAGCAGCCTTGTCATGGGGCTTTCTTTGGCCAGCTACAGACCTGTGCACCCAAGGTTCAGGTGGCAAATGCCTTCACCTCATTTGGGCCTTGGTTTTCCCGTCTGTTAAATGGAAATCTTGGATCATCAGTTCTCATCCTGGGGAACCTGGAATGGAGGGGCGTAACCCTGTGATGACTTCTGGACTTTCAGATACTCGGTGCACGGACAGGAGGTTCCTGCCCAACAAATCCAAGGTGTTTGTGGCTTTGTCGAGCTTCCCGGGAGCCGGGAACACGTGGGCCAGGCACCTGATCGAGCACGCCACCGGCTTCTATACAGGGAGCTACTACTTTGACGGGACCCTCTACAACAAAGGCAAGTCAAGGCTGCAGGGAGGGGCAAAGGAGCTCCCAGAGGTTAGACTGTCCCCTCCTGGGGCATGAGAGCAGTGCCTGTCAACCTTGAGCATGCATGAGAATCGCCTGACTGCCTTTCTAGAATTCAGGTTCCTGGGCCACACCCCAGAGTTTGATTCAGTTTGTCTGGGTTGAGGCCTGGGAATGGGCATTTCTAACCAGCTTCCAGGGGAGGCTCATGTAGCCAGTCGTGGGACCACTTAGGGTGGAACTTCATGAGACAGTGCCTTGTCCAGATTCAAACGGTCAGACTAGCAGCTTGGATTCCCTCTCTATAAACATTTTTTGAATTTCCCTTAATTTTTTTTTTTTTTTTTTTTAGGCAAGGGGTAGCTCATCAAAATGCAATTTTCTTTAAATAGGTCCAAAAATCTCGAAGAGTTTTATGATTTCTAATCTTTCCCTTGTAGAAATAAGAGGCCTCATTATGCCAAGTAAATTAACTTAAATGGTTCAAGACTGTGTGCTGTTTAAGAATGAAGAGCCTCAGACAAGTCAAGTGGCATCTAAATTTGGCAAAATGTATTCATCTGTTGTCAAGTGTTATGGCATTTTTTGCTGGGTTTCTTAACCAGAGTTTGGTTTAGGAAAAGATGATTACTGTCAGTAACATCCTAGAGAAACAGAAACATCCTGAGCTTAGCAGAAGGTTCTGGAATCACTCATAACAATCTTTGTCTGGTTGTTGAAAAGCCACAGTTGCCCATATAATCCAGCCTCAGGAGTGCTAGGACCACCTGCAGATGGGGGAGGAAGTGTGGTCCTTCCCACTCTGGCCTGTCACCTGTGCTCAGGCTGCTGTTATCCGAGTGTTCATCTAGAAGGCCTTCCCTTACGGAAGCACTGTATGTTTTGGTCTCCCTATGACTGTCTGACCTGGAATAGCGAGCTACTCAGTTTGGTGTAATATTGAGTCAAAGATACTTTAGAGATACCCAGTGGATTTTTGAGCCTTTCAGGATTGAATGGGTGGCCTCTGACCTCAGAGCCCAGACAGAGTGATGACACGCACACATTCAAAATTCACAAGACAGCGCCAAATGCCCGAATGCCCACCTGTTGTGGCAGGTGAATGTGGTCTGAGCTGTAAGGCAGAATAGCTGCTGATGGAATGGGCTAAAGCACCAAGGAAGGAACCCAGGGTCTCAGGATTGTCAAAAGCACAAGCTTATTTAGCTGCTGTTTTGATTCTTCCTTTGGTGGCATTTCCCAGCTACTTTGAGAAAACGAATCAAAGCAAAGGCTCTTGCTGTTGGACCCAAGGCAGTGATGAGTTTTGTTGCGAGCCACATGGGCCGTGTGTGGGGACTGGACGGACGTTGCTGCTCTGACTGGGCTGTGCGACGTGTGTGTCCTTTCGCTCACTCTACCTATGATCCCCACACAGCAGCTGAGATGGGTGTGGCTTTCCAAGATGTCAGTCAATCTGATGACCGCAAGACGTCACCAAGCAACCCCCTGAAACCCAATGCCTTGCCTTAATTGGGTGGAACGTTCTCGAGTGTCTTCCCCCCAATAAAGAGGGTTTCTGGCATGCTCTCTCTCTCTCTTTGCCTGCCTCTCTTGCCTCCTTTATGGAAGCTGAGGTCGAGGAGCCATCACTGAACCCCCAGAAAGGTATTTTCTGCTCTGTGTGGTTAGTTAGTAGCCAGCCCAATTCCCCTGGAGTGACCCTGACTGAGTCAGTCACATTCGGCGGCAGAGTTTGAAACATGCGTTGGATTTCATGGATAAACCCAGACTTCCAAATTCAGGAGTTTTACATTTCCCCAGCATCAGAGAAACCCCTGCTGCTCACTATAGACTTAAGGGCTTCCCAGCCATTTATGAAGAAGGTGCAGATGGAAGGACTCATTCAGTTTCTAAGAGCCCAAGATAAGTTCAGGTGAGATCTTTCTCGGAATCCTTCTATGACATCCTGCTCTTTGATCTCCCCTTCTCCCCTACTCTTTATTATTCCCATAAGTCCTTATGCTCTGGGCTTGGGCCATTTCACCTACTAAAGTGAAAGCTAAAAGACAGGGGCTGTCCTATCCCTATCATAGAGGAAAAGGCCAACACAGTGGGCACACAACAGCCCTCGGGGAATCCTGTGACCCTCTGTGGGTGGACGGGTAGAGTCTTGTTTTCTCAGCCAGTTTTCATTGAGTCTCTGAGCACCCAAGTGGCCCCAGAGAGGCTGGTCAATGGGAGTAAGTCTCCATTTCTAGAAATTGAGCCTTGGGTTCTTCTGGGCCAGGCTCAAACACTATGGACCAGACCTTGACCAGACCTGCTTTGAGTCCTAAGCTGGAGAATCTTCTTACTTCTAAGGTTGGACCTTGTTACAGGCTATGGCATAATGTTAGAGGGTGAGGTTACAGTTGCTCAAAGCAATTAAGTCTGATGGCATTCCTGCCCCTACTCTGGGGAGGTGGATGAAAGCTGAGGGCTTCACAGAGACAGGCAAAGGCATGTGGAGAGAGCCATGGCACTGGTTTCATGTGCTGTGTGATCTTGGATCCATCATATACCCACTCTGAGGTGATTAACTGTGAGTAACTCAAAAGGCTATTTACAATGCTCATGTGATGTTATCTCCAGGAAAAGTCCCATATGTATGTGTGCATCTGAGAGTCCATACGGGTACATGGTTAGGCCTTCTGCCTCCTGACCCCTGGGGGCTACAGGAGGTGACTTGCTTCATTTCTTAGGCAGATATCATCATTCTCGACTCTTAAACACTTCTTGCTCCCTCCTTCCCTGGGATAGGGCTACTCCTGTAGATTCCTTTCCTATTCCCATCCATAGGTCCTTTCAGGGTCCCCTGTGGTGCCACCCATGGTCCTCTCTTGCCCCTGATGCTGGCTTTCCCTCAGAAAGACCTTTCCCTGCATCAGACCTTCTGCCGCCATGTATGTATGGCGCTCCCTGGGGGAGCAAAGGTGCCTCTCTCTACCTGTGCTCTCGCGCTTCCCCTGGGCAGGGTTCAAGGGTGAGAAGGACCACTGGCGGAGCCGGCGCACCATCTGCGTGAAGACCCACGAGAGTGGAAAGAGGGAGATTGAGATGTTCGACTCAGCCATCCTGCTCATCCGAAATCCCTACAGGTCCCTGGTGGCCGAATTCAACAGGAAGTGTGCCGGGCACCTGGGCTACGCACCTGACCGCAACTGGAAGAGCAAAGGTAAGTGGTTGCTCAGGTGGGGGGTCTCAAAGGTATGGCCAGGATGCCCAGAGGGATACAGGATCAGTACATACAGTCCTGAGGGCTTGTTGCTGCTGTGCCTGGCTTGAGCTGGTCCCCTCTCTGTCCCCTCGGAGCCCGCTCAGTTCATACATCCCAGTGTTTTTATATGGATGCCAACTGGATGTCCAAGAATCTCCGCCCACTCTGAGTGGGTAGTGGGGCAATCTGCACCCCTTTTCTGTCCCTACTCATATCCTGAAGACTCATACAGAGCCGGAAGAAGAACACTGGCTTTGGATCCACCTGGGCCTGATCTGTGCCCTCCTCTGCGTTCAGGACCAGGGTCCTCCATTCTAAAATGAGGCCAAGACCCGCAGCTCATGGGGATTCGGCGATCAGTGAGATAAAGTGCATGCCCACTCTGTGGTCAGTGCTCAGCATGCCAGACGCCTCCTATGCTGCCCCCATGAGTCTTCACAGTGTCCTAGAGGGAAATAGCCACCCATCTGACTTTCCAGATAAGCCCTGAAAATGTGGGTTAAGTGACTTGACCAGTGGGCCTGGGTAGTGGGTGGCAAAGACAGGTCACAAGCCCCGAATCTTCATCAACTGGGGCTGCCGTGACAGTACCACAGACTGGATAGCCGAAACAACAGTTCTGGAGACCGGAAGTCCAAAGTCAGAGTGCCTGACCATTCAGTGCCTGGTGAGGCCACTCTGTCTGGCTTGCAGAGGGCCACCCCCTCCCTGTGTCCTCACAGTGCAGAGAGGAAAGCTCATTACGGGGACTCCATCCTCATGACCTCATCTAACCCAAATCACCTCCCATAGCCCATCTTCAAATGCCATCATATGAGGGATGAAGGCTTCAATATGATTTTGGGGAAACTGCAAACTTTCTGTCCCTGGCACCCAGATGCAGAATAACTCGTTTTTCATGGAATCAATCTGCCAACCCACAGTTATCGAGGTTATACTATTCCAGGCCCTGGGGCCCAGGCTGAAGGGATTAGGCTCTCTTGCCTGCCTTGAGGGACTTTCCAGATGAGCCCTGAAAATGTCCAGCCTTTGACAGTGAATAGTAGAGATGCCGGTCTGATGGTAAAATAATGCAAATGAAATGAAACTGTGATCCTACAGCCTGAGCTCGGATCCCTTCTCTGCCTCTTGCAAACCATTTGGCCCTAGGCAAGGACATACCTTCTCTTCAGAACTGTTTTCCCATCTTAGAAACTAGGTCAGCCCCTATATCATAGGGTCACAGGGAAAATGAGAGAAAGCAAGCCCCAGTATTCGAGGTGTATCAGTTCAGTAACCCAATTACAGAAATCATTTTTGTTGTGATGATTGTTGAAATTTGTATCCTCGCCCCCTCCAAAAAATTAATTTCTTAATTTTCTGGAAAAGACATCTCATAAAGCAGATTATCTGAAGAAGTTTGAGGCCACCCCCTTCTGTGGTGTCATTGTATGTGCTACTTCCCAGCAGGGTCACGGGGTTCAAATTTTGGCAAACAAATTCACAAGACACCATACGCATCCATCAAGTACCACATTAACCTAGCTTCACAGGAGGACCCCTCATAGGACACAGAGCTGCATCTCACCGGGAGGCTCAGCAGCTTCCCAATGCTGCTCAGTCACAAAAAAGGGTCTTTCTTTCTTTTTTCTTTTTTTTTTTTCTTTTTTGTTGTAGATGAACACAATACCTTTATTTTATGTATTTATTTTTATGTGGTGCTGAGGATCAAACCTAGTGCCTCACGCTTGCTGGGCAAGTGCTCTGTCGATGAGCCACAACCCCAGCCCCCCAAAAGGGTCTCTTTTTATGGGGGATCTGGCAAGTTGGCCCTGGGTAGTGGGCAGTAGAAAAAATCTGGTTACCTCTTTCTCCTTGAGGTTGGATGTGCAGAACAGCCAAAGACAGGCCAAGGTGTTTGTGGTTCATCTGAACAGAGATGCCCTGCTTGGGTTCCTCATCAGTCTTTTTTTTCCTTTTTTTTCCTTTTTTTTTTTTTTTTAGTTATACCTGACAGTAGAAGGTATTTTGATGTACATAAAAGGAATGTTGCTGTGTCATGATGACCTGAGACCCGAGGGTCCACCCACATCCCTCCCTGTCCTGATGCAGTCCCTGAAGTCAGAGAGCTCATAGTACAATAGAAGAGATAACCAGTTCTTGGCACACAGCAGGCCACATTTGTCTTCACTTGGTATGTTTCCAAGGAAACGCTACTGGGGGAAGGCAGACTCAAGGTCACTATCCCTCAGGCAGACCTGGGACTCCTTCCTCAGAGCCCAGCTTGATATTAACCCTTCATTCATGCAAGGTCACTGAAGGATCTTGCTCCCACGGGGACCCAGGGAGGTGGGCCCTTGGCAGTGGGCAGTGGAAAATCCTGGCCACTTCTGTCTCTTGAGTGGGCCCAGTGGGGTCAGCGTCCCCTGGCAGGGCAGCTCCTGACTGTGTCCCTTCTGTCCCCTTCCTAGAGTGGCCAGACTTTGTGAACAGCTACGCCTCGTGGTGGTCCTCGCACGTCCTGGACTGGCTCAAGTATGGGAAGCGCCTGCTGGTGGTGCATTATGAGGAGCTGCGGCGCAGCCTGGTGCCCACGCTGCGGGAGATGGTGGCCTTCCTCAACGTGTCTGTCAGTGAGGAGCGGTTGCTCTGCGTGGAGAACAACAAAGAGGGCAGCTTCCGGCGGCATGGTCGACGCCCTCAGGACCCAGAGCCCTTCACCCCTGAGATGAAGGACTTGATCAATGGCTACATCCGGACAGTAGACCAGGCCCTGCGTGATCACAACTGGGCGGGGCTGCCCAGGGAGTACGTGCCCAGATGATAGGCCTCGGCCCCAGCTGCCTGCTGCTGAGAATAGACTGTCACACCTCGGGGCTCACCACTGCTCTGAGGCCCAGGCTGGAGGACCCCTGGGACACATGGCTGCTTGTACAGCCAGCAGGGAGGCCCACTCGGGTGCTGTCCTCCATGCAGGGAGACCTGGACACAGCGTCTGTCCAGACACACCTCACAAGACAGACAAAAAAACGGGACACACTGCAAGCCAGACACTTTCGTTCTCAGACACACACAGACATTATGCTCACAGTGCCTGTTCTGATGTGACTGAACCACCCGTGCAGGGTGCGCCAGACACCCCCAGCCTTGCAAACGCAGCCAGAGATGTGTACACAGATGTGATGTGCCAGGGTGTGTGCCACCAGAGGTCGTCTGTTTGTCTGTCTCACACACCCATGTGCACATACATGCATCCTGGGCTCTAAGAAGCCTAGGCTTCCTGTGTGCAGCCCCAGCACAGACTTGCCTGCCAGGCCCTTGACTGTGGAATGCCAGGAGGGCCAGGTATTAGTGCTCTAAGCAGCATGGACCATGGGGATGGAGGTGGACTTACAGATCACTGCTGTTGGGCCGTGTAGACCTGACCACATGTCTGACATCTCATAAACGTGTGTGCTGTGACTACCAGGCACCGCCAACTGTAGCCCTGCCTTTCTCTACTCTGTGGGTGGGCTGGCGGCACTGTGGGCAGGGTAGATCCCACCCCTTCCTCGGCCAGGGCACACACACTGACCTCAGGCAGCTGCCGGATCTACCCTGTCACCTGCTTCCAGCTCACCCAAATCAGTGCGCCTTGGAGTCTTGGAGTGGGACCCTCTTGCGCGTCTTCCCATGGCCTCTGGGGAATTCATCCTGCCCCTAGAAGCAGAGTGTGAGTGCCAGGGCAGGGCAGGGCAGGGCTGGGCCTCTAAGGGAGCCTGAGACCAGGGGGTTCATGTGCCAACTAGAGGGGGCTGCTGGGGGCAGGCATGAGGACTTTAGGGATGAGTCTTGGGGACCCCCAGAATTGAAAAACTCCTGCTCTCTATGGGGATCATAAGGGTGGTGTGCTATGTGACCTTTGGAGGAGAGGCTGTGGCACAGCTTCTGCCTGAGCCCTGGTGGCAGAGCCCTCCCTGTCACTCATTCCCCCCTGACACTTCCTGTCACTGTTGCATTGTGACAGCATCTCCACCACACTCTCTGTCTGTTTCTGTGAGGCTGACATTGTTCCCACTTGTTCATCCGTTTCCTCCAAAAGGAAAGGAAGTCAGACACACTGACGCCTGCTGTGTGCTGTCCACCTGGGAAGGCAGAGGCCAAAGGCCCCCCCCTTGCCTCCTACCGCCCATCTCACTATCTAATGGGGCAGAGGAGGCCCTGCTACAAGAGAACAGAGCACTGTCACAGAGGAGCATGTGTGCTGTGTGACTCAGAGAGGACTCAGCCCTTGTGCCCAGGGTCTTTGGGGAGTGCCTCATAGCTGCTTTGAAGTGTCTTGAGGAATCTGTAGGAATTATCCCAACAAAGGGCAGGGGAAGGGCCCACCAGGCAGAGAGCAGCAGCTACAAAGGCTGGGGGCTGTGTGGCCTTGGCTTGCATGCAAAATAGGCAGATGGTTGAGCGTGGGGTGGGAGTGTCTCTCCACATCTGCAGTGGGGAGCAGAGGGGTGGTGAGGACATGTGGGGCCCTCTGTCCTCACAGCCACTCAGTATTGTACCCTGCCAGCCTGAGACCAGAGTGTTGCTGATGCTAGTGACCTGCATGGCTCACCCTCTGCCACATGTCTTGGGCTTAGGAGAGGTTGGTGACTGGGTGCAAGGCACGGGGTGATCCACATGCCGACAGGAGTGTGGAGATGGGGTTGCACTCTGGCCTTGGCAGGGAGAGGAGGCCGGGTGGGCCTATCCTGGAAAAGCCATTGGAGAGACCTTCCTCAGCCAGAGCCAAGCTGCATCAGGAGGAGGTTCAGGATGAGGAGTTTGGGAGCACTGGGCACTGGAGCACTCCAAGTCTTTGTTCCCTGGCCCCGCTGTCTCCCAGTGAGAATAAGCCGGGGTACAGGACCCAGGGGAACTGCCCTTCCCGCCATCAGGGGGACTTGAGGCATCCTGGTAGTCTCCAGGTCTTTCCTGATGCCAGGCTGTACTTGGTCCTCTCTCAGCACCCCTCAGTTTATGTGAAAATTTGGAACAGCAAGGTCATTCATTATTGGCTCAGGATGGCTCTGCCCATCGGTTCTGTGAGGGTTCCTCCTGAGGTTGTTTCCCTTGGGTTGCAGGAGGAATTGAGGTCCACGGGACTTTCCGTGCTGCCTGGGCCCGTGTGCATCCCAGAGCAAACCTGGAGTCTCACAAAAAGGAATAGGCATAGCATCAGACTGCTGAGGAATAGGAATGCTGGCCTCCTCCCAAGGTGGGCTCCCTGACTCAGGCCCTCATCTCCCAAGTCATCCAGAAGACTGAATCCATGGAGGCTGGGAAGGGCAAAAGATGGAGTGAGAGTACTTAACTGGGCCTGTAGCCAGGGCATGACCCCCTAGGTTTCTCCTACCACCACAGGAGTCTAGGACGAGCAAAAGCCCCAGAGGTTTCTCCTGAGTTAGTACATTCACTATTGCCATATGCCCCAAAGCATCGTCTGCTTTCAGGTGGCATGCCACCAGCTCGCATGGCCTGTGGTACATGGTGCACACAGCTAGTAGTGTAGGTGAGTAGAGCAATGATGTCTGGGTCCATCCAGTTCACACTGAATCACTCCAAATAGCAAAGCACCTGACACTTGATAGATGATGCTTCTGGATGTTGGATGAACAAGGAAGCACAAAGGCCCTGCAGCGGCTGCTGGTCCTCAGTAGCCTTCATTCTAAGTATGACTCATTAACAGGATGGGGGATTTGCTCGTCTTTTTGGGAAAGTTCATTTGACTCCAAGTTAAGTCTGATCTACAGCTCAATAAAGAAGACACTGTCCCAACCAGCCAAGGGTAAAAGCTGTCCTGTTTATTGGGCAGAAGTGTGGCAAATGCATCAGGATCCAATTAGAACAGAGGAGAAAAACACTGCCTGCCTACAGATTCCATCTTCAACAGCAAAGCTATGGAGTGACACAAACCTGTGTTAAAACATGTAATTTTCATGGATTTTATCTCCTGTTGTGGATCAATTTGGAAAAACCAAAATATATAATTTTAAAAAACTAAAACACATTCTGATAATCCCAGTGATGTGTAAATGAGAGAGAAGAATAGACAGACTCCCAAATCCTGGGAAGAAAGCTGCTTAATTATGTGAGCATCTTATAATGAAGCTTCTTGCAGCTAAAATTAGATTTTGAGTGCATGAATATGCGATAATGTTTGCACATCAGAATGCAGTTTTTTCCTCTTAAAAGTAGCAAGAGCTACTTGGTTCTGAGGAGGCCTCACAGGGGGAGAAGGAAGTGTTGAAGTTGACCCTTATGATGGCAAGAATCCTTGGGGGCCCAGGTTTGTTTTCTTCTGACCTGGAAACTTAGTGAAGGCGTTTGAAAGTCAGTAATTCCAAAGACGTTCATGAGGGTTAGGGAGAAATCAGTTGGTCTGACCTCACACTGGTCCTCAATCGTGGGTGCATTGGCCTGAACAAAAGAAAAGTGGGATGGGAATAGCAGAGAGCCTGTGATGGCCAGACTGGGTTGTGGTTCTCAGCTCTGCTGCCATCTTGAGCAAGGCCATCTCTGTTCCATTTCAGTCTCTCACCCACAAACCGAGGGATATGACAGATATTGGTTGCATCCACAGTATCCATTCTCCATTTCCTCGTTTATGCTGGGACCCCATGTGATCTGGTGGAGCTGTCTCTCACCACTTTGGGGGAGGAACACTTGACTTGGGATAAGCCAACAGCACATTCCATCTCCCAGGCTGAAGAACAGGTCCAGATGTGACCAGGTGAGCTAAGTCTGTGCCGCCAGAGGGAATTCTGAGATGTTTCTGGGACTGTTGGGTAGCAACCTGCTGGGTGGGAAGAAGGAAGCAGGTAATCTTGGGTTGAAATGGTGCCATGGTGACGAATCACCCTCAGCTTGAAGCTGGCAGTTCAGGAGGGAGAGTCCAAGAAGTGGAAATAAACCAGTCCTTGGTGACACTGTTCACGTCCAGGGTCAAACCTTGCCTGAGAGTGGCCCTACCGCTGGACTTTTTTGATACATGATCCAATAAAGTCTCTTTATTGTTTAAGTGGGGTTGAGTTGGGCTTCTGTTGTTCACACCCCAGAGCAATGTACAAAGAGCTTGGATTGAAAAGCCCTGAGGTATTGACTTTCCCTGTCTCTGTAGCTAATGTAGATAACACCTGAAACTCAGAAGGCCATGAGCCGGTAGGACTGGGAGGTTACTTTCACAGGAATGGAACTGGGTGTGAAATGCTCAATAAAAAGCGGTGCTCAGTCAGCCCAGACGTGTAAGACCTTTAAGTCAGTATGTGGATGTCACCCCAGATACCCTCAGGAAATAATTCCTCTGGGTGCTCAGCCCCAATCATCACTTGTCTCATTCGATCTTTATCCACCCATGGGTGAGGTTAGTATGTGATCATTATCTTTGCTTAACAGAGGAGAGGACTGGGATGCCAAGCTTTCGTGGTTATTCCAGTATGGCCCTTTCGTACTGACCATAACTCCTTTCATGGAGGATACATGGTGGTGTTGGAAGGAGTTTGATATGCTTCTTGGATTGGGGGTGAAGAGGTGCAGGGGATAGCAGATGCTGATGGCAGCAGATGAGCCACAAACGACCTTCTAGGGAGGGCAGTTATAGTGAACCACACAACTTTGATTTTTTGTTGTGAATGGAACATGCAAGCTTGGGGCAGAGTAGAATTGTCACTGGAGGAGAGCTGATGTGGTGCCACCAAGGAGTCCCGTCCTGTCTTTCTTTCTCTCACCCCACTGTATGCCAGAAATTGGAGGAACAAGAAGAGTTAGTGATGTGAGGTCCCTGTCTTCAAGATCTCCTTGGATCGACTGTCATATTTTTGCCAGGTGGAGGTCTGTACAATGCAGAGATCGATGAGGATCCCAGGACATCTGTGTATTTGTCCAGTTACAGCAATTGTGGCTGAAGATAGCCAACCGTGGCTCCTCTTGAGAACTTCAAGTATTCAGGAACATTGTAGAAATCCAGGCCCCTGCTATGGAAAATATGAGCAGATCCACCTTAAATTGTAAACAAGATTGCTTCTCTAGTATGAGGAAACTCGATGTTAATCAAAAGTGAAAAGAATTTCAGCAAAACCACAAGCTGAATGAATTAACTTTCCAGGGTATCTTCAGTACCTAAGACATCTTTTTTTTTTCTCCATATTCAGGCATCATGGTGACAAATCCATACCTTAAAGGTGTGGCCCCTGATGATCAGTGGACAGTCAATAGTGTCCCTTTATGGGTCACAGAGTTCCATGGGCTGATCATTCCACATGTGTCTCAGGGAGGTAGACATTATTATTTCCACTGGGAGAGAAGAGAAAGTTTAGTTTTTGAGACTGAGTTGGCCAAAGTTTAGCACTTTATTTTACAGATTATAAAAATGAGACTGAGCATGGAGAGGGTCTTGTACAAGGTGATGCTGTAAGAATGAGTGATAGAGCTAGGACTGGAATATTGGCTCTATTCAGCCACCTGATTCTCCCTGTCACTATGCATCCCTGTAACTCTTCACAAAGTTGCTAGAAATGAGACAAATGTGAATGTTCGGCTCGTTTGGAAATGACCCCATTAATTTCACTGCTAATTCTTTGCCTAAATACTTTTTGGTGGGCCCCTGAGTTCTCTCTTAAAGGTCACTTGTCAAGCATCCTCAGTACTTGGAATCCTGATCGCAAGTGAAGTCAGAGAGACAGGCCATAGCTTGCAGTTAGTCTGCTTTCTGTTACTGAGACAAAACACATGAGATAACTTTTAAAAAGGAAAGGTTCATTTTGGCTCATGGTTTTGGAAGTTTCAGTCTATCATAGGTTGGCCCTGTTGTTCTGGGGACTATGATGAGGTGGCACACCATGGCAGAGGTGTGTGGCAGAACAAGCCCTTTCGTCTCATAGCCAAGAACGAAAGAGAGGGAGAAGGAGCTCGGGTGCCAACAGCCCCCTCTGAAGTCAGACCCACAGTGACCAGAAGACCCCACCTCTTATAGTTTCCACCACCTCCCGACAGTGCTATGGGCTAGACTTGAGGGGAAACTTATCCAAATAATTGTACTTTTCCAGAGTTTTCATCCTGAATCGCAAACATCACAGGTGGCCTAAAGTCCTATCATTCCAAGATATTAGGAGGCAAACATCTCTGATGGAGCTGAGTCCAAGAGCATGTGTATGTTTACAGGTGCACTGGCAGTCTGGTGTGAGCACCAGTTGCCAACAGACAAATGCCCTTTGAATCAGATGCCAGCCATCCAAAGCATTACAAGTGACCAGAGCCCAGTCACCTGGCCTTTGGAATTAAGTCACTTGGATAATTACCCTTCCCACAGTCAAATGTGGAATATGGCATAGTAATCCACTCCCACTCTTGGAAGGCAGAGCACATATTTAGTGTGTTGGAGGAGATCAAGGAGAGCAGAGAAGTGGAACAAAGTGCAGATACTTCTCCAGCATTCAGCCATCCAATTGTGCTGTGGCATTGCCAAAGGTTGGAATGGTACCTTACCAGAATCACCTGCACTCGTTTTCTCTTGATGCATAACAAATGAGCACATATTGAACAACTTAAAACAACCTCCACGGATCATCCCGTAGGTTCTGTGGATCAGGAGTCTGGACATAGCTTAGCTCTGTTCTCTGCTTCAGGATCTCCCTAGACTACAATCAAGACGTCAGTCAGACTGAGTTTGCATCTGGAGATTTGACTGAGGAAGGGTTCACTTTCAAGTTCACTCAGAACCAAGTCACACGAGGTTATAGGACTGAGGCTCTGGGTTCTGCCAGGCTACCTAATAGTCCCGGACAAGAGGTCCTCTCTATTGGCAATTAGCCACAAGGCTGTTAACTCATTAAGGCCAGCCAAGAGTGAGAGAGTTTTTATATACATAAGAAAACCTTCACCTTTGCCATATTCTGCTGGTTAGATGCAAGTCACAGGATCCACCCACAGGGAAGGCGAGGGAATGATACAAAAGCATCAATGCTAGCAGGAAGGGGTATTTAGGGATCACCTTAGGGATCACCTACTGTCTACCACAACACCAGTAAGGGAAAAATTCCAGAAATCAGGACATGCTTTATGGTCTATAGAGCATCACTGACCACAGGACTATTGAGTATGGTATTATGAAGCATCATCCTAATGGATCAGGTTATAGTCAAGTCGTAATCATGAGTCCCCAATCTACTGCGTCAACATAACCAGAACCATCCATCTGTGATGCCAAAGGAACACCCCCAAATTCACATCAGCCACTCTATACTGCTTTTTTTTTTTTTTTTAATGAAATTTATCCTGTTAAGCTCATAGTGCCCATTTCAATGTTTGGGTTTTTTCCTTTAATTTCAGAACATTATTAATTATTATTTCTTCAAATATGGACATTTCTTTTCTATCTGATCTCCCATTCTGGCATTCCTGTATTCTGACATTGAAACACAAGAGTCCAGTTTCCACATAACGTCTCTTTTCTCATACTTTTCATCTCTCAATCCCATGGTTCTGGGTTCTTAGAGAATTTTTCACTTTGATAACCAAGTATCATAATTTGCTCTTTGCTGTGTACATTCCAGTCTTCAACCCATATTTTGATTTCCATAATGATATATATATATATATATATATATATATATATATATATATATATATATATATATATATATATTATTCCTGAGACTGCTAGTAGATTTTCTGTAACAATCAGAACTTGTTTCATAAGTAAATACCCTTCCTTATCTCTCCGAGGTTCCTAAGTATTCTTCTGTTATTGTTCTGTGCTGCTTGCTCTGTTAACTCAGTTTCCTTGAGTGTAAATTTTTCCCTTTGTTGATTCTGCTGTCTCTTCTATGTTTTGAATGCTTTAAATTAAAAACAAAAAATTTGACTGATAAAAGGTGAGGAAAATTATACAGGTATCAATCATCCCGGCTGTCTTAAGTAGGGTGCCTTAATTAATAACCAAGTTAATTATCCTGGGTCACTCCATGCTCCCCAATTCTGTCAACTGTCTGCAGAAGGCAGCAATATTTCTGAGGTAGAATTCCCACCTGTGTCCTTGGTACTGGCTTTCTCCTAATTTTGCTCAGTTTGGGGTTCACTCTAGTGCTCCCCACCCCCTCATTTTTAAGCATGATTATGTCATTGTGTAGATTTGATTCAGGGTATAAAGGGAGTACTTGCCTTACCTACCATCATGAAAAACACATCCTTGGTGATTAACCTATCACAAGGTCTTTGTGCATAAAAATCAGATCTTCAATGCTCTTAATGCTGGATTAGAGCAAGAAGAATTGGATTCTCTTCTGGAAGTGTAACTTACTAGGTAACCTTAGGCAAGTATCCTTCTCTGATCTCAATTTCTTCACTAAAAAAAAAAAAAAATTCAAAATTTAAAATAAGAATTGTCCGAATCCTCATCTGGCTTGGTCATTGTAAAATATCACTGATCTCATCCACATAATCCCATGAAAAGGAATGATTATTGTACCTTCTCCAAATAGGCCTTCAACAATGATATCAGAGCAGACAGAATTTCATGTCACAAAGATTAGTTTCCTAGTATTGATTATGTTTTCCCATCTCCTGAATGAATAGTGTCCTGAGAAAAAGAAAAAGCCCTGAAAATATTTTTATTGTTCTTTTCATCTTTGGTCATTTAAAAAATTTAATGAACAATTTCCCAATATTTTTTATCTGCTTGAAAAACTATATTTATATATTTCCTTTCATTAGAATTTTAAGTCAGTGGAGGCAGAGACAGTAAGGTGTTGTATATTTATCTGGGTAAATAGTTACTAAGGTCAGGGCTGATGTACAGGAGGCACAAGAAAGGTCAGCAAAATAGGAGAGTTGGAGAATTCCAAATCACCTGGCTTTTAAAGTTTTCCAAGAAAATAATATTATCCTGGGACATAAATACCATGCTTTTTCTATTTAGGAAATGTGGCTGAAGACACTTGGTTGTGTTTTTCCATCAGCTGTTTATTGAATAGCTCAGGGACTGAGTTCAGCTATAACTGTTTGGTGCTGCAGGTACAGAAGGTGAAGAAATATGGCAGCCACCAAATTCTCCTGGAGCATCGTTCTGAGCTACCACTCCAGTTATTAGTCAACCATCTGCTCCCAACTCTTGAAGAAGAATAGAATACAAATTGGCAGGAATATCTGTCAAAATCCCTGTTTGTGGGTGTTCAGAACAATAGTTTAGCGTTGCAATCCAAACCTTGGCTTATATCAGAGTCTCTACTGAAGGTGGGCACTGTTCTTATCTGCCCTGGGTTAAGGATGGGAAAAACAGATTCTCTACCTCCCCTGGCTCTGTAGCTCCTTACCTAAAGCTACCTATTAAGTCTATAATGAAATTTGTTGTTTGTTTTAACATAAAAAAATCCTTCTGTATTAGGCTCAAAAGTGAAACACAGACCCCCATTCCCAGGTTTGGTGCAGAAAGAGCCTTGCTTTCTATGGGATGGAGCAAGGGTGAGAACATAGAGACCCTTCAAGAAACACCTACCTACTGGTCAGCCTAGGGCCTTCCACCCGAGGAGCATCAAACATTCTCAAACCACTTATGTGTAACAAGTTATCCCACAACTAAAAGAAACATTTATTAACTGAGAGTTTCTGTGGGTAGAGTCCAGGCACAGGATCCACCAGCTCAGGGACTTTTCTCAGGCTGCGGTCAAGGAGTTGGGCTGGGCTGCTGCAGTCTCATTGGAAAACTTGACTTGGGGACACTGACTCCCAAGTTCATGTAACATAGCTGCAGGATCCTATTCCTGGTGGGCTATTGGACGGAGGTCCTTATCTCTTGCTGGCTGTTGGTCAGAAGCCACCCTCTGTGCCTTGCCATCTGGGTCTCTCTGCAGGGCATCTCCCAACATGGCAGCTTGCCTCATCCAACTGAGCAAATGCCAAGAGCTAGAGAGAGTGTCAGCGAGATAGAAGTCACAGGTTTTAGTAACCTAATCTTGGAAGTGATGTCACTGTTGTGTTTGTTGGTAGCAAGTCACTCAGTCCAGCCCACATCCAGAGGAGGGCGTGAATCAAGATGAATCCTCAAAGGCAGAGGGCGTCAGGATTTTTCCTAGCTGCCTTCCATATGCCCATTGAGGGTCTCTTCTGCTAGAGTTGCCATCTACCCTGCAGCTAGCGGCTGCACTCCCCCAGCCTGCACGCAACAGCCACAGCACAGCCTTCCTCGTCCCCAGCAAAGCTTCTCCAGACCTGTAGTGTGCTGGACTTCCACCTGCATCATTGCCAGTCTCCTTTCTTACAATTGTGGCCATCAGTTCTTCACACCAAGAGCACTTTTCTGGTCCCCACATGCAGCCTGTTGAACAACCAGCAAGGTAGGAAAACTCTGGCCAGATATCCTAATGGAACGGCTCACTCCATGACTCACCCATGAAACCTGTTCTTCACAAGAATCCATTATTCCCTCCTATGCCCAGGCTCTCCCTGTTCCATGGCCACATTAACCTCCATCAGATAATTAAGGGCTTGGCTTACCATGAGAGACCTTAAATGTCACCTTTCTGCCACCCAATATGTCTTCAAATGACATAGACTCTAATGAGATGTTCAAATATAGAAAACTGAACGACTCCTTGCTTTCACTGTGACATTTATTCAGCTGGAGTGAACTGACTATACCACTACATTACTTATAATTTCTACCTGACCTTGGGTGGTGAAGTGTAATCTTTAAGGAAACTATCCATTTAATCTCACTCGCCTTGTTAGCGTTTAATTAATAGGACAAATTTCCAGATGTACAAAGGATGTTAGGATTATAATTCAATTTTCCCCTCAAACGGCCAGTAGCCAAGGGCAGTGAGGCCATCTCTGGCACTGTTGAGTTCTGAGCTGGGAAGTGCCCGGGACCTGGTGCTGCTTCCTGCCCCTTAGGACACCCAGCAGGTATCACTCCAACTTTTGCTCCACAGGGAACAGTCAGGTCCTCTGCCAAGACCTGTTCTCCCACGGACTCTCTCTCCTTGACCCCTAGAGATCTGAGTTTTGCTTTGCTGCTCAAGGTCAATCTAAGGCTTGGGGCTAGAAAGAGAATCTTCTATGCACTCGATGCCAGCCTGCACAACTCTCAGGTCTGAAAGCTGCACTGACCTGTAGACGCCATAGGCAAAATGTTTTATGCAGATTTTCAATTGCAAAAGAACAACAGATGGAAATAAACCAGAGATCTCCTCATCTATAGTCACATTCTGCTTTCCCAGAATGTAATTTACTTTCCTATTTTCCCAGAGATGCCCTATTTTGATATCTCTAGCTCGTTCTAATCCCATAAGTCACTCAACAAGACCAGTCCTTAGGTGTAGAGAATAATGCAACTCCAAGGAATGGAAAAGAACATCCAACCTGGGATCAGGGAGACTCGGGGTCCACAACCACTAACTGGCTGTGCATCTTTGGAAGACACCATCTCCTCCCTGAGAACTGTCACTCCAACATGGTAGTGGAGCTGACACCTGAATAGGACCTCATGACTTTTTCTCGCTGGCTAGAGATCAATTGACCATTGGAGTCCCATGACCTAAGCCGAGGCAGTACGAATCTGAATCTCTCTTTTGGTCACTGGGATTTGAGCCTGAGAGCTCCTGACCTGTCTGCCGGGTATGTGGAATGAAGACATGTGAATGAGGGGCCCATGGAGCAGGCACATGGGCATGCTGAGGTCTCTGCAGAGAGCAACAGATGGCATCACTGTGCTGAGAAAAGGAGGACCAAGCGGTAAATAATCCAGAGAGAATGAGACAGTGTTTGTCAATATGAATGTTATAAGGACAACCACAATCTAAGAGGAAAGTTCTGCACCTAATCAAATCAATTCCCTCAGTTGTCTATGCTATTTTCTGGCCCCTTTTCAGGCTCATTTACTTTTTAACTTACATAAGCGAATAAACGACTTTCACTCTTTTTTGACATGATAAATCATGATTGTTTTCCCATTTTTCTAGTCTTTTTAATATATTTTCCCTCAATTTCTCTCCTTTTTCTACTTTCCTTTCCAGGCCCCTGATATTGTATGAATACGAAATATAGAGCACCATAATTTTTTTCTTTTTTTTTTGCAAAAAAAAGTGATCATACAATGCACAGATTTTTTTTCTTTGTAGTTGTTTGTTTTTAAATGTCTTTATGGTAAATGATGCACTGTATGCATCTCTTTAGAAGACAGCATAATATTATCCAGTAGGGATCTCTAAAATGGGCGAATATACCCCACTGGCACAAGGAAAAATATATTCAAATGTCTATCTCTTTTTATCTCATCTTTTAAAAATTTCTATTATTTATTTATCTTATGCTTAAGATATTAATACATGCAAATAAATATCTGTATTTTGGAGGGAGATGCTATTATTAAGTGAGCAATCAAAAGTGCCTAGAGACCACTAGTCCACAAACTCAGGAAACAATTTATTCATACATTTTCCTTTTAATGAAGATCCAGGATATTTCTAGATGCTAAAACAAGCATCCCTACAAACTATGACACAACAAGCATCATTCTACATGGACGTTTATATATTTCGTGTTTTGAATTCTATAGGATAGATTTCCAGAAGTAAAATTTCTGATTCAAAGGGCGTGCATAGTTTTAATGTTAATCAATATTTCTGATCTGCTCTCCAAAGCATCTGTAGCAATTCACATTTCCACCAGCAAAGAAAATATGAGTCTCATTGAAATTCATATTTCCATGAAATATGAATGCTTATTCTTCTGCATCTTTACAGACTTCAGGAGTTATTACTCTTTTCAACTTTTTCCAATCCGACAGAAGGGTTGAAAAATGGCATGAAATTTGAAAGCATCTTTAAGAGTATCTTCATCTATGAGAAGGGGCATTGGACAAAGTGACCTCCCTTCTAGCTGAAGTATTCATGATTCTCTAATTGCCTGTTTTCTGAGCTCACCTATTAGCAGGTATGTTTTAGTCTCCCTTCACCAGGTGTTTGTGAATCTCAGAGACATCTTGGGAAAATTTGCTAGAAACTTAACAAATCCAGGGCTAGAAAGAAAGTTGAATGTGGTCCAGAAGATCATCTTGCCAATACTGCTCAGCTTGTAGGAATCATTGAGGCCAAATCCCTGTGATTTCATCCAGAACAAATAATAAAAAATAGTAGGTAAAATTTCTAGGATGAGCATATTCATAGTAAATATTTTAAGATCAATGGCTGCACGAGATGCATTTTCCTTAGAGGTTCACTTTTCAAATAGCTTTGTATTAAAAGTGCTAGTTCAATAAATATTCATGGGGAAATTCATTGATGTGTTTTACACTTACAGCTAAAATTTCAAAGGTCCTGGGAAAAAAAAAAAGATGCATGATACATTTCTTACCCTCTTAGGAGAAGTGGTAAAAACATGATCTGCTTGGGTTTTATCACTATAAATCCTCCCAGGAAGGGATCTGCGTTTTTTTTCATTCCCACTCTCTTCTAGCTCATCCTGGGGCAAATCACAGCCTGGTCAGGACACAATTTTGGCAATAAGCACTGAGGGAGGAAGGGGAGATGTGAGGTTAGGAAGGTTTATGTACTGAGCCTTTTTTCAAAGTCTCCAGAGCTGTTCCCAACAGTTACCATTTAACAAGCACTTCCTGCCTGATAATCCTTCTGTGTACTCTCTCCCTAGAGCCATGTGATATAGGCGCCATTATGATTTCCATTTTGCAGAGGAGAAAACCAGGCTTCCAAAAAGGTAAAGTTGTTTTCCCCCAAGATCACACAGCTAGTTCAGAGGGAGACAGATTGAAACCCATGCCCATCTAGCTCCAGTTCACTCTATTATTAGTCCCTATGCACCAATCTACGATTCCCCAGGTCTCTAGGTACTCACTGCAGAGTTTGGAGAAATCTTGGTGTGGTGCTGAATGCTTTTTCCTTTGTCTCCCCTGCTTCGTGCCTACTCTGGACATGAAGCATCCCACAGTCCCTGTGACATCATTCTTCTTGGCCCTTTTGCCTGTGGCAGGAAACAAATCCACACAGGCAAAAGAATTGGAGATCTGGCCACTTATTCCTGCCAATATTTCTCAGTCTTGAGTAAACGTATTTATTTTTAGAATGGCAAGTTTTTACCCTTGGCCATGGTCAGATCCAATTGTTTCCTTGCTTAAGATGCTGAAATCACTTCCAGGGACAGAAGAATAAAACCCAAAGGGTTTGGCTTGGCTTTCAGGGCCCTCTGCATCCTGCCCATACAACCCCCTTTTCCATGGCTGTAATCCTCCATTTATGCTTCAGTCACTGTATATGATAGCTCTTTCATCTGCTTGGAATGTCTTTTCCCTCTCTGACTATTCGAGTCTTAAATAGCCTTCATGGCCAATTTGAATGGGCCTACCTCCTCTAGAGAGTCTTTGCTATTCTCCCAGGCAGAATTGATGGGCTTCTCCTCTTAAATCCCCACAGTTCCATCTCCTCATCCTTCTGCTGGGAGCCATCTTTGGTGATTCTTCCTATCTGCCTTTGTGACTGGACTGTGATGTGAGCTCCTTATATCAGGGGGCTGTGTCACACTCCTTTTTCTACAGCATCCCACTTGTCAATTGTCTCCAAGTAGTAGCAACAGTGACATCAACCTCAGTAATAATAGTCAACATTTATGAAGGACTTAAAAAGTGATTTTACTCAATCCCCAGAAGAATCCCATGAGGCAGATTAACAGATAAGGAAATGGGTTTTCTGAGAAACATGGAAAAAATGGCAATACCCAACCTAACCACGCTGACCCAATGGCTTTATATGGTGCCCATTAAATGTCTGTTGAATTAAAGAGTAAACACATTAATAATTAAATGAGTAGTAAGGGGGGAAAAAGTCATATGGTTCCAGAAAAATCATCCAGTCCATTGACTAAAATTAGTCCAATGGCTCAAATAAAGCATTTCCTAGAATCCAAGCAATGATAGCTTTCTCTTCCACCAGTCAGTGGTTGCCTTCCTCCCTCTCAGGGAAACCCGCATGGCATACTTATGATAGAAGCCACACCAATGGGTGTCCTTCCAGACACATCTCCAAGAGATGCAGGACACCATTCAGGGTCCAGGACAAACTCTGACTGTCTTCAGGAGGACAGGGCCTTAGAACTGCACCCAGGCCAGTGCAGGTGGGTGACCAGGCTCATTTATACCTCCTCACGTAGTTCTCTGGGGCAAACACTAATCCTAAGGCTGCCGCTTAATGCTAGCGAGCAGAACAGGCAGGAGATGTCTGGAAGAAAGCCAAGTAGATGTAGGAAACAAGAGAAAGGGTGGAGAGTGAGCAGGCCACGGTAGGTGGATACCAGGCTGCAGGAGTCACAGGTACAGACAGAACTGAGGGCATGGATGAGAAAATGGGAGAGATCCAGCCATAACCAAGTGTCTGGCCCAGAGAAGCCGTGATGCTGGGAGAGCATGCGGCAGATGTGCTAACTCAGAAAAGGACACATCACCTGGGCCTCAGCCAGAAATAAACAGACAGGATGCTGCCCACCCACCTGCTGGTGGCCACCCCGCCTTCCCAGTACTCTGAAGAAGGAGAGAGCCCTGCAGCATCACCAAGATCTCTTCTTCCCTCTTGCCCCTCATAGAGAAGATTTAGGGACATAGGCAAACAGGGACACTCAGGGGCACCACACAATAAACACACTTTCTTAGACACACACAAACATTCATACACATACAAAACTTCACATGCACACTCACACTTACGTACACATACTTTTATCTCACACCTAAATACATACACACATTTGTTCCCACATTTCCCAAACACACAAACCTATACACATAGATATATATATTTACTACACATGAATACACACAAGTGTGTAAATGTGTATGGAAAAGGAGACACAATTTCTACCTTACACATACACGTACGGACACATGAAGATGCACACAGGCCGCATGGACACATACATAATCATACATGTATGCACACATACTTACACACTCCACATTCTTGACAGTTTGTCAGGCTTCCAAAGCACAAGTAAATGGATGGATTTCATTTCTGGAGAGAAACCAGCCTGTTCCGAAGGTCAGTGAACTAGGTTCTTCCCTCTGAGGGGCTGCTAATTAGCTCCTTAATCCTAATTTTCATTCTTGATGGCTTGCTGGCCTTGCACGTGATAGGAAAGTTGACCTTGAGGCCAGTGGTCAATGAGGGGCCAGGGAAAAGAGTTACATGGCCAAAAGGAGCATGAAGGAAAAGAAAATGCAGTTCATGCAGAGGATTTAATTTTCAGTTAGGAAGACTGAAATAATTTCCTAAAGTGTTTTTGAAAACACATGAAAGAATTTTTCTTTTTGAACTCAAGAGACAGATCTGGAGGCTGTCAACTGTCTCGTGGGGTGTTCAAGAATCTGGTCCTCTCTCCAAAAAAGCTGAGAACCAGTGGCAGTGGGGTCTGAAGTGTCTGCCAGATTCTCAAAGCATAGGATGGAGAAGTTTCATCCAGTTCAACTGAATTCATCCATCTGTCCATCTGTCCATCTATCCATCCATCCATCCATCCACCCATCCATTTATCCATTATCCATTTAACCATTCATTCACACATACAGCCTCTGTTCATTCATTCATGTAGTTACCATTTATTATCCTTTGGCCTAGCCTTGGGGTTCCAGGTCCCCTGAAAGGACTTCCAGCATCCTCTGGATTATCCATGAAAAGGGAGGGCTCCTGGCTCATCCTTTCCTAATTCAAATGCAAACCAGAGGATAAAGCCTCTCAGGTGTGAAACTCCCTGAGCTTGAGAATAATGCAGCAGTTAGCACTGGGCCTGGCCCAGCCAGACTGTCTGGAGAGACCTGCTGATTCAGGATTTACTGGTGCCCCATGTTTAAATGCCCTCAACAAACTCCACACTTTCTGTCTTTGAAAGTCTTTCATGATGGAAGCCAGACTGAACGATTATGTAAGAGTGCTTTTTGCGACAAGTTTATGGGTGTATTCTGAAAGAAGCAAACATATGCCTATTAAGCATGGGGAGAATTATCAGCGAATGCTTTTAAATGACCAATAAAAATGAAATTATCATTGCTCATTGTTTTTTATGGATCATAATGTGGGTTTTTTTTTCCTTATAGAAATATCTAACAAACTCCTTTCCTAGACGCAGGCCCTAATTACATAGTTAGCACACAGTAATACATGCAAGTGGGTTCTCGCCTGTCATAATTCATCTTCATAAATGTAATTGGCCCAATGAAAGGGACCACAAAATAATTCTGTAAAGAAGAGATGGATTCAATTTTTTAAAAAAAGGTTTTACTCTTCTCTTTTCTGAAACTATAATTTGGGATAGGACTTTTTAAGAACATATCAGATTTTTCCCCCCAGATTACCATCCCTACACCAATTCCTTGCTCCACGATTTATTGATTTATTGAGACCTTGCTCTATTCAAACCCATAGGCAAAACACTGGAGTAAATCAAAACTTGAAACAAACTCCCCACTGCATGGAATTGATAATCAACTGGGAAGTGGGTCTAAAAGCAGTAGGCAGAAATGGGAATGGGGGTGGATACAGGGTCAACAGTGAGAGATGCAGAGCAGGGCTAAGAGAGTTCAGAGGTGATGTGGTTGCTTCCTGCTGGGGAATCCGGGAAGGCATGATGGGAGAAGTTGGAATCTAAGCTTAACTGTGAAGTATGAAGGGATGGGTGGGGTGTAGGAAGGTAAATGGTCACTTTGAGGAGCTGAAGCAGAGGCGGGCTCACTCAGACTGACATGGCAATGATTTTGGCATGGTGTGGGCAAGGGAAAGATGGAGTGGATAAAGGTTGAAGGTTGCTATGAAGTGGGGGAAACATATTTAAAATTTTTTTTAGCTCAAGGCTGTGCATGCCTTCCCTTCTATCTATACAATAAAGATGAATGGACACAATCAGTATGGCACACCCCCTTGCCGGACCCTGTGCTAGGGCTATGTAGAGATCCAGGTGATTTAGGCATCCAGCTTACCCCCCAGCAACCCAGAAGGGTAGTAGAAATGATGATGTGGCCAACACTGGCTTGAACTTATCTCTGTACTTATATCGGGGGATGGAGGGTGTCACTGTTTAAATGTGGCTGTCCGTCCCAGATGAACTCACCATCCCTAGTCTCTATCGCAGCAGGCATCATTCGCAGGAGGGCTCTAGTTGCTTCCAAGGCAAAGACTTTTGGACCATTTACTGCCAAATACTTCTTCTTTTTTTTTTTTTTTTCTCTCTAACTCAGTCACCAGCATTTTCCTTCTTGAAAATCTGAATGAGCCTAGAAAAGATGCTGAGAAGAACTGCTCAGGGAGGCAGGAGGAGAATGCAAATGAGGATCACAAAGCAGAATCCAAGAGAACGGGAAAATTCAGGAAGAAAGTAGGTGACAGTGTCACAAGCTATAGACAATTAAAATAAGAGAAGGTTTGGGAAGTGTCCATTGGATTTGGCATGGAGAAAACCATTACTGGCTGGATGAGAGCCAGGGGTCAGAGGTCAGGGGCAATAGTACAGGAGTGAGTGGGGCTAGAGAGGCTGAGCCACACAGCGGGTGCACGGACCTAGTCAATGCCTGCGGTCCACTCCTCTGCTTAATGTTTTTGGTCTTTATTCTCATTAACAGACCTAATAACTCTTAGGAAATTATATCAGCTTTTTACATTGGACGAGTTTTGCGATGGCTTGGACTAAGTCTACCTAGGTGGTTCCCAACCTTTCATGGGACACAGAGTCCAACTCAGTCACCTAGACACAGTGTACTTTCCTTCTCTCTTTACCCTGCAATGTCTGCTTATCTCACTTTTCTGTCCCCGCCTTTTTAATCTCTATGGCTTTCTTTGTGGTTGACTGAAATTTGGTTTCCAATTCTTTACTGCCTTTTTTTTTTTTTTTTTTTTTTGGTACTGGGGATTGAACTCAGGGACATTCAACCACTGAGCCACATCCCCAGCTCTACTTTTGTATTTTATTTATAGACAGGGTGTCACTGACTGCTTAGCAGCCTTTCTTTTGCTTTTGCTGAGGCTGGCTTTGAACTCACGATCCTCCTGTCTCAGCCTCTGGAGCCACTGGGATTACAGGCATGTGCTACCTCTTGCAGCTCTTCACTGCTTTTAATAGGATTTTACTTGCATGCCCTTTCCATGGTCCAGTGGTCTAAAGAGGATCTTTTCCTCCTTCTTGACTTTTGGGTTGACTGTAGGACTTGTTTGAGCTAATGAGATGTTAGTGAATTGATGCAATCAGAGATTTCAAAGGTTCTTGTGTAATTGAATTTGCTCTTTCTATACTCTGGTAATCCACCATGAGACTATGTGCCAGGGAGATGCTGCTTCTTCAGACTAGGTCCCAGAAGAAACACGTGAATAGACTCAAGTCTGTCCTATAGCCTGGAGCCATGTCAGCCAACCTGTAGCATGAAGCGAATCCACCCAGCTGAGCCCAGCTAGATTAGCCATACTGTAAACCATTAAAAAAGCTGAGCCCAGCTAGATCAGTCATACTATAAACCATTAAAAAAAAAAAAGCCATACTTATTTTAAGCCACTGAGTTTGGGGTTGGTTTTTTAGGTAGCATTTCTGCAGAATCAGCTAACTAATTCATCTTACTTGAACCCTAGCAAGACCAACTATTAATACAGAGAGTTAGATAACTTCAACCATCATTACAAACAAGAAAAAACCTTCCCTTCAAGGTTTTAAAATATTTATTCCAGAAGGTTTATTTCTTCTTCCACTCATTTGTTCATACATTCAACAAATGATTACTTGTGTTAAATCTTAGCAAAGGCACTGGGGCCAGGTAAGGGGTAGTTATACTTTTGAATGAGGTACATTTCACCCCTTTCCATGACAGTGAAAGCCATATGCACAAATATTTACACCCCAAGATACCTGCTATATTTCTTACCCTAAAGCAAGCCAAGTGGAGATAAAATGATCATTCTTGCAAAAGCCCTTGTTTATACTTAAAAGCAATTATCTGTGAGTATGTTAAAAAAAATCTATAGTAATTATGAGCTTGTCTTTTTCTTTTGCACAGATCACATCAGCCAGTGAAGAAGTGCAATGCAAGACAGTCTTACCATATGTCAATATCAAATACATTTTCCTTTAAAGTATGCTTTGTGCATCCTTCTGGAAGATGGGGAACGAAATGCACTTGTAAACAGGCAGAAATGATTCACAGGATCGTGATTGCTTTTCATCAGCTGCATCAATTATATACAGCAATGGGACTTGGTGAAATACATTTACAACTTGCTAAAAACACTCCTTGAAACAATTCAGACCTTGTTAAATCCTGGTGTGCTCAGCCAAGCATGGCTAGGCTAGCAATCGGCAGAACTTAGTCCAAGCTGACTTAATGCCAAGAGGAATGGCATGCTGGGCAGATTCCTTCTGATCTCTCTTTCCATTGTCATGAGACAAAGGACCAAAAAGTATAGATTTTCATTAGAATGTTTATAAAGCATTTAAATCAATCATCAAACCAATTGACCATATTATCCAGGTGATAGAGACATAGGGGTTTAAGTAAAACAATAAATAAATGGTCCTGCCCTCAGGTCTCATAGGAGATACAGATAAACATGCCATTCCCAGCTCCTCTATCTACTAATCATGTATACTTTATGTGCAAGTACTTAATGTATCTGTCTCTCATGTATCCCATCCGTATTCCATTAATAATAACTTAACAAATGACTGCTGAGAGAGCTAGATAAATTAATACATGATATGACAGACCTCACTGGTTGTCCGCTCAATATCCACAGATTCCACTGGAGTGCAATGCACCCTGACAAAATACTCACTTTCCCAGACTCCCTTGCTGCAAGAGCTGGTCACATGTCTCAGTTCTAGCCAATGAAAAGTAGATGGAACTCTTGGTGAGCTCATCATTTCCTGAATAAAAGGTCATAGTTTTACGAGGGACACCCCTTTTATCATCTCTCCAGAATCACATATATGGAAGAGCCAGCCAACTTGAGGCTGTGAGGGTGAAGCTTGGGACAATGAAGCAGGAAACTGGAAGGAACTTGATTTTCAAATGACATCCTTGGGCACCTGCATAAACTCCATTTAATCCCAACTCTTTGTCTTGGGAGGAATAGCTCTCATATAAGCCATGTTTCCTCCTTAAGCTACTCTTTGTGTTTCTGTACTATACAGGAAAACACATGCATAACCCAAAACAAGCAAAGTGGCTGGAGTAGAGGAAGAATTTAATAAATGCCATTGATGTCACAACATTTAGTCACAACATTGATGCTGTGACTAAAATGGCATGATGGGAGAAACACAGGGGACCATCAGACCCCTGAGGAGGGTGTGTAAGCCTTACTACATGTGGAAACCTCTTGGAGAAGGAGAGCTCCTACAGAGCCACCCCCCACCCAACCTAGCACAGTGTTGGCCTCCCGGAGAAATATGGAAGGTCAGGCAGGGGTGCTGTTAATTCTAATGTTGAAGTCTTTTAAAATACCTTCTTTTTTTTTTTTTTGTCTGACCTGTCTTCCCATTCCACAGACCCTCAACCTAGAATGTTCCAACCTTTAGTCTTGCCCAAGCCATCTTTCATTCTTATTTCCAGAGAAAGTTTTCTTAACAAAGCATGACACGTCTCACCTGTGAATGAAAACATCCTAAGAGTGACCCCTCTCTTACTCAGGGCCTCTGAAAGTGTCCATCAAAGATCCTGTAAGAACAAACCTGTGTCTCCAAGGAGGCTGTCGCAAGACCTGAAAAGCTAAAAGATATATTTGATCTTTTATGCTAAAAAGTATCATAGCATTTTTTGTGTGTTTTTATTTTATGACATATTCTTAATTGGTTTTAACGTGAAAATGTTTTACTTACTTCCTAATGGATTTAATTCGCATCTAGGAAGATTTGCTATCTTTAGTCAGCAGTTTTGAGTCCCCTCTCCATCCACAGCGTGTGCCAGAGCTCCCTGTTCCTACATGGAGATGGCACCTATTTGGCCTGGGACACCTCCTTGCTTTCTCCAACCCAATCTCTCTTCACTTAGTATCTTTTATTCCTGGCCATCTGTCTAAATTCTCTGCTTGTACCCGTATTATGGTGCCTACCATGGCACAGTTGGAGCCGTATAGTCTCCAGTCTCTGATTAAATTGTGAATCTTTCAAGGGCCGGGGTGGAATTTGATTCAGTTTTCTATTTATTATTATGTAACAAATTACCCCAAACCTAAAAGCTTTAAAAGTTGTCATTCTATTTTGTTCGTGAAGAATTCAGGAAGAGATCCGCTGAGCAGTCTCTCCTGTAGTTTGCAGTCACATATCAGCTAGGGCTACAGTCTAGGAAGTGCAAGGTGGCTCCCTCACCTGGCTGGCAGGGAATGCTGGCTGACAACTGGAACATCTATGTACATTCTGTCTTGCCAGGCTTCCTCGGGTTGCTCCTTCAGAGCAAGTGTCCCAAGAGAACCAGGAGGAAGCTCTGTGGCCTTTTCTGACCCAGCCTCAGAAGTCATATGGTCTTACATCCAATCATTCTTGTCGGTTGCAAGGGAGTCCACCTAGTTTCAAGGAGTGGGGAGTTAGACCCCATTTCTTGCTGCTCACATTATAGAAGGGCATGTGGGGCAGAAGCAATTATTGACAGTCTCTGGAAAACACTGCCTAGCCTCGTGAGCATTGCAGCATTTATCCCAGTGTACGGTGAATGAATGGGATCCCCAAGTCCTCCAAACTGCCACGGTTCCCAGGATAAGATTTTTCACGTGGAAGGGGAGTGAAATCACTTTCTCCTTTCTAAAACCCTTCCCGGCACTCATTCTGTCTCTTTCTACCTGAAGATGACAGCTGAAGCCAAGAGATCAAAAGAGCAAGAGGGAGGGAGAGACAGGGGCGAGGGAAGGGAGCTGGAAGATTTCTAATTCTTGGGAAGACGAAAAATAAAATACCTCCTTGGTATTTCCTACTGCCACCAAGCTTCAGTTTTTCCTCCCCACTCTCAAAAGGAAATGGAGTGGCTGGAATTCATTTGGAACATAGATTAATGGTCAAATTAAAAAATGCAAATCAAGCTGGGTTCCCCCACTGGAACCATCTCCGTCCCCCTCACTCAGAGCCTCCATCTTCCACCTCCTCATTAGGGCAAAGAGGGCTTTTTGGCCAGCTCATCTCTTCAAGCCCCTGCTGCAGTTAAACTCTGTGATTTCCTACAGAGCCACCCCCCACCCAACCTAGCACAGTGTTGGCCTCCCAGGGAGAGGCAGCCTGTCATTCAGAGAACTCTCCTTCTCCAAAATCTAATATCCCCTCATCTCCCATTACGAGTTCAGTTATGGGAGCCTTCATAGCAGGTGTCATTAAATAGACATTAAGACCCAACAGGGCATGTTTTACGGGACCATTACCATATGCCTGATGTTTGCTGTGACAAATGGAGATCCAGCCAACCACGCCATGTGATAATGGGCTGGGAAACACCCCCTGGGGTGAGGTAATGTGATTAGAAGATGAAGCTCTCATTGTTTAATGCCATCCATTGGAAGGGGACTGATTCCTCTTTGCTGACTTGCCTTAAAGTTGGGTTTCGCCCTCGTCTTCCTGGGTTCATCAGGTACTCGGGCAAGGGGAGTTGGAGACTATCTGGCCCGCTGTGGCCAGATTGAGCATGTTTTAAGGAAGTTTGCAATGTGATTAAAGGACCAAACTGCCTCAGTTTCTCTCAAGATGATTGGACTTTGGGAGGCAGAGGCAAAACAGCAAAAGTGAGAGAGTCCTCTTCCACCCATTTCCCTAATATTATAACATCTTGCATAATCTTGCCAAAATGGAGACATTGATATTGGTGCCATACGATTAACTAAACTAGAGACTTTTATTTATATCTCTCATGTTCTTTTCTGTTCCGTGGCCAAATTCAGGAAACCACTGTTGTGTTTGGAGAGATTATTTTTGAAACCTCGATAGTCAAAATCAAGTCCATAACACCTTGGGTTTGCAATTGATTTTTAGAATGGGTTTTGCATTATTTCCTCCCTGAGGTCCCCTGTGGCTTATCCTGTTCCACAGGAAAGTTTTCCATTGGGTCCCTGAGTTGTGAAGCCTATGGGCATTGCCAAGGCTCTGGAGGGGAGAAGAGCACAGTGTGTTCTCTAAGAATCATATCTCCCTCAGGGTCCTCAGAGTGGATGGTGTTCCACTGAACTGACTCCCAGGCACCTTGCAGACTCCACCTCTCTCCTTTGCTCTGAGTCTCAGTCCGGAGAGGTGAGGTCCTACAACCTGGCAATCTCAGTGCCTTAGGGGCACTGAAGGATGTATCTCCCTCATGCATGATGGCCAAGGAGGCTCATCTACCACCTTGCTCCATACCCTCCTCCCCTGAGACTCAAGTTCATGGGACAGTCACTTTTTGGAGTATTATATGCATGAAAGACAGCTCTTGAGGGGCTTGTACCAGCAGTTAAATGCTCCAACCCCAAACTAAAGCACATTACACACATTCAAACTCCTTGACTGAAATTAATCTCAGAGCTGCGCCTAACTAAAAGGAACCAGGAAGGGCATGAGACCAAAAGCACAGAGAATTGAATTGTTGGGCAAACAGCAATGATGACGACCTCTCTCAAGGATCGTATGGAAAGGCAGACCTGCAAACCTGTTTCCCCAAATGTGGACTGGGTGACTTTGGGCTCTGAAGAGTTTATATGCCACTTGGAGTTCCAGAGATGCTCACAAGGTTGGTGGGACACTGGGCTAGGGCAGACAGGAGGAGGCAGGGCAGAGACAGAAACCAAAACCAAAACCAAAACAAAAAACCCACATTAGCCCCTTCCCTCAGATGCTCTGCCTGAAGCAAGTGCAGAGAAACAGAACCAAATAATCAGGACCCAAAGCACTGATACAATCCATTCTGTCATTCTGCTAGGAGAGAGGATAGCTACACCATTTATGCAATTTCTTCTACAATTATCCAAGTCCCTATCATGTGCTCCTAGGGTCACTTAAGATTGAGGATCTACCTGCTTGATGCTTTTACATTTAAAATCTCATTTAATGATGTAGGCATTTGTGCCTGTTGTGAGTCAAATGGTGACCCCCCAGGAAGGGTATGTACACAGCCCAACCCCCATAGCCTGTGAAAGTGACCTTGTTTAGACCAAAAAAAAATAATAATAATTAATTAAAAATAAATCTTGGCAGATGCAATTAAATTAAGAATCTCAACATGAGATTATCCTGGATTATCCCTAAATCCACGACAAGGGTCCAGGAAACAGAAGAGCCGATCCATACACCAAGAGAAGTCTGTATGAAGACAAGGAAGAGACTGAAGCTCTATAGCCACCAGTCCAGGAATGCCAGGAAAACCAGGAACGGGGGGAGGTAAGGAACAAACTCTTTTCTGGATTCTGGAGGGGGTGGGGTGCAGCCCTGCAGGCCCCTGGATGTTAGAGTTCTGCCTTCAGAACTGCAAGAGCATAAATGCATGCTGTTTTAAGCCTCGGGGTTTGTGGTAATTGGTATGGCAGCCCCCCCCGCCCCCCCCCCCCGGAAACAAATACAGAACTCCTAACAAGCAGTTGAGGAAACTGAGTCACCGGCATTTTTGAGTATCTTGTCAAAGTCATGTAGACAAGAACTATTGGGGCCTGGACTTGGAACTTGGTCTGGGTGGCTCCAAAGTCTGGGCTCTCTGAGGCAGTGTGGGGAAGTAGGTAGAACTACTAGAATTACTCAGTGTCTGGAACCAGGCTTTCTGGGTTCTAATCCCAGCTCTGCCGCTCAGGAGCTGTGTGACTCGGGGCAGATTTCTTAACCTCTCAAGTCTTGGTAAAAGACGTTAAAGATAGCACTTTCCACCAGAGTTGTTCTGAGTTGAAGGCAGGGAGGAGCGAAGCAAGGAAGACAACTCCAAACAGAGCCAAACAGCACAAGCGCAGAACAGCCGCAAAGCGATTGTTCCCTGTGCTCCTCCTTATCACATGCTCCACCCCGTCCCTTTCCAATTCAACACCCTTGACTTTTTGGAATGGAGAGTTCTAGGCTTGGGGGGCTGTCCCTGCTCTGTTCTCTTCTCACTAGATGTTGGTAGTAACCCTCCCTCCCAGTCATGACAATCAAAAGCAACAATCAAAATCTCCAGATGTTGTCAAATGTCCCTTGGGGGATAAAATGACCCTTGGTTGAGGACACTTAGAGAGTGCCAGGCCCTGGGGACTTGGGCCTCTTTACTGAGCATTGTGTCTTCCATCTGGGTTTGGGTGAAAGTTTGGTTTTCACACCTGAAGTTGGTTCTGAAGCTGTCAGCAGATGTCCCTTGGCAAAGGGCTTAGAGACCCAGTCCATTCCCCTTTCTCCTTCCTGTGTATGTGACTAGGCCTAGGAAATGCTGGTGGGATGGCCAAAAGGTGGGGAACAGGTGGGCTGAAGGGGGAAGGGCAGGATGGAGCAGCCCAGGACACACTCATTAACTCCCTTATAGCTCTCTGTAGGGAGGGGTAATTCCTGGGACAGGTTACCCCAGCCACAGGTTGGAGCAGGGGCAGGTTCTTGATAAGGGTGGAGAAAGGGCTCTGAAGGAATTAACATTTCAATCCCTCAGGGGACAGTCTCCAACTTCCCAGACTCACTCAAAATTGGCCTCCTTGATCCAACCTGACTCGACTTACCTATCTATAGCAACTGCCTGTCTAATTCTGGCTTCAGATGGACAAAATACTTCTATTTTATTTATTTGTTTTTGTATGGTGCTGAGGATCGAACCCAGTGCATCACAGGTGCTAGGTGAGCACTCTACGGCTGAGCCACAACCCCGGCCCAAGACGTTTATTTTGGAGTCCTGGCTCTATCAGCAGAGATTAGCAGAGTGCCAGGCACGATTATATTATTTTCACTCTTATTATTACCCCTGTCTGGTGAGCTGACCCGTAAAGGGACACAAAAGGGAAGCATCTAATCCTGATGACTGCAAAGGCCCCAAATTAAATGAGGACTTGTTTGATGGCTGCCATCAAAGACAACATATGTGACCAGGAAAGGGTGGGAGCCGGGTGTGAGTAGTGTAATTTAAAGGACCGTCTTGTGTAGTGTAATTTAAAAGACCGTCTTTGCCAAGGCAGAAGGAAATGGTGAGAGATTTACGTTGATGTGACAAAGGTTCCCGAAAGCTGCAGTTCTCCCACAGCCTGAAATGATGATATTTGCTGTTGGCAGACGTAGCTGAATTGGAAAAAGAGAGACCTCACTTGCGGACTGTCACTTCATTTTATTCTTTTGTGGCTGCCATCCAAAGGGCTCAAGTGAGAACCCCGGGTGGAGGTGGCTTCCAGGATCATCCCCTCCTCCGCTCCCTCCTCTCCGGCTGGCTTTTATTCCCTCAGCTGTCAGAGGCCTAAAGAAGGTGGGGGGAAAAGAGTAAAGGCCTCGGAGTCAGGAAGCCTCTGTTTGCACCCTGGTTCTGCAACAGGAGACATCATTTGCTACGTATTTATTCCACAGCCACAGGAATTATCTTGTCAAATCTTCAGAATTGTACTCTGAGGGAGGTGCTCTGATTATTCCCATTTACAAAAGAGGCAGAAGCTTAGACAGGTAAGATAATTTGCCTAAAGCCAAGCAGCTCATCAGAGCCACCCTGCATGGTTATTCAGGTTGTACACTGTACGGGAAGCCCCACCTTAAAGGATGACATTTACATTATAGACCAACTTTTATGACAACGAGCAGTGGGTGCAAGGTTTCCAGGCCCTGGGCAAGTTCTAGAGTGACCAGTCCTTCATAAACCCATGTAGACTCTCAAACCCAGGTCTCTGCTTCTCTAAGGAATACACACACTCCCTGGTTTACTCAGGAGTGTGGCTGCACCAGGTTCTGTCTGCAACCCAGACATTCCTGGAGGTTGCTCTTCTCATTTTCTTGGCTTTGGTGGCTCAGTTCAATGCAAACACCGACTTTGAATCTACTCTTATTGCTTTAATGGAATGGGAGGCTGGAACTAGGTCAAGTCCACACTGGTGTCCCCTGGATAAGGAACCTGAGGGCTGTCTGCGTATTGGAAGTTAAGTCTTGACTCTTAATCTGATGATGTCTTACCTTGGGTTCTCCAAAATTCACAACCAAAGAAGAGGCTGATGTGCAAGCATTTTGTTGAGGGCTGTGATCCTGGAGGTGCAGAAGTGAGGTCATTTTTGTTTTTATTTTGTATAAAGGTTACCTATGAGCAGATAACAGCCCCATAGCCATTGGGAGGCAGAACCAAATCCTAAAACTCAGATCTGTTCGTTGCAAACCTTGAATTCAACTGCCCCCTTAACCATTCATAGAGGTGAGGGTAGCAAGCACATAGGCTCCTGATCCTATTTTCAGGGACCCGGGCATACAAACATCAACAGGTCTGGGAAGAGGGAACCCCCAGGAACAAGGTGGAGAGGAAAGAACACAGTACTGGGGTTGTAGACAGCAGCTGGGAGCTGGGCTGGGAGGGGCTTGTGGGCTGGGCGGGGCTTGTGGGCTGGGCAGGGCTTTGTGGGCTGGGCGGGGCTTGTGGGCTGGGCGGGGCTTGTGGGCTGGGTGGGGCGGGACTTGTGTAGTTTGGCCAGGAAGGTATGCAGAGTTCTTGGAAGGAGTGTATCCCCAGGAGTGCATTTTAGGGAGAGGTAGGAAAGCGCTGAAGTTCTTCTCCTCTGATCCTGTGGGACCCAGGCAAACTCAGTCCTAAAGAGGTCTCTAGACCAGTATTTCTGGTGCCCCTTGCCTGCCCCCTCACCCATCTCTTAAAACTATTTGAACGTACTCAATGGAGTTCCCACCCTCGTTCTCATCCCTCTAGGCCTTCTTGCTCCTGGCTTCATCTTACCTGATGATCACCTGCCTCTTTCACTTCTGGGCATGGACTGGATCTGCTCTCCCCTGCCTCTCAGAGGCCTCTGGAGGATTTCACCCATTCCCTCCTGGTAGCCTGTCTACCCTGGCCAGACCCTGGGGCCCTCACTCCTGCACAGCCAGGAGATCCAGGAACTTGCAGCAATTCCTACATAAGGAAGGTTCTCATTCCTTCAGGTCAGACCCATACTAATTCCCACCAGACCCAGGTCTAACTTTGACCCAGACCTCGACCTTGATCTTTGAGTCTTAGGCCTGTCCCAACACTCATCCCAGGTTAATTCTTAATTCTACCCCTAAATGTAGCTTTGCCCCAGACCGAGTTCCAACCCCTCTTCCATCCTGAGCCCCAAACACAATCCCAGATTGTCCCCAACCTAAGCCAGCCCATAAGTGCAAAATTTTAGTTTTAATAAGAAAACTGACCAAGAAAGTGATTGGTCTAACTCAGTGCACCTCAGGAGTTCGGCTTTCCTATCACATGCCTGAGTGAGCCAGCTTATCAAAAGCACCAGGGAGGCCATAGAAAGGCCACCCCACTGGGCCTAAGGGCAATTGGTTACTCACCAGCTAAGGCATCTTAGACTGCCATAAGAGGCACTTTTCCTGGCATCAGTTATAACTCTTCTGCAACCTACACCTGGGAGTCCACATACACTGTGGGAAAATGCGGGTTTCACATTTGGGGGTGCTTGGGGAAAGATCTCCATGTCCCGAAAGGACTGTCCTTTCCTCAATGCTGCAAGGGTGCAGGGCCTTCCACAGACCACCCAGCTGCAGGTGGTGTATGTTTGAACAAGGTTCCTATAAGCCCCAGCCCTGCTCCCAGCAGCCGACCTAGTTTCATTTCAGTTCTCTTAAAAGAAAACCTTATCCCAGTTCACTCTGTGGAGTCTGACAAATGTGTTTCTTTATTAGGGTGAACCCAGCCCTTGGAGGCAGCAGAGCAGGTCACGTGCTGGCAAGGTTGCCATGGAAATTATTCACTTTTATTGAATTATTCATTTGCATCGTCCACCTAGAATGTTCCCCCCACCCCAGGCTCACAGCTGTGACCGACAGACACTTGGACAGAGAGGCGTGGGGCTGACAGTCCTCCACACATTAGCAGCTCTGCCTGAGAGCTGGCCGGTGACAGAGACAAAGCAGAGAACCCTGGGCAGAGATACTGGATTGCCTCCTGCCTCCGTTACAGAGCACAGCGGTTCTCCACGGACAGTGTGCAGACCCTGGCGTCAGACTGCCAGAGTTTGTGTCTCCTTCTCCCCCATTTTCTCCTCTGTAAAGTGGGAGTAGAAAGGTGTCTACTTGACAGAATTGTTCTTGCATTTCAGACTTAAAAATACTTAAAATGAGCCGGGCGCGGTGACGCATGTCTGTAATCCCAGCGGCTTAGAAGGCTGAGGCAGGAGGATCGCGAGTTCAAAGCCAGCCTCAGCAACAGTGAGGCACTAAGCAACTCACTGAGTATTTCATATTTTATTCTACGGCTGGGGGCGTGGCTCAGTGGTCGAGTGTCCCTGAGTTCAATCCCCAGTATAAATAAATAAATAAATAAATAAATAAATAAATAAATAAAATGCTCATTATAACTTAGGCCCTTTTGAGAGAGGGCTCTTACTATATTAAAATGATGGGATAATGGTTCTCTGTTTCCCCTGTATATCAAATGAAGGCTCAAGACCAAACACTCTCTATGGAAGCTTCAAGCTCTGATAGTCCCTGCTGTTGACAGTGGAGCCAAATGGCATCTTCCTGCCTGAGCTTGTCATCTTCTCAGGGACACAGAATCCATGTCCTTCGGGAGTCCTCACCCTCTTCCCAGCAGCTGTCACAGGTCGTGGTAGTAAACTCAGTATATGTTGAAAACCTGAAGACACCCAGTTTCAAATTCAAAGTCAGGTGAAGGATTGACCCTCCTGGCTAAGGGGGGTATCGCTGCAGCACCACCAACAGCCTGAGGGTCAGGTCATTGTTCCTAAAATCATCACCATCACTCTCTGTAGCCTGCAGGGATCATGGTGATGTGCTGGCATGCCCTTCGACAGATTCTCAATAGAGAGAGAGAAAAAATAATTAACGATGTGATATTTTTGTTATTGAAATGTTTTTGGTATATTCCAAAATACTAAAAGTGTTCCAACCTGAAACCAATTTTTTAAGGGACAAAGTCACCAAATGTGTAAAGATACAGAGAGAGGCATGTTATCACAGACGTGTCAGACATGACTTAAATGCCAATCATAGGGAGTGGCCATACACACAGCTAGCTCCTTCCCGGTAATTTTCCATGTAGACCCAAAGAAGAGAGAGTTAGATATAAACTTGGTTACAGGCTGAGATGCACAAGACCCAGGACGAAGTAAAAAGAGATTCAAAATACCCAGTGCTGTGGAATTTCATTTAAATAGAACCTGTAAATATAAACATATGTCTCAGATGTCTAAGGACAGACTATAGCTTCAGATGGAGAAATGGTTGCTTTGAACCCCTCCCCCACCCTCCATGAATTTCTAAAGGACTTTTGTTGATGTGTCCACAAGGAGATTCTCTATCACCCTCTGCCTTCCTCTCACCTCTTTCTTCCACTGAGCGAGCTCACGGTCAAGATTGTTTTACTGTCCCATGTAGGTAGCTATGTCAGTTCCACACCCTGACAACCCAGATAGAGAGTCGACCCTCTCCTTAATGCCCCCCTGCCCCAGACTACTCACAAGAGGTCTGTGCATGCCACGAACATTGCCAAAGGCTTCTAGAAGCCTGTTGAAGCCTTTTTCATGGCAACACAGCAAGGAACTTGAAACTCCAATAATTAGGTGCCTGTGTTTCTCTGAAGTACCTTGGCCACTCCCCTGCCCCGGCTTGGCCTCCTGCTGACCTACCTGAGTTTTGGTCTTTTATTTTTCTTTCTATTTTCAGCTCTATTGCTCTCCCTCTAGCTCTTGATTGGCCCTGGGAGCTCCATGCTCTTCTCACTTTATAAAGCAGAGCAATTCAACCCTGCTTCTGCCCCACCCCCAGATTCCTATCTAGGCCACCCTTGCATGTGTTCAAACCATCCAAGGGCTCAGGGTCAGCTCCCAACGGGCCACTGACTAAACAAAACTTCCTTAGAGAGCAGCTGGGAGTGCAAATAGCAATGTCTCTCTCTTTCTCCTCCCCTCCCTTTCTCTCTCTCTCTCTCTCTCTCTCTTACACACACACACACACACACACACACACACACAAAGAATAATCAGTCTGAAATTATGTTCATCAAAATGTTAGCAGTGGTTATTTCTGAGTAAAGATAATTTGGGTTATTTTTGTTTTCTTCTTTATATATTTTTGTAGTACTTGAATTTTCTAAAATGGGCATGCATTAGTTTCCCAGTCTGAGCAGCAGAGAAGCGGGAGCGAGCAATTTTCATTTGGGGAAGACAATGTCCTCTGAGATGCAGACTCCCGGGTCAAGGGCTCACCACCGTGGCTCCTCCCTCTCAGTCCCTGTGCACACTTACCAAGCACCCACTTGCCACACAGCATCACTAGACCTCAGTTCCCCACTCCTAATATGAGTCATCTCAGCACCTCCTGCCACCCTAGTCTGCAGTGCCAAGCCCAAGCCCAGCAAGAGTTCCACCCAAACTGACTTCCCAGCCCCTCTGTTCATAGGAACTTAAAGGGTGGCCTTAGCAAGGGACCAGAGAGCGATGAAGTCCTGGAGCCTTTTAAGAACCCCTTTCCCTACCCATTTTGACAGAAATGATTGAACTGAGCTACACGTTAGCATGACTATTGAGCAGGACTCTATACCATATGTCATATTGTGAACAGAGCTGTGGCCCCTGGAAAGGAAGTTCACCCCTACAGGAAAGGAGGAGGAGCACCAGAAGGCTCAGGGAGCACTCTCAGTTCCCAAATCCTAACCCTTGTGCATGTATATGGTATTGCTACTGCGACAGTAGCAGCATCCCTTGGATGACACGTCATCACTGTTGTCAAAGTGACCAGAAATTGATAAAGTTACTTCTGTTGCCAAGAAACTCATCAAAGAAAAAGTCCACCCATGGTCTAGAAGAGGAGATGCAGGTCCAAAGATCAGTGAGACTTGAAATTCAGGGCAGCAAGCTTCAGATTCCCCCGCTGCTCTGTCCCCAATCTGGCCTGGATTTTTGCCCAGTGGACTGTCTAAGGCCAAAATAAATCACATAATGAGCATAAGATTTTAACTCCATCCCCTGTGATGCTTGGCCCTGAGCCATCTGTCATGGGAACTCACTACCATTTTGTCAAATGCAGCTCTTCTAGAGTGACTTCCCTCTTTTTAGAATCACCATTCATTGAGCCCTCTATGGAGCAGGCACCGTGCCATGTGCCTTACTTATGTCACAGCCCATTAAACCATCCCACGAGGGCTGCAAGGTAAGTGTTATTGCCCATTTTTTATAGATGAGGAAACTGCATCCCACAGAGATTAACGTAAGTAACTAGCCAAAGGTCCCACAGTCCATTAGTCAGCGATTGTGGCAATAATGCTGTGTAACAAATAATCCACCAGCTCAGGAGATGACAACAAGCATTTACTTCTCACTGACAGCTATGGCTCCTATGGGCTTGGTGCCAGGCTATGAGTTGGTTCATTGCAAAGACTCTCTTCATTCTCCTGGGACAATGGTTACCCAATTCATTCCTCTGAAGGCAGGTGGCAGAGAGCAAGATTCCAAGCCAAGACATGCAAATCCATAATTGTCTGTTGGTCAGGACCCACATGAATGGGGAAGGGAAATAAATTTCACCTCTTCTATTGAGAGGACTTATAAGGTAACATTGCAAAAGGGCACAGATGCATCGTTTTAATACCAGGGGCAAAGAAATGGGAATGAGAATACAATGTACATACATCGCTAGAGGAGAGGGAAAACCAGGATCAAACCTGATCCTTCTGATGCTAAAACCCACTGTGACCTCACTTCCCTCCCTCTGTCACCTCTTGTGGGTATACAGACCAAGCTCAAGGCTCAGACTGATGATGGTATGGATGAAGAAATCTGAAAGAGTTAGCAGACCTGGATGCTTGGTCTTTCTCAAGGTGACCTTAATTGCTCTGGGAAAAAGACCACTGTAGACCCCAGAAGATTGGATGAGGCACCAGGGATGGGGAGACCACCCCACTTCATCAAGGTCAGATTCAGCAACAACACTTGTTCCCTGGCCGCCAGGGTTAGGCGAACTCTTCGCTCATCTCCGGTTTCTGGAATGATCATGGCCCAACACCTGGGACAGGATACCTTCTACATATGAGGTCAGTGATCCTCACAATATTTTATGAAGTGCACCACCAACCTCTGATCAGTGGACTCCAATACCTGGAACTCTACTGGGGGACAGTACCGCCAACATGTATTTACTTTCAATGCCTGGGGCTCAACGTATCCTAAATTTGAACATGACCCAACCACAGAGAATAGCCAGCATCCTGGATGAAGGAAGAATGTGATGTTCTGAGTTCTGGTCTCAGCACTGAAGTTCATCTCTGGGTCTCAAATTTCCTATCAGTAAGACGAACTTAGGCCACTGTGTTTGTCCAAGAGCGTTCCCTGCTGGGCAGTTCCCAGTCCCAAGAGGCGAGCACACTGTGGTAACATTCTAGACTCAGTATGTTGGCTCTGTGCTGCCTTATGTCATGCTTCAACCTCATCTTCCTTATCAATGACCAGAGCCCTCAGTCTTCTATTCTAGGAAGAAAAAGAGCAATTAGGAGGGACGGTGTCTATGGGAAGGGGGCCTCATCATTATTTCCTCTCATCCAGGCCGGAAGCAGGGCTAAGTCTGGATGGCTCTGGCTGAATGGGGCTGAGTTGCTTAGTCCTGGGGCTTCCCTAAGAACCCCACATCTGTCTTGAATTGGAGAATTCTTGAGGGAAACCCCTAGATGTGTGGGTCTGGAAGGTGAAGCAAGCCGTGGCAGAGAAGGAACATGTGTAGCTCTTGCTACTTCGAACAGGAGCCAAGACCAACAGCAATGGCAACACCAAAAACATGCTAAGAAAGCATATTCTCAGGGCGTCCCCAGAGCCCCGAGTCAGAATCAGCATTGAACGAGATCCCCAGGTGATTTGTGCATTGTACAGTTGCAGAAGCCCCTTTGCCTGTAGCACAGAGAGCCAGAGAGGCTGGAAACTTAATTCACTCAGGGGCAAGCCCTCACCCAGTGGTACCAGAACTTGCAGTTCATTGGAGCCCTTGCTGCGTCTCAGTAATTTTTTTTTTTTTCAATCCTAGGCCAAAACAAAAATCAAAACTGTGAGTTCCTTTTATTAAGTAGTGTGGTCCAAAGAGCTAACTAGTATTTATATCCTAACAACTTAGCCACTGTTTGTGAATATGATGCCTAAGAACTAAAGCAGAAAATAACATGTTGATTTCACTCGCAAATAACCACAATTACTTATTGATGGGTGCTTGTGCCTATTGGGCATTTGTACAACTCTTCAATTGTGGGAATCAGATTGGACACCACCACCCTCATTTCCTGGTCCCCATCGATTTCTGTCAGGTGCTTGATTTTGATCCTAGCTGCTGCTTAACACCCAGCCTCATAAAGATTTGACATTATTCAAAGGAATGTAGGACAATCTGATGTCGAAACGGGGAACTAGCCGGAGGGTAGTGTCTGGAAGCTGTTGCTGTGTTTTCTTCAAAAAGTGAAAATATCCCACGACACCTGGGGTACCTTGGCAAACAGTTTGGGAACATGGATGCCCACTAACAGGACAACTGTGAGCACAACCTATACAGTCTGTTGGTAGACTGGACCACAGTGACACCCTGGGGGATCTTGACTCAGGGTGATACTACTATTTGGCCACCTTCCTTTATTTTCTCTTTCTATCCTAATCTCACTTCTCCACTCACCTCTTAGTTTTTCTTGGGAACACTTCCTGATAAACCTTCTTCAGAAGCCACCTGTGTGATGGGAAAAGTGACAGGATCTCAGACGTTCTGGGTTTCTCCCCCCGGGATAGGAATGCCACCAACAACCATCCCGAGAGGAAGTCGGGGTTGGGTAGGGGGGATGATGGGGAATTCGTGTTCCCTCATACTGAGTTCAAACCCTGAAATCTCAGTTATAAAAAGGAAGGAGAAAGTCGAGCAGGCACTTTTCCACCCACTTTTTTTTAAAAAAAGGTTTTGTTTAAATGTACACTTGGAGCGCTGTTCCCAGCTTCATTAACCCCCCTAATAATTATACTAATTACTGCACGCTCTCTGCATAAGGATGTGTTTGGAAGCCCAGCTCGACTTCAGATGGCAGACAATGTGTCCCTGCCTCGCAGAGTGTTGCTGTTACACCCTGAAATGTTTTAGGCAAACAGAGGCAGCACCTGTTGAATGTCATGGCTGGGGGGTGGGACAGCCTGAGCAGCAGGCAGGCGCTCACAGCTCACAGCTGCAGGCCACAACTCCACCGAGCCCAGGCACCAAAGCTTTGTTTTTTTTTTTCTGAAAGGGGCCAGAGAAGGAGTGGGGACTGCCATACTCCCAGGACTCACACAGCAGACAGGGGCTGCATCTGCTGCCTTCCCACTTAGCATGGCATCTAATCCTCTCTTGAGGTTTATTATCTTCAATTTACAGGCAAGAAATCTAAGGCTCAACTCCTTTATTCATTCAATGCATATATATTATCTTAATCCATTCATTCTGTGTTGCTATGACAGAGCATCACAGACAAGGCAATTTATAAAGAAAAGTAATTTATTTCTCCTGGTTTAAGAGGTTGGGAAATCCAAGGTCCAAGGGCTGCTTCTGGTACATCTGAACATGACAGAAGTGTCACATGGCCAAAGAGTGCTCAGGATGCTAAACTCCATTTTATAACAATCCACTGTTCTAATACCTAACCCACTCCCAGGTAACAACTGAATCTGTCATGAGGGTGAGCCCTCATGAACTGATCATCTCTTGAAGGTCCCCCTTCCCAACACCCTCACGGTGGTGGCTAAATCTCAGCAGGTGTTTTAGAGGAGGCACTCAAACCATAGCACATACTAAGCACCTACTCTGTGCCAGTCACTTGGAAGCTCTGGGAGCAGAGCAGTTAACAAAATGAAGCCCAGCCCCTCTCCCCCTCACTTCTAGTGGAGACAGATAATGGATAGGTAAGGTCAGGAATTAATAAAAGCAATGAAGAAAAGGTGGAGGGGGGCCAGGAAAGCAAGGCCTGGGGTGTGCTTCATGTAAGGTGGCTGGGGAAGTCCTGCAGAGGTCTGAATGAATGGATCAAGGGGACCAGGAAGTGGGGGGAAGATGGGGGTGCTGTTGGGCGAAAACAGGTACCAGGAAGAAGCTGCAGTGAGTATTAGGATCCAGCAGGAGGTGGCTGATAGTTGGGTTGGCAGCACAAAACGGGACCACTGTGACTGGAGCAGGGAGAGCTAGGGGAGCTGGAGGACAGAGAAGGAGTGCGACCCAGGAGGAGGCTTTGGAGTTTATTCTAAATGTGGTGAAAAAGTCATGGGAGGACCCTGCCCCAAGGTCACACAGCCGTAAAAATGCTTGAATAAACTTGAGCCCAAGGCTGCATGTATCCAAGTCCTGTGTTCCCAGGTGGCCTTGCCAATCTGTTCTCGTGGCAATGGCTATAGAGAATTGGAAACTATTTCCTGCTTTGTAGTTCATGATCGGTGGGACCTGTGCTCCCCCATATTAAGATGGGAAAAATTCCTCCTCTAGTGCCTCTTCCACCTCCCCCTACCATGACCCACATTCCTAGAACACGGCTTGCAAAGGTGGCTGCTGGCACTTCTTACCCACCCCCACTACTGTGTGCTACTTCTTCTATCAACAGGTAGAGCCAGTTTCCCCCCAGAATGTCTTGGGCTCTTGCTTTGTCCAACCAAGTAGAAGTGACCCTGTGCCAGTGGCAAGCCAAGGCCTCTAGCGTCCTGGAAGCCTCCACCTTTGTCCTTGTGGAACCCCAAACCTCCGTGGAAAGGAGTCTAGCTTCATTTCTGGGGGATCACTTGGGGAGGGCTCTGCCAGGCTGGCTGAGGTGTCAGATGTGCAAGTGGGAAGCCACGTTGGAACTTGAAGGACCAGTTGTGTCAAGCCCAGACAGCACCGTGTGCAGCAAACAGAGATACAAGCTGTTCCCACCGAGCTCTGCCCAAATTGCAGATAAAATGGTTGCCATGTTAAGCTACTGCATTCTGGGGTCGATTGTGGCAGAGCCACAGAGAACCCAAACAGCCTGTTCTGTCTGTCCTCATAGTGTGTATTTGTCTATTTGAATCTGTCCATCACAGGGTCCATCCTAGTAACTACATTTTTTTTTTTCTTCTCTGTACACCCAATGCTCTGGCACTTGAAGCTCTTAAGGACCTGGGAAGAGACTGCCCTTCCAGGGCCAGCCAATTCTTAGGGATAGAAAAGTCTTCCGTATACCAGCCAACAAATCCAGAGTCCACAAGCCTTCAACCATGACCTTACCTAACTCTCACACCCCAAGCCAATATTTCTTGGCTTGCCTTTGATCATCCCAGGACCAGGGACCAGGCAACTGGAGATGACTCTCATAGCCCAGAGCCCACTGGAATTATTCAAACCAGCCAACTAAGCTGTTTCCTTGTCCTGACTTGTATTTCCTCATAGAAGCCCCAGTAATTCTGTGGCCTGTGCTTTTGACTTGCTCCCTCTGCCTCCTGACCAGTGCTCATGCAGCCCTGCTCGCCTTGACACCCTCTTATTTCTGGGGGAACCACCACCAACATTAACATTTTCCTCCAATGGAACTGACCTCTTTGTGATGTTGCTCGGCCGCCTTTATACATTAACCCCCAGGCACAGAACATAGCCCTTTTAATTTGGGGGAAGGAAAATGTCAATGATCACTCCTCTGCAAAAGGGTCAATAGTCCCAAGAGGAAAAGGGACAAGCAGTAGCCTCCTGGTTGGGAGTAGGGAGACTTCGGAAGAAAAGCCGGATGGACATGAGCCATGATTCACGGGCAGGGGTGCTTCAGGGCTGGCATCCCGGAGCTCAACCCAGAGCCCAGACTGAGCTAAGAAAGGAGGGAGACATATGCATATGGAGGGAGACAGGCCAAAGTGAGGGCCATAGGGGGTTAGCTTCTGATTTTTCCCCATGTTTGGGCCAAGGCAATTTAAACAAGGCTTTTGCTCCTGCCAGTCACACAGAGTCGGAGAGGCCCAGCTAGACTAGGGAATTCTAATGAGCTTGTTTGGTAGACTCTGCATCCGGGCTTGGCAGGGAAGCCTGGCTCTCTCACCCAGCAATACCCCCAGGGTCATGGTGAGGATGTGGGCTTGGTGGGGGCCGCCTACGGAGGGCAAGCGCAGGGTACCTTTTGCCAGCTGGCACAAGGAGACCCTCTGGTTGGGAACAGGTTAGAAGATCTGCCGCTCTAGGCAGATGCAGCCTCTTGAGTACACCTGGCATCCTTGCTGTGCCCCAGACTCGGGTTGATCAAGAGAGATCTCTAAGGACCACAAGCGAGAATGCATTGGAGCACCTCAGATAAACAGCTTGGGGAGATCTTGGCAAATGCCGGGGAGTTTGACAGGTCAATGCAAATGTGGGGCATGTTGGCACCTGTGGAGGAGCTAGGAGTGGCCTGAGGAGGAAGCTCTTCTCATCCCCTTCAACCCACTACCTGCTCCCTCTGTGTCCTGGTGAGACAGGCGCCCCTCCAGAACGAGAGCTTCAGGGAGTAGAGATCAGGACTCTGCCTCCAGAAGAAGCCATTATCCTGCCCCTCCACCAAGGTCCCCACTTGGAGACCCACCAAGAGATAGTCACAATCTGAGGCACAGGCAGACCTGCATCTATTCCTCAGTAGCAGAATCTGCTTTCCTCTCTAGCCTCTGGCTCCCTTTGCTCTGCAACCGCACAGGGCCGAGCCTCCATCGGAGGAAGAATTATTGAAAGTGAACAACTCCAGGTAAATTCTGGAGCTCCTTTCCAGACCCCAGCAAAACATGGACAGCTGGGGAGGGGCAGGGAGTGCAGCCAGCTCCCTCCCCTCTGTAATGCCCTCCGTGATGAATTCCACGCCAGAAAAAAATAAATAAATCTATG